>NC_081376.1:50996188-51343652 GCF_030684315.1 Stegostoma tigrinum | reverse complement strand
AGACCTACTGAGCTTTCCCAGCAACTTCTGTTTTTGTTCCTAATTTACAGCATCCGCAGTTCTTTCGGTTTTTATTTGTAATCTCGTCCTCCCGTGTGTGAACAATGGTCATTGGACCCGAAGCATTAGCTCCTCCTCTCTCCACACATGCTGCCAGACCTGCTGAGCTTTTCCAGCACCTTCTGATTTTGTTGCTGAACTCTTGTCTCCACGATCGGAAAGAGCAGCTTCACTTTATCTGCTGTAAAGGTTTCTGTTACCTCCAGACCCCAGCAACACTGTCAACTCAATGTAAAAATAGAAATTGCTGGAGAAACTCAGCAAGTCTGGCAGCATCTGTGGGGAGAAAACCGAGTTAATGTTTTAAATCTAATATGACTCTTTTGCAGAGTTCTGATGACAGTCGCTTGGACTTGAATAGTTAACTCTTTCTCTCCCCACAAATACTACCAGACCTAATGACTTGTGCCAGCAGTGTCTGTTTTGTGCTTCGCATCTCCAGCATCTGCAGTTCACTTTTTTACTCCAACTCCATGGCTGGCTTAACAAGGTGTGGAGCTGGACGTACACAGCAGGCCAAGCAGCATTTTAGGAGCACAAAAGGTGACGTTTTGGGCCTAGACCCTTCATCAGAACAGAGGGAGAGGGTTCTGAAATAAATAGGGAGAGAGGGGGAGGTGGATCGAAGGTGGTGAGGAGACAGACAAGTTAAAGGGGCGGGGATGGAGTTGTAGTGGGAGAGAGATTCCCCCTAAGGTTTGTCTGGAGGGAGGAGGGTAACTTTTTTTCAGGTTGGGCATCTCTGGAAGAGGCTTCGCAGTGAGGTTAAATTTGTCTGTCTCCTCTCCAGGAGTAACAAAAGGCCTTGATTCTTACACTAAATAAAAACTGAATGAATTACAGATGCTCTAAATTAGGAACAAAAACAGAAGTTGCTGGAAAAGCTCAGCACGTCTGGCAGCATCTGTGAAGAAAAAAATCAGTTAACGTTTTGGGTCTAGCGACCCTTCCTCAGTTCAGCAACTCTGTTTTTGTTCCTCAATTCTTGCAACTCTGCTTTCCATGACAGTAAAATTTTTGAAGGATGATCAATGGAATCTTGCCGGCTAACTGTAAAAGCTTAGTGGCGTGGCCAATTAGTATCCCAATCTTGCTCAAACTACAACATTATATTATAACATGTTTATCTTGCAAAGATAACAAGGTGTAGAGCTGGATGAACACAGCAGGCCAAGCAGCATCATAGGAGTAGGAAGGCAGATGTTTCGGGCCTAGACCCTTAAAGCTCTGTGCCTTGATATCTCGGATTCTCCAGCATCTGCAGTTCCTATTATCTCTGATACAATATTTATGTTGCACACCATTTTAGGACCAACTTGAGTCAGGAGCCACTTTATACTGGCGTCATGCTTGTAAAGGCTTGAACTGAGTTCAAACCATAAAAACATAAGCCATTTTGAGGATTAGAATTCTGAAAAATTTCCTTTTACCACTCCTTTGCCTGCAAGGATTTTTTAAATCCAGAAGATTATTTCTGACCCTGATAATTCTATACAATAATGAGTGTGCACATAGACACACAGGAGCACAGCGTTGAGAGCAACTGACATCACCACCCTATGTGTGAATGTGCCAGCAGACATTTTATTGGTTATTTTGGTGTCTGGACAAGAAGTAGTTTCCTGCATGAAAAACAAGCTGGAGCATCAGCAGTCCTGGCCCCTGGACTTGGGTTCCAGGAAGGGTCCCTCCCAGAGCAGCTCAGTGATTGAAAAAATGAGGTGAGTGTAACCAGGAGACCTACTCCTCAGATATGGCCGGGGAGAGAAGCTCCACCAACTCCACTTCCCTGTCATCCCCAGCATTAGTGATATCGGCAGAACATAGATACTCAGATACTCCTGTAGCCCGGCTAGCTAATTCCATGAGCCGTGTCTGTGAATGTATGAGGGCCGTTTTGGTGTTGTGGGTAATCACTATTATTATTCACTATTCATTAGAAAAAGAGCCACCTCCTGATTACCTAGGTCTGTCCGTTTACAATTTCAAGTTGTGGCTCTGGAACTCAGCACGACCTTGTGTCCAAACCTATTTAAATGGACCAAGCTGACAAACACAATAGGTTTCCTTCATCATCTTAAATAGTTCAATCAGATCGCATGTAAATCAAAAATAACAAGGTGCAGAGCTGGATGAACACAGCAGGCCAAGCAGCATCAGAGGAGCAGGAAGGCTGACATTTTGGGCCAAGACCCTTCTCCATGCTTTTTAAAGCATAGCATCCCAACTGTTTTATCCTATTTTGATAGCATAGAAATATCCAGTGGCTCTTCTCTTCACTCTTTCTTCACCTTTTCCAAAGACAAAACATCACCTACCGTGTCATGATACGAATACTGTACACAGGATTCTGACAGAAACTTTACCAATATCTTCAACAATAACAAGTATTTGCACTAAAATAAAAACAAAGAACTGTGGATCCTGGAAAGGTGAAACAAAACAGCTGACTGGAGAAATTCAGCAGTTCAATGTGGAGGGAAAAACAATTAATGTTTCAAGTCCCATGACCCTTCTTCAATACTGGGTATTTACATTTTATTGAGACTTATTTATTGCGAATTTTAGCTTTACAATCTGCCTGGTTAGGTGGATTTAAAATATCTCAACGGCATAAGATCTGAGGTTATCTTCACTTTTCCATTTATCCCTCAGTTGTAGAAATGTAGGAAATAGGAGTAAGCCATTCGGTCTTTCAAGCTTCCTTCACCATTCGTTATGATCATGGCTGATCATCAAACTCAATAGCTGCTCCTTCTATCCCTTCATCCTTTGATTCCCTTAACTCCAATTGCTGTAAATAGTTTGAAAGAATCTGTTTTTGTGATAATGATTATCTGGTCACTGTCACTTTGTTTGCTGTGCACAGTTAGGTGCCACATTTTCTGGGGGGTGATGGATATGGCTGCTCAGTGCCTTTATCCCAAACCCACTTCACCCAATAGCCCGTGACTGTGATCTTGCATAACCACTACAGTCACTTACCTCTGGCCTGGGCCGCCAGTGGTAGTATTTCAGCAGCGGTCACCACATCCACGGTGGAGCTACTAAGCAAAAGATGAGCCGGGCTTTTATCAGCCAGCAGGTCTTAGCAGACAGAACCTCCCACTCCTGGGATCCTAATCCATTGTAAGGACCTGTAAATTGATTAGATTACTAATGACTAGAGTACCAATTGTTAAAATCTAATCTTACTAAGAAATTAGTGTCTAACCTTAATAAAAATGGAAATAACTGCGGATGGTGTAAATCAGGAACAAAAACAAAGTTGCTGGAAAAGCTCAGCAGGTCTGGCAGCATCTGTGAAGGAAAAGACAGAGTTAGCGTTTCAGATCCAGTGACCCTTCCTCAGACCGGCATCTAATCTTGCAGTTAGCTAACACTTGACTTTATAAATATCTTTGTTTTTAGTAAAGTGAAAAAAAACTTAACAGTATAGAAAAGATGCCATGGTAGAGGGATTCTAGGAGTTTGCCAAGTCATGAAAAGCTTTCTCCCAGATAAAATGGACAAGACTTTTAAGACTGTCTGTGACTGAACTGCTTATGGGAAAACAGAGTGCAGATGTCTCTCCCAGATAGGGAGCTACGCATGTAAACGCATTGAGACACAAAAAAATTACATATGTCATGATAACAACAACAACATATTATTTCTGAGATATTGGGAACTGCAGATGTTGGAGAATCCGAGATAACAAAGTGTGGAGCTGGATGAACGCAGCAGGCCAAGCAGCATCCTGTTTGGTCAAGGAAGATGTCTCTCACACAGCTGAAGATGATTGCGGTGAGGCAGGGAGTGGGTAACAGACAAAAAAAAGCATTACTTTGTTTTCTTGCATGGCAGACAGAAAGACCATCTAGAGTCAAAAACAAAACAGGAGTGAAGTAGAGATGCTTAAAGATCAGAGCTATAAGAGATAATAAAATGTGAGGCTGGATGAACACAGCAGGCCAAGCAGCATCTCAGGAGCACAAAAGCTGACGTTTCGGGCCTAGACCCTTCATCCCCCTAGGCCCGAAACGTCAGCTTTTGTGCTCCTGAGATGCTGCTTGGCCTGCTGTGTTCATCCAGCCTCACATTTTATTATCTTGGAATCTCCAGCATCTGCAGTTCCCATTATCTCAGAGCTATAAGAGAAGTTGTTTTGTATGCTTCACCATCCAGCTTTTGTCACCAGAGTATATTCTGAATTTTAATTTGCTGTGCAAGTTTCTTGACATATTTTACGAGCACTTAATAATACGTTCTGACTTTATCTTCATAAAGTTGTTTCACAATGAAGCTTTGCAATCAAGTCTTTGCCTGCCTTAAAAGAGTACAAAGATAAGCCAAAGCTTTGCAGCCTATCAGGAACCTACTAATTGTCCGAGGATCTCAAAATGTCTCAGGCCTTCCCTAAAGAAGACATGTATCTTGCCATGTGGAGAGTTGCAGTAAGAACACCCTCCTGTTCCTCATTGACCTGCCACGCCCCAATGACATCATATAAAAGCTCAACATTAGTTTCCACTTGTACATTGATGACCCTCAACACCACCTCTCCCTACTTGAAACTGTTGCCAGAAGCCAATATCCAGGTGCTTATCTGATACAGAATCCCTCCAATTAGATATTGAAAATACTGCTGGCATTGTTTTCCCTTCTTGCCCCAAAATCTTTTCCCGAACTACCTAGTCTAACGTTTTGCCTGGCAACAATCTAAGACTAAATCAGTTTCCTCACGTTTGATGTCACATTTGACCCCAAGCGTGGCTTCTTACCTTATACTCGTGACATGACTAAGACTGCCTAAATCCACTTGAGCAACAGGATTTATTATTTTGTGGATAAAGTTTATCAATTACTCAGGCTTACAGCTGCTTCTGCCTGTACTGTTACAGGTGCTCCCTAGAGATGTACTCGGACAATGAATACCCACAGTTTCTTCTTAACCTTAAGTGATGGCATTAATAAACCTAATAATGTGACTTACCAGACATCACCCATTGCTCAATAATCTGTTCCACCAGGGTCCCTCATCATCTGACCCCATTACGGCCTCAGTTCAAACATGGGGAAAAAAAGAGTTAAATTCCAAAGGTGAGGTGAGATATAAAGGCTGCAGTTGACATAATTTGGCATCAAGGAGCCGTTGTAAAAATACAGTCAGTGGAAATGGGGAAAACCCCACTGATCAGCGTTATACCTCGCACAAGGAGAAGTAATTGTGGTTCTGGAGCTTAGTCATCTCAGCTCCAGGACATCTCTGCAGGAGCTCCTCAGGATGGGGTCTCAGACCTGACCAGCTTCAGCTGCTTCACCAATGACCTTCCCTCCATCGTAAGGTCAGAAGTCTACATACTTGCTGATGTTTGCACAATGTTCAGCATTATTCGTGATTTTTCTCTCCTTCATTATCAGCAAAACGAAGGAGCTGGTCATCGACTTCAGAGTGGAGAACCTGTCTGAATCAATGGTGCTGAGGTAGAGGTGGTTGAGAAGTTCGAGTTCTTAAGAATAAATATTATCAACAGTCTGACCTGGTCAATCCACCTTGATGCTATAGTCAAGAAAGCACACCCACACCTCTATTTCTGCAGACAGCTAGGGAAATTCAGCATGTCCACAATGACTTGACAACTTTTGTCGATACATCCATATAAGATGCTTTCTATGGTGTATCATAGCTTGGTATGGCAACTGCTCTGCCCAAGACTGCAAGAAATTACAGAGAGCTGTAAAAGCATCCCAGTCCATCATGGAAACCAGCCTTCCTTCCATTGACTCCATCTGTACTTCCTATTGCCTTGGGAAAGCAGCTAACATGATGAAAGACCCCACCACCCTCTTCCCTTGGGCAGAAGATACAAAATATTGAAAACATGATTCAGGAACAGCTTCTTCCCCACTGTTATCAGACTTATGAACAGACCTCTCATATATTAGAGTTGATCTTTCTCTGCATCTTCTCTGTAGCTGTAACACTATATTCTGCATTCTGTTCTATTGACTTGATGTACTTACGTAAGGTGTGATTTTTCTGATTTGTACGCAATTCAATATTTGTCGCTATCTCAGTGTATGTGACAACAATAAATCAAATCAAAAGCTGCAAGTAACATTTGTATCATATAAGTGGCAGGAAATTCTGTCTCTAACAAGAGATAATCTAACCATTGTCCCTTGACATTCAATGGCATGACCCTCACTGAGTCCATCATTATCAACGTTCTAGAGGTTACTATTGACTAGAAATTGAACTGGATCAGCTATATAGACTACAAGAGCAGGTCAGATGCTAAAAATGCTGCACCAAGTAAATCACCTCCTGACTACCCAAAGCCTATTCACCATCTACAAAACGCAAGTCGCGAGTGTAATGGAATACTCCCCATCTTCCTGTTTGTATGCAGCTCTAACAACATTCAAGAGACTTGACACCATCCACAACAAAGCAGCCTGCCTTATTAGCACCATTTTCACAAACATCCACTTCCGCCACCACTGACGCACAATAGCAGTAGTGTGTATCATAGAATCCCCACAGTGTGGAAGCAGGCCATACAGCCCAATGAGTCCACACCAACCCTCCGAAGTGCATCCAACCCAGACCCATCCCCTACATTTCCCACCTGAGACACTATGGGGACTTTAGCATAGCCAACCCACCAAACCTGCACATCTTTGTACTGTGGGAGAAAACTGGAGCACCCAGAGGAAACCCACGCAGATGCAGGGAGATGTGCAAACTCTACACAGACAGTCATCCAAGGCTGGAATTGAGCCCAGGTCCCTGCTGCTGTGAGGCAGCAGTACTATCCACTGTGCCATCGTGTACACGTGCACTGCAAAAGTTCACAAATACACAAGTCAACACCTTCCAAATACATGGTTATTATCATCTAGAAGGACCACCACCTGCAAATTCACTTCAAGCCATTCACCATCCTGATTTGGAAATATATCACCATTCCTTCAGGATTAAAATCCTGGATCTCTCTTCCGTAATGGCATTGTGGATGTACCCGCACCAAATGGAGTGCAGCAGTTCAAGAAGGCAGTTCAACACCACCTTCTCAAGGGAAACTAGAGATGAGGGATAAGTGCTGGAACAGCAATGGGATGCCACATCTCATGCATGGATAACTGCTCAATCCTTCATATGAGTCTTGATTATGTCTTAATAAAGCAAAGAGCTGCAGATGGAGGAAATCAGAACCGAAAACAAAAATTAATGGAAGAACTCAGCAGGTATGGCAGCATGTATGAAAAGAAAGCAAAGTTAACTTTTCAGGTCTAGTGACACTTCTTCTAGAGTTCCAAAGAAATCCCTCACCAATCCCTAACTTGTCATATCCTTCAGAGTCTTATACAATATCTGATATCACCTAATCACAGAGATGTTGCATTACAGAAGGAGACCATTAAGCCCTTTGTGTCTGTGCTGCCTCTCTGAGCATTTTGACTTTGTGGCGCACTCCTGCTTATTCCCCAAAACCCTGCACAATGTTTTCATTTAAATAATCATTCAATGCCTTCTTGAATGTCTCGATTGAACCTGTCTACATCACACTTCCAGGCAAAGAACTCCAGACTCTAACTACATACTGTGTGAAGAGATGATGGGAACAGCAGATGCTGGAGAATTCCAAGACAACAAAATGTGAGGCTGGATGAACACAGCAGGCCAAGCAGCATCTCAGGAGCACAAAAGCTGACGTTCCGGGCCTAGACCCTTCATCAGAGAGGGGGATGGGGAGAGGGAACTGGAATAAATAGGGAGAGAGGGGGAGGCGGACCGAAGATGGAGACTACAAGAGAGTTGCAATGGGAGAGAGATTCCCTGAGGTTGGTCCGGAGGGAGGAGGGTAACTTCTTCAGGTTAGGCATCCCTGGAAGAGGCTTCGCAGTGAGGATAAAATAGTATCAGAGATGATGGGAACTGCAGATGCTGGAGAATTCCAAGACAACAAAATGTGAGGCTGGATGAACACAGCAGGCCAAGCAGCATCATGTGAAGATGCTGTTCTAGTCTCGCATTTGCTTCTTTTACAAAACACTTTAAAACTGTGTATTCTGATACTTGATTCTTTTATGAGTTGCAGCAGTCTATTTTGTCCAGAACCCTCATGATTTTGAAAACTTTTATCTCATCTACTCCAAGTCTTCTCTTTTCCAAGGGGAACTTTTCTGGGCCCCACACCTCAGGAAGGACATACTAGCCCGGGAGCGTGTCCAGCGGAGATTCACACGGATGATCCCTGGAACGGTAGGTTTAACATATGATGAACGGCTAAGGAGCCTGGGATTGTACTCATTGGAGTTTAGAAGGTTGAGGGGAGATCTACTAGAAACTTACAAGATAATGTACGGTTTAGAAGGGGTGGACGCTGGGAAGTTGTTTCCATTAGGCGGGGAGACTAGGACCCATGGGCACAGCCTTAAAATTAGAGGGGGTAAATTTAAAACTGAAATGAGACGATATTTCTTCGGCCAGAGAGTGGTGGGCTTGTGGAATTCATTGCCGCAGAGTGCAGTGGAGGCTGAGACGTTGGATGCCTTCAAGGCAGAGATCAACAAATTCTTGATCTCAAAAGGAATCAAGGGCTATGGGGAGAGTGCAGGGAAGTGGTGTAGAAATGCCCATCAGCCATGATTTAAATGGCAGAGTGGACTTGATGGGCCGAATGGCCTTACTTCCACTCCTATGTCTTATGGTCTTTTCTGATCTTCTTCCATAACTGAAGTATCTAATCACTGAGTCCATTCTCATAAACCTTTCCTGCACATTCTCCAATGCATTGACATCCTTCCTATATATTCCAAGTCCCACTGGCTACACAGGTGTGTAATAACATTTCTGAGCAGATTGATTAGCAAAATATCTGTACATCTCTAGTTCTAGCACTGTGCATCTCTGATTTTAATCACTCCATCATTGATATCTGTGCTTTCAGTACCTTTTAACTCTGGAATCCCTTCTCGATACCCTTCCCATCCCTACTTCACTTCCTTTAAGACACTGCTTGATATCTGTCTCTTAGACTGAGCTTTTGATCAGCTAACCTGGTGCCTCCTTGTGTGGCTTTGTTCATATTCTAATATGTTACATTCCTGTGAGTGCCTTGGGATATTACATTAAAGGTGTTTTACAAATAAAAATTGTTGTCGAAATTTTTCCTACAAGTAAATAATTTCATGGTGTATAACCGTTTCTCTATTGAGGTTACTCTTAAAATCATGCTATGAAAAATAGAAGAAATTTGATTACATTGGATTAGAATGTGTGCTTAAATGTGGTCGACAAGAGGGTTGTTACTTTACTGCCAGTTTTCTTCTCGACCTCTTCCCTTGTTAAGTGTGGAGTGAGAGGAACACAGCATGGGTTGGGAAGGGTCTGACCCAAAGCATCAACTTTCCTGCTGCCCTGATGTTGCCTGGCCTGCTGTGTTCCTCCTGCTCCACACTGTGTTGTCTCTGACTCCAGCATCTGCAGTCCTTGCAATCTCCCTTGTTAACTTGCTTGTTTGAAGTATGTTGCTAGGAGTGAGGGCTGGGTGCCCTCTAAGCTTTACCCAAATGGACAATGACATTAAAGATTGAACACCATCAGGTTAGGGTGAAGGGGCATCATGGCCAAGCCAATTCTTTCTTGAATCAACGTATACACTTAGAGAACAGAAATGTAATCAGGAGCTCTAACTTTGGATGAAGTGCCCCGTACTACACTAGGGGATATCCAAACATCATAGAACATAGAACATTACAGCACAGTACAGGCCCTTCGGCCCTCAATGTTGTGCCGACCTGTCATACCGATCTGAAGCCCATCTAACCTACACTATTCCATGTACGTCCGTATGTTTGTCCAATGACGACTTAAATGTACTTAAAGTTGGCGAATCTACTACTGTTGCAGGCAAAGCGCTCCATACCCTCACTACTCTCTGAGTAAAGAAACTACCTCTGACATCTGTCCTATATCTTTCACCCCTCATTTTAAAGCTATGCCGCCTTGTGCTCGCTGTCATCATCCTAGGAAAAAGGCTCACCCTATCTAACCCTCTGATTATCTTACATGTCTCAATTAAGTCACCTCTCAACCTTCTTCTCTCTAACGAAAACAGCCTCAAATCCCTCAGCCTTTCCTCGTTAGACCTTCCCTCCATACCTGACAACATCCTAGTAAATCTCCTCTGCACCCTTTCCAAAGCTTCCACATCCTTCTTATAATGCGGTGACCAGAACTGTACACAATACTCCAAGTGTGGCCGCACCAGAGTTTTGTACAGCTGCAGCATAACCTCATGGTTCCAGAACTCGATCCCTGTATAAATAAAAGCTAAAACACTGTATGCCTTCTTAACAACCCTGTCAACCTGGGTGGCAACTTTCAAGGATCTGTGTACATGGACACCGAGATCTCTCTGCTCATCTACACTACTAAGAATCTTACCATTAGCCCTGTACTTTGCCTTCTGGTTACTCCTACCAAAGTGCATCACCTCACACTTGTCTGCATTAAAGTCCATTTGCCACCTTTCAGCCCAGCTCTGCAGCTTATCTATGTCTCTCTGCAACCTACAGCATCCTTCGCCACTATCCACAACTCCACAGACCTTAGTGTCGTCTGCAAATTTACTAACCCATCCTTCTATGCCCTCATCCAGGTCGTTTATAAAAATGACAAATAGCAGTGGACCCAACACCGACCCTTGCGGTACACCACTAGTAACTGGACTCCAGGATGAACATTTCCCATCAACCACCATCCTCTGTCTTCTTTCAGCAAGCCAATTTCCAATCCAAACTGCTATATCTCCCACAATTCCATTCCTCCGCATTTTGTACAATAGCTTATTGTGGGGAACCTTATCGAACGCCCTGCTGAAATCCATACACACCACATCAACCGGTTTACTCTCATCTACCTGTTTGGTCACCTTCTCAAAGAACTATCAGAGAGAACCCAGTTCAGCACAGAACAAGAATTTGATGTGGAACCACAGACAGGTAGTTACAGCACTGAAGGAAATCATTTCTGTTCATTATCGTTTTGCAAATTTGTTAATAAATTCCAAATCTATTGCTACTGACCCGTTCAATCACAGTTATTACTATTTTTATATCTTTCAAATACTTATTTTCTCCTTAAAAGATACATTGTTCTCTGCCTTGCGTACAGTCTCACAGCTGGACATGAACCAACCAATCAAAGCATCACACTTCTACAACCATGAACAAACAGTATTAAAACCAGCTTTACATATTTGTATTTATATTTGTATATAGAAGCTCTGAAACGACTTCAACATGTCCTCTGTATAAAACCTTAGTCTGTTTCTCTTTTATTCCTGTCTAATGACAGTTTGTCAAGCAGGTCAGGAACATCAATAAAACATTTCAGGTCAATAATGTTTCACCAAAACCAATGAGTAGCAAATAGTCACCTCAGGAGAAGGTGGGACTTGAACTTCATCCAAAAGCAAGGGCACCACCTTTGTTCTTTATTCATTCATGGGATGTGGGCGTCGCTGACGAGGCATTGTCTAGGTCTCTGGATTAACAGTTCAGTGATAATACCACTAGGCCATCACCACCCTACAAGATCTCCTGTAATAATGACGATTATAAATGCTTTCCTAATATTTAATTATGTTGTTAATGCCATGCAATCCAGAACAGGCAGTCAGCCATGTCACAATGACATTATTGATATTTTTAATCAACCCATCAAGACATTTACAACACACCTGTGGAACAGGTGGGACCTGAACCCAGGCATCTGGCTCAGAAGCAGGGCCATTACCACTGCGCCACAAGTTCCCTAATTGAAAAGCTAAACTTCATTAGTTGTGTAAGAACCTGGCGAAAGGATTCCCTACCAAGTTAAATGAGACTACTGACTAGCCAAGAAATATATCCTTGTACAAACTCGCTGAGCTGTGAAGGCAGTCCATGCAAGATGTTTTTGATGCAAACAATATTTAAAAGTAATAAGTAACTCAACTTGTCTGCAAAAAGCAGGTGAAATGTTCTTACTGTAGGTTAGCAGGAAATCTGAATAAACAGGAGAAAGCTAAACAATGCGTCTATTCAATGAACATCAGGAAGGAATATCACTGGGAATATGATTATTCTTTCTGTACTTTGAAGACAGAGGCAGTTTGTCCACTGGGAAATTGTTCTGAGACTGTTAAATGTCCCTGTGGATGATGTCAGGCAGTGGACAGGAATGAAATAAATGGCTTTCCACACCTGGCAGAGTGTTATCAGAGCGGTTTAATTACTGGGTGTTGGAGATAAACCCTAGCAACGCTAGTCATGTGATTTACATTTGCTTTGTTCTCCTCCGTTGATATTGCTATCAGGTAAACATTACAGCTTGTACTCAGCTACATAATATCCTGTAAGCTCTTACTGCCATAATAGGTGCTATACTGTTTCAAGACCGCATAACAGAGAACACTGCAACAATTTAAGTTTTCAATTGTATTGCAACTTATGATATTCTCAGGAACAGACCAGATATACATTTGAGGGACAGCAGCTGTTTTTCTGTAGGCAAGCATGGCAGCTGTTTTGCAAATAGCCATTAAGGGGTATAGAGTGAAAATGGGAATATGACGTTGAGTTAGAGAATCAGCCATGATCATATTGAATGATGGAGCAGGCTCAAAGGCCAAATGGGCTACTCCTGCTCCAGGTTTCTATGTTTAGCAAAATCCCACAAACATCAGTGAGAGGCACAAGTAGTTAATCTGTTTTCTGGTGGTGTTTCTTGAAAGAGGAATGTGGTCAAGACACTAGGACAATTCCCTGTTTTTCAGGTGCCATAGGCATCTTTAATATGCAGCAAAACAGTTTAACTTTTGACCTGAAGGGTGGCCTCCTTAACAACACAACATCCGTTGCTGTTAGATATACACAGCTACATATATATCAGTATCCTTTTTCCTTGTTTCTCACAAAATTCTACGAACTATCATTCGAAATAATTGATGCATACAATAGTATTACATTCGAGATATAAGGCCTGCCTTGATCAATGATTAATCAAAGCATGAGTCTTTATAACACCTTCACTTTCAAAAGGACACATGGTTTCTTTTCAGAAGTTATGAGTGGATATGTCAATGATTAACACACGACTTGGTAATGTGGTTCTGGAAATCAAGACAGAATATGATTGCTCTATGTGGTTAATAGCCTGGACAAGAACAAATCTTGATCATACTTGTATGACTAAGCATTTATTATTGATGGAGAAATCATGGATGCCAAACAAACAATTTGTGAATGTTCAGTCAGCTGTTGCAAAATTAGCATCAATGTTTTCAGTTCCATTATTGATTTTACACAAAGGATCCTTTCCAGTATTCATAATAATATTTAACTTATATTTTTGAAATGTAATGAGCAGAAAGCCAAAATAGTAGTGTATAAAATAATTCTGAAAGGAGATATAATTCAATGAAAAATGTACAATGTAAGGACTTTGGTTACACTGTAAAGCCCAACTCCAGTCAAATAAAAGTCAAAAATTAGAATAATAAAATGTGAGGCTGGATGAACACAGCAGGCCCAGCAGCATCCCAGGAGCACAAAAGCTGACGTTTTGGGCCTAGACTCTTCATCAGAGAGGGGGATGGGGTGAGGGTTCTGGAATAAATAGGGAGAGAGGGGGAGGAGGACCAAAGATGGAGAGAAAAGAAGATAGGTGGAGAGGAGAGTCTAGGTGGGGAGGTAGGGAGGGGATAGGTCAGTCCAGGGAAGACGGACAGGTCAAGGAGGTGGGATGAGGTTCGTAGGTGGGAGATATAGGTGCGGCTTGGAGTGAGGGCAAGAACAGGTTAGGGAGGCAGAGACAGGTTGGACTGGTTTTGGGATGCAGTGGGTGGAGGGGAAGAGCTGGGCTGGTTGTGTCATGCAGTGCAGTATTCTCCAGCATCTGCAGTTCCCATTATCAAAAATTAGGATAACTGTTTTGCTGTTATTAATTATAGGCATGCCTTTTAACTAGAAATGCCAATGAATCTGTTACCGTTAACTATCATTGTTTCTTTGAACCTAATAGCAACACCTGGACTCCACACATATACAGCAAAATGTCTAAAGTGCAAGAATTGCTGTCAGTGATTCTGTACTTTCCCTCAGGATGCACCATTTGACTCTTTCCGAAGTTGCAATCAATTGGAAATCACTGAATTAATGTCAAATTGCCTTTTTACACTATTTGTCTCTCTGCAAAAACCTTGAAAAAGTTACACTTTGTTGAATGAGGTGTAGCTGCATTATAACAGTGTGTTAAGCTCACCTAGTGTCCCTCAAAAATTGATTGATGAGGATAAACCATAATATTTCTATCTGTCCCAAACTCCATGAAAATATGACAGAAAATCTGACTATTTGCAATACTGTTGTTATAAAAATGTTTATTACATTTTGATGTGCAAAATACATTTTATCTAATTCGCCAGAGCGAACCAATAAATACAATTAAGTGCAATACAATTGTCAAACAGCAATTAAAATAATCAATCCAGTCCAGTGGAATAATTCATAATTAGGAGTATATACACACTCATTGATCAACAGGCTTTAATGCTTTGACTATAGCCAAAAATGTTGAACCTTTCTTGTTAAAGATGCTGTAATAATTCTAAATAAACATCATCCTGACAGTCAGCATTCAGACTTCGATACTGATCCCTTTGAGGCTAGTAACCGGCTCTGTAAAAAATATAAATTAGAATTAGTTTCTATGCACACACAAATTATTCTGTGAACAATCATTAATTGTATTAGTTGGTAGAGAATTTGGGTTGTCAGAAAGAAATAAGACCACAATTGAAGAAAGGCTATTATAAGAAAGAATCAAAGTACAGTGGACTGTATCACTTCCCAATCCAAAAGTCAATTTAGTTCTCACTAAGATGAAGCTTTTATCTCTACTGCTGACATGTGGAGCTGGCAAATTCCCTACCTGATTGCTGCTCAGTGCAAAACTTATAGAAAATATCAAAGAAAAGGGAAAGCAATATTTATGTTGTATCAGATTAGAGAACAGACTTAAGACTGTCATTTTCAGTCCTGAAAATTGCCCAGTTTACCTCAGAATTTGTTTGAAGGGTAAAGTATCTCAATCATTTGATAAACAGATGAAGCTACCTGTTTTGTATTGCTACTGTGTCGTAGCAACATAAGTGATGTCCGCCATAGCAAGATGCTATCATCAAGCCAGAATGATGTGCTACTTATCACACAAATATGTAATTCAGTATTTAAGTACCAGTGCAATGCCAGGCATGTAGGTCGTACATCCCAAAAGACTAGTGGGTCTTATCAAACAGTGAACAAAATGTAAACAACACTTGGCAATTAAAAGTCAGTCATCATTAACTGGTACATTCTTAAAGGAAATGCCTCTACCAATCAGAATCAATTTGCTAGTCAACACGCTCTTGTCTTTCAGTATAAATGTAGTTTTCCCTTTACTTTGTGAATGGTTGTGAATTGTCCTGTTGCAGACAATATGAAAAACTTCAACAAAAGGTGTCTTTTATCAGCAATACAAGATAACAAGGTGCGGAGCTGGATGAACACAGCAAGCCAAACAGCATCTTAGGAGCAGGAAAGCTGACATTTTGGGCCTAGACCCTTCATCCCATTTCTGATGAAGGATCTAGACCCAAAATATCAGCCTTCCTGCTCCTAAGATGCTGTGTTCATCCGGCTCTACACCTTGTTATCTCGGATTCTCTACCATCTGCAGTTCTTATTATCTTTTATCAGCAATACACCTGTTTTTGTACTGACATACAAGTTATTTGGGCTCAGAGAAGAATGGAAAGAGCTCATCAATATCCTTAAAAATGATCAACCTTCCGTCAAAAGCCACAACACAATAGGAAAGCTTAAATTTCCTACATACCACCATATTTAAATTGGCAGAAGGCAATTGCCATAAGTTAGCAACAAAAGATTTTTTTAATAACTGACACATTTCATACAAAACACAATTTATGATGGATTCATTACCTGAGACTTCACATTTTCCTTAGCTGTTAGTTAGCTAGGCATTCCTCTGTTGACAACTTCCACACCTCCTTTTCGTAGCCATTCCCTTCTCTAAACTCTCTACATCTTCCTTTCTACCCACTTTTCCCAACTAACTATTTGCTCACTCCTTTCTTCTCCCTGCTGATTTGCTCCCCCATCCTGCCCTCGTTTATAGTCTTGCTTCCCCTTCCCCGTCCCAACCTCCAATTCTCCCTGCAGACTCACATCCTCATCTTGGTCTTTCTCTACAGAGTTCCCCCACAGCCTCTCCAGACAGTCTACCCCTTTTCTGTTCATGAACTTACAGAAACATTCTCTGCCTCTGCCCTCTCCCTCTCACCTCTATCCTACCCTCCTCTCCAGCTCCCAGCTCTCCCTCCAGACTCCTTCCCTCCACTCTTCCCACCACCTCTCTGTACAGACCGTCTCTTCTCTCCCTACACCCCTACCTCAGCCTCTCCCATCAGACTCCTGCCATCCTCCTCTTCTTACAGATTCCCCTCCCAAAGTTCCCATTTCACTTTCACACTGTTGCTGTTGAGTTCTCTATGAGCCCATCAGTGACAAATATGGGCCAGAAGCCACCTGTGATTGGAGGACCTGCTATGCTCAAGAACTCAGTTCCACATGAGGGAGCATTTCTACCCCTGTGATTCATTTTTCTGGGCAATTCCGCCTCCTGTCTATTTTCAGAGCTAATCTTAACCACTTGACAATAGAGACAATAAAACTGCAGATTCTGGAATCCAAGGTAGACAAATAGGAGGCTGGAAGAACATAGCAAGCCAAGCAGCACCTGGAGAGAAGGAGCAGTCAACATTTCAGGTATAACACTTCTTCAGGACTGGGAGCTGCAGATAAAGAGAAACCCACAGACTCCCATGGCTATCTAGTCTTCACCTCCGCTCAACCCGTACCCTGCAAAACTCCATCCCATTTTCCCAGTTCCTCCATCACCGTTGCATCTGCTCCGAAAAGGAGATGTACTACTCCCAAGCATCCAGGATGTCTGCCTTTTTTAAACAATGTTCTTTTTCCACCCTGTCATACAGACAGCCGTCCACCACGCCTCCTCCATTCCCCGCTCCAGAGCTCTTAACCACCCCTCTTCCAAACATAATAAAGATAGGGTCCCCCTTGTCCTCACTTTCCACCCAACTAGCCTCTGCATCCAACATATCATCCTCAAACACTTCTGCCAACTCCAATTAAATCCCATCACCCAGAACATCATCTATTCCCCCACCTCTCTGCTTTCTGCAAGGACCATTCCAAAACCACTCCTTAGCTCACGCCACACTCCCTACCAACCACTCCAATTAGGGCCCTAAACAGATCCTGCATAGCTCAGGTATTGTAAATACAAGAAAAGACAAGAGCAAGCAATTCAGCTCTTTCAGACCGTTCCAGACTTCAGTTAAATCACACAACTCCATGTATCCATCATTGGTCCATGTCTCTTGAAACTGTTACCTGACAATAATTTATTGAGATAATAGATTAGATCCCTGAGGAAGGGTCACCAGACCCAAAACATTAACTCTGTTTTGTTCTCCACAGATGCTGCCAGACCTGCTGAACTTTTCCAGCAACTTTGTTTTTGTTCCTGATTTACAGCATCTGCAGTTCTTTTGGTTTTTAATAATCTACAGATCCCTGTTTTAAAAGTTTAAATTGCCCCTGCATCCATTGCTTTCTTTGTGAAAGATTTGGGATTTACACTATTGTTTACATTGCTATGCATGTTGGACAATTATGTTTTAAACATAATTCAACGTAAAATTGTGCAGTTTAGGGAGGGCAGTGTGGCCTCCTAAATCTGTCCAAAGATAACCTGATGTGTCCTGATTGCCATGGGGATAGGTGCTCGTCAAAATCTATTTAGAGTGAAGTGTATGTTTTCATGCCTAGACACAAAGGAAGAAACTGTGGGACTCTATACATCACATCCTGCCAATCAGCCAGAGAACCATTCATGCATTCGCTCTGGTTTCTGCCAGCCAATCTTCTAACCATGCTAATACATTAACCCTACACCATGAGCTTTTATTTTCTGCAATTACCTTTGACGTAGCACCTTACCAAATGCCTTCTGAAAATCCAAGTGCAATATTTAGACAGACTCCCCTTTATCTGCAGCACGTTATTCAATAGACAATAGACAATAAATTGGTTAAACATGACTTCCCTTTGCCAAAACCACGCTAACTCTTCCTGATTGCCCCAGTTTTTTTCTAAAAAATGCCCAGCTATAATCTCTTTAATGATTGATTCTAACACCTACCCATGCCCAATGTTAAGCTAACCTACCTATAATTTCTGTGTCTACCCCATCCCCTTCTTGAATAGAAGGGTTATATTTGCTGCTTTCCGGTTTAGTGTATTCTTTCCTGAATCTAGGGAGTTTGGATACACCAATGCATCCACCAGCTCACTGGCCACCTCTTTTAAGACCCTTAGATGAAGTCCATCTGCATCCAGAAATTTGTTTCCTACAGCTCCATCAATTTGCTCAGTACCATTTCCCTTGTGATCGTAATTATGCTTACTTTCTCTCTCATTCCATCTTTTGATTTGCAGCTATTTCTGGAATGTTTTTGTATCCTCTACAGTGAAGAGAGAAGCAAAATATTTGTTCATGTCATCTGCCATTTTTTTATCATGTACTATTAACTCCCCATTTTCACTCATGATAGGACCAAGGCTCATTTAACTTACTCTTTTCCGTTTTAAATACTTATTATACTATTTTAGTGTTCCTGTCATACTGTAATTCCTTCCTCATTAATTTTTTAATATGTCTCTGCCATTCCTTTAATTCTGACTTATCATCTGACCTGCCTTATCTTTGCAGTCAGAGATAATGGGAACTGCAGATGCTGGAGAATCCAAGATAACAAAGTGTGAAGCTGGATGAACACAGCAGGCCAAGCAGCATCTCAGGAGCACAAAAGCTGTCGTTAAGGGTCTAGGCCTGAAACGTCAGCTTTTGTGCTCCTGAGATGCTGCTTGGCCTACTGTGTTCATCCAGCTTCACACTTTGTTATCTTTGCAGTTATATGATTTTTCCTTAAGCTTGATTCTTTCCCTTACTTCTAAGTTAACTACAAATGGGTTGACGGTTTGGGACTTAATCCCTTTAGAATTTTCTTTATTACAGGAATATACTTATTCTGTATTTTGAAATATCTCCTTCAATGTCTGCCGTTTAACTATTGATCTATCCCTTTGCCTAGTATCCAAGTTCACATCAGCTACCTCAACTTTCATGCCCACATAGTTGCCCTCATTTAGGTCTACTCTTTTTCGATCTGGAAGTAAAATTCAATCATATGGTGACTGCACATATCTAGCCTTAACTCTGAGGTCATGAGTTAATGCTATCACATTGCACAATTCCAAACCAAATATAACTTTCTTTCTGGTCAGGTCCAAAATGTGCATCTCTAAAAACTACCTCAAAAGCTTTCCATGAACTAATCCAGACTAGTATTGCCAATCTGATCATTTTTCAGTTGGTATGTACATGAGCCACAATCACTGGATGCTACTCTTCCTGCTTCAAGTTCCTTCCTAGCCTGAGCAGATTTCCCAAACCTGGCACTAAGCAAGGCAACACTGCCATCTCTGTTGCAGAGAATGGTTTCAATTCCCATCACTACACTGTTATTACACTTTAGGTTGCTCCCACAGTTGAACAGCTTTCTGGACCACAGTAGCATGGTAAATTTGCTCAGCCATCCAGCAGCCCCTCTCTTATCCAGACAGGCTGACAGACCTCAAACCTATTAGACAATTGCTGAGACTTACATTCTCACACTCCTGTCCTCTGGGTTCCTTTACCTGCCTCAACTGCTATCATACCTTCTGTCCCTGACCACTAACCAAATCATAAGACCCTATCCTAAGTAGTCTGACTGCTTCCTGGCACAAAGAATTCAGGCATCCTTCCAACTTCAATGTAGCACAGTGTCTAAATGGAGAGAAACTTCAGATGCTTTGGTGCAGAGGGATCTGGCCATCCTTATGCATAAATCGCAGAAAACCAATACACAAGTACAGCAGGTAATAATGAAGGCAAGTGGAATGATAGCATTTGTTGATAAAAGATTAGAGTAAAAAAGTAAGGAAGCATTGCATTAATTATACAAAGCATTAATGAAACTGCACCTGGCGTATTATGTACAGTTTTGTTCCCCTTACTTGAGAAGGGATGTAGTTGTATTGGAGGCAATTCAGAAGAGGTTCACTAGATTGATTCCAGAGATGTGGGGTTGTGGATGTGAGTTTGCTCGCTGAGCTGGAAGGTTAGTTTTCAGACGTTTTGTCACATGTGGGGTTGTCTTATTGAACAGTTTCGGCCTATACTGTTTGGAGTTTGGAAGAATGAGAAGAGATTTAATTGAGGCATTTTATTGCAATCATTTCAAGAGGGCTAGATTGCAAGAGCAGAGATGTAAAGCTGAGGCTGTATAAGGCTCTCGTCAGAGTGCATTTGGAATATTAAGAGCAATTTTGGCCTGTATCTAAGGGAGGATATGCTGGTGTTGGAGGGGGTCCAGGGGAGGTTTACAAGAATGACCCCAAGGATGAAATGCTTGTCATATGAGGAGAGGTATGGGACTCTGTGTCCGTACTCACTGGGGTTTAGATGGGATCTGATTCAAGCAAGAAGAATACTGAGAGGCCTGGAAAGAAGAGGTAATGGCCTAGTAGTATTATCATTGGATTGTTAATACAGATAGCCAGCTAACGTTAAGCAGATTCTTTGGACCAACTGGCCGAATTCTTCTTCTGGCCTTATTGTTGAAGGGGATTGATAAAGTAGATATAGAGAGGATGTTTACTCATGTGGGACAATTAAGAATGATAGTTTTAGGATAAGGACTGGCAAATTTGAAACACAGATGAGAAGAAATTACGTCTCTCAAAGAGTTGTAAATCTGTGGAATTTGCTATGCCAGAGTATGGTGGATACTGGGACGTTGAGTAAATTTAAGAAGGGGACAGCCAGATTTGAATGAGTAATGGGTCGAAGAGTTATGGAGAATGGGAAGGAAAGTGGAGTTGAAGCCAAGATGAGATCAATCATGATCATATCAAATAATGGAACAGGCTTAAGGGGCTGAGTGGTCTACTCCTGCTCCTATCTGTTATGTCTGTAGTTCAGTCTCCATTCTGTGCAATAAATTCTCAAACTTGGTTTATTGCAGACATGTTTTCTGTGGATGATAATGGTATCCCGCAGCAGCATGTTGCAATCTTGACACATTTCTTCAACTGCGAACGTTAATTAGTTTTAATTAGGTTATTCACTTACTTATGTTGCCTTTTACATATTTTATTAACTCTATTCTTTATTTCTTTATTCATCAACGGGATAAAGACATTGCTGGCTAAGCAGCATTTATTGTCCATCCCTAATTGCCTAGAGCGCAGTTCAGAGTCAACCCCATTGCTATTGGTCTGGAGGCATTTGCAGGCCAGACCAGGTAAGGATGGCAGTTTCCTTCCGTAAAGGACATTAGTGAACCAGGTGGGTTTTCCCAACAATTAACAATGGATACATAGTCATTATTCTTAATTCCAGATATTTTACTGAGTTGAAATTCCACCATCTGTCATGACAGGCTCGAACCCAGGTCCCCAGAATGCTCTCTGGATTAACAGTCCAGCAACACTACAACAAGGCCATTGCCTCCACTTTACCACCCATTTGTGCACCATGTTAAAATTTAAGAATCCCAAAGTGCTTAACCACTTAACAGAATCACACCAAACACTGAACTCCTCAAAGCAAGAATGAATTCCAAACAGTTCCAATGAATCTAGCTCTGTCTCTCTGCCTTTCATATGGTCGTCACCTCGCCTGCACTTATTTTAATAATATCTCGTACAAAGCCTTAAAACATGCCTTCTAGAAATCTAAATGTACGTCCTTTATCCAGCTTGCTAGTAACTCATTCAATAAAGTCAACCATAAAAGTCAGTCAACATATCACCAATCCATGCTCATGCTTTTTGAGAAACTCCAAATGTCAGTCACTGATGTTAGAATTAAATCCATCAATTGGACATGCTCAGGAAAGGAAGAATGCCAGGGTAGATCAGCTAGCCAAGGGACATTCTATGGCCACCTGCTTGTACACACGAGGTTACATCTGCAGAGAGAGCTACTAAGATTTGCTTTTGATCAGGGTTCTTCTTCCTAAAGAAAACTGGAGCAGCAGACCACTGATGGTATCACTGTGAGAAGCAAATACCTAACCAACCATTCTGATGGGAAGTTCCTCCAAGGCAACGAGACATGAAATGGCAGTCTGACCAAAGGCAACATGGTCTCTTTGACTATAACCGCTAAAACGTGGCAAGCCACTCACCATCCTGACTTGGAAATAAATTGCCATTCCTTCAGTGTCACTAGCTGAAGCCCAACTGAACTTCAAACAGGCACTTCAAATGGCTTTATTACTGGAAAAATGAGGCAAGTGGGGCATATGACTTGCAGGGTCTTCCAATGGAAGTGGACACCCTCGCCAGTCTCACTGAGCTTGGAGAACACCACTTGACTGACGGCAAATGCATAGCCTCACTCAGGACATGTTCTGATCAGAGGGATTGTAGGTCAGCTCACATCAAAATTTCAAAACAAAGCCAAGCCTCAGCCAAACAGTTAGAATTTTCTTCAGGATCCGGGCTGGCAACCCATTGTAGTTGCTGCCAGCATGCTGACTTGAGACAGCAAAAGAGTCCCACTTGATCTAGGCTAGCTTCTAGGAGAGTGTGTAGCCTGGAAATTCCACCTACGTTGGGTTTGGAGCAGTTAAATTGTTTAGCAACATCCAAATCAGAACCAAAGTAAATGCCTAATTAAAAGGTCACCCAGTTCTAATGGAGATTGATACCAGCACTGCCATTTCAGTGATTGTAGAAGCAGACTTTAACAAAATTTGCTCTGGACTCCATCCCTTTAAGTTTACGCAAGACCTCTGCTTGACTGGGAACCTGTACTGGGGAACCTTTACAGATTACGGGTACAACTTGGGTTCTAGTCTCTTATGAGGAGCAGCTGGTTCAGTTACGACCAACTAGTAAAAGGCTCAGGCTCAAGCTTGATGGGGAGAAATTGGTTGAGAAAGATTTATCTAGATTGGCTCAATCTTTTTCAATAAAATAAGAAAATGGCTGCCTGAGTGAAGTCCTAATTAAATGCCCAGAGGTTTATCAGGAATGTCTAAGGAGTATCAAAAGGGCCAAGGCCACTTGTATGTTGACCAAGAAGCAATTCTACGATTCTGCAAGCACCACCCCTCCCCCGCCGACCCCCCAAGTGCCATTTACCTTAAAAGTAGAGGCAGACATCAGAAGGCTAGAAAGTGAAGGAATCATCAAACCAGTCCAGTTTGTGGAATGGGCAGCACCAGTCATACTGATTGCAAAACCCGCCGGTCAGTTCGCCTTTGTAGGGATTTTAAATAAATGGTAAACCATTTTTCACAGCTGGATAAATATTCGATCCCTTGCATAGAAGATTTATACACAAAGTTGGCAGGGGGAGCTGTCTTTCATGAAGCTGGACATGAGCCAGGCATACTTGCAATTGCAGTTAGATGAGAATTCCCAGAAGTAAGCTACAATTAATAGCCATAAAGTTTTCACCAATATACAAGACTGCCATTTGCGGTATCATCAGCCAGCGCAATTTTTCGGCAGATGATGGAAAACATTTTACAAGGTCTACCCTAGGCCGTCATTTATTTAAATGATGTGCTAAATACAGGAAAGACCAATTAAAGACCACTTGGAGAACTTGGACATAGTCCTTAGACATTTCTCCCAGGCAAGTGTACTCCTTAGAAGGGAATTATGTATGTTCCAGACACGCCAAGTGACTTATGTGGGCTACAAAGTCAGCAAAACTAGGTTATACCCATAAAAGTGAGTGCGATCAAAGATGCCATGGCTCCCACATCTGTACCAGAGCTTAGGTCTTTCCATGGGCTGGTGAATGATTACAGAAAGTTCATACATAACCTGGCCTCCAACCTGGCACCTTTGCATCAACTCTTTAAAAAAGGGTCAGCCTTCAAAATGGTCGCATAGCCAAGCCATAGCTTTCAGGGGAAGTGAAGAAACGGCTATCATTGTCAAAAGTATTGACACACTATGACCCCAATGACACACTATGCCTCTCTGTATGGCATTGGGATGGTATTAGCTCACAGGTGGCCCAATGGAGTGGATTGCCCAATAGCATCCAGGACTTTGGCTAATGCAAAGTGTAAATACATCCAGAAAGAGAAGTGAGGTTTGGCAGTCATATTTAGAGTCAGGAAGTCACAACAATAACTTTACAGACATAAATTTGTAATAACAAACCCCCGCTAAGTCTAGTTAAAGAGGACAAAGTAGTGCTGCCCATAGCTTCAGCCAAATTCAGTGGTAAGCTCTGATACTAAATGCATATAATTACAAGTTGGAACGCCATCTGGGAGGCCAAATCGTAAATGTGGATGCATTCACCCACCTGCTACTGTCCAATACACCACCGGTGGTACTGCCAATGGAAGAGTCCGAATGGTTTTACATTTTCTGGACACACTTCCAGTCATAGCTGACAATATCAGACTTTGGACGCAGGAAGATCCAATCCTGGCAAAACTGAAACAGCTGGTGGTGACGGAGGAAACCAAAGGGCCGTCACAACCAGAATTGAAACTTTTTTGGACCCGGTGAGACCAGCTCACAATAGAGGACAGCATACTATTATGGGGAGCAAGAGTGATTGTCCTGAGCAAAGGTCACCGCCAAATACAAACAATTTCACCAGGGTCAACCAGGGGTTTCCAAAATGAAGCTGTTGGTGAGAATTTATGTCTGGTGGGCAGGATTGGGTGCAGACATAGCCACATTGGTGAGGCAGTGCCCAGAATGCCAACAAGAACAAAAATTACTGCCAGCAGCTTCCCATATTTGTTGGAATGGCCGGGTAAACCCCGGATTTGGTTACACATCAACCACACAGATCTTTTCATGGGCTCAACGTTCTTGGCCATTGTGGATGTGAAAGGAGTTCCTTAATCAGACACGGGGATGAAGATAAATAAAACTGTAAATACCTTTTACAATACATGGACTCCCAGAAGTGTTGGTCACAGATAATGGGCCACCGTTTACCAAGAGTGAATTTGGTTATTTCCTAAAGTCAAATCATATTTGACATATAAGGGCAGCTCCATACCTTCCATCATTCAATGGTTTGGCAGAAAGAGCAGCCCACACTTTGAAGACAGGCTTAAGGAAAGAGCCCACAGTTTTATTATGTACCAAACTGTCCCGATTCCTATTTGATTATAGGACCACCCCTCATCCAACTGCGGGGATAGCTCCAGTAGAGTTGCTAATAGGGAGAAGACTCCACACCAGATTAAATCTCATCTTCCCAGACCTGGTGTCGAGGTGAAACAGTATCAAGAATGTCAATGCCGGACACAAGACTCCATTGAGCGAGAGAGACAGTTTACTATAGGGGACAAAGTTTGGTGTAGGAACCACAGGAATAGTCCTGCATGGGTAAGAAGCATGGTCAACTCGAAGTCAGGTCTAGTGATGTATAAAATTCTGGTAGGTGCAACAGTCCTGAACAAGCATGTGGATCATACGAAAGCTGCTTACTCATAAACTGTGCAATTGTAAAACATGCTTGGCTCCTCACTGCCTTTGCAACTGTTCCTGAACCCATGAGATCTCCTTCACCTTCAAATGTTGAAGAAGCCTCAGAATCTGAGGTGGACATGGCAAATGCTGCTGCCTTGACTCCTTTTTCCTGTGTAGAGGCGGAGTTGAAGGAATCTGATCCAGTGCTAAAATGCCCCAGGAAGAGCCACAAATAAAGGAACCAGCCTATGTTCTTGGAGTCAGAGAGGTGTTAATGTGGTCCAATCAGGGAGCCCTGGCTGACAGATATAAACAGCAGCGTCAGAGGTGTCAATGTCAAAGTTCCCATCCAAGCCAGTCACCATCCTGACTTGGAAATACATCGCCGTTCCTCCTATGCCTTTGGGTCAATATCCTGGAATTCCTTCCGTAAAGGCACAGTGGGTGTCCCTACACCAAATGGTGGTGACTCATCCCCACAGTCTTCAGGGCAATTAGGGATAGGTAAATAAATGCTGGCCTGGTCAGTGACGCCCAAATCCCGTAAACAAATTTTAAAAATCAAAATACCTCTTTTTTAACTGCACAGTGAATTTTTACCTCAAAGATCCCACACAATGTCAGGAGCTCATTAGTTCACAGGAAGTGAAATCGAAAATCTTCATTGCTTGAAACCCTCAGTTCACCAACAACAATAACCTGGATTGGCATAGTGCTTTTATTGTCATGAAACATCCCAATACCCAGGGACATTATAAAAGAAACTGAGCCACATGAGGAGATATTAGGTCAGAGAAATCAAAAGCCTGGTCAAAGGGATAGATTTTAAAGAATGTCTGAAATGAGGTCGGAAGGCAGAGAGAAGTAGGTAGGGAATTGCAGAGCTTTGGGTCCAGGCAGCTGAAGGCACAGCCACCAATTGTAGAGCAAATGTAATCACAAATACACAGTGGGTAGAATTAGAGAAGTGCAGATATTTCAGAGGGTTGTGAGTTTGAAGGAAGTTACCAAGACTTGGAGGGGACAAAGCCACAAAGGCTCAGAGCACAGCTAAATGAATTAACAAATTAATCCAAATTGCTTAAGAAGGAAGAATAACATGTATAAACCTAATAGTGAAATAGGTGATGAAGTTCACCGACATCAAAAAGTAACGTGATATGAGCATGAACAGTGGGTCACAGAAAGGTCTGTAAAAACTATAGCTGGAGATATGAGATGTTGCAAAGTTAGTATTTTCACTAGTAAAACAAGAAGAATATTCAGTGAAGGCTGCAGGAGGCCAGGCCAGGGGCAACACCTTTTTCAAAATGAGGTGTTGAACTGGTGGCTCTACAATACAGGACTACAGTCATAGAGATGTATAGCATGGAAACAGACTCCAGTCTAACTCACCAATGCTGACCAGATGTTCTCCATTAATCTCGTCCCATTTTCCCACATTTGGCCCATATTCCTCTAAACCCTTCCTAGTTGTATACCCATCATTTGCATTTTGAATGATTACTTGCATGCCAAATGGTGAAACAGCTTCCAATCTACATGGCTAAGCAATCCCACAACTAATGGATCAGATCTAGACCCTTCAGTCCTGCCACATCCAGTCACAAATGTAGTGGATAGTTAAACAACTAACAGGAGGTGCAGGCACCACAAATATCCCCAACCTCAAATGGTAGTTTTGCATCAGTGCAAAAGATAAGACTGAAGCATTCAGAGAAATTTACAGCCAGACATGCCAAGTGGATGATCAGCCTCCTCTTGAGGTCCCAAGTGTCACAGATGCCAGCTTTTATGCAATGTGATTGGCTCCAAGTGATATCAAGAAATAGGTGAAGGATCCTGATACTACAAAGGCTACAGGCCCTGACAAAATTCCAGCAATAGCACTGAAGACTTGTGCCCCAAAACTAGCCATGCCCCTAGCCAAGTTGTTCCAGTTCAGTTACAACACTAGCATATACCCAACAATGTGGAAAATTACACAGGTAAGGTCCTGTAAACAAAGAACAGGAAAAATTCAACGCAGTTAATTACCACCATTTCAGTCTACTCTTGATCATCAGTATTGACATGATGGATGAGGTCATCAATAGTTCTATCAAGCAGCGTAACTAACCTACACACTGGTGCTCAGTTTGGGTTCCTCAAGGGTCACTCAATCCCTGACCTCAATACAGCCTTGGTTCAAACATGGACAAAAGGTTTGAATTCCAGAGGTGAGGTGAGAGGAACAGCCCTTGACATCAACAGAGTGTAGGATCAGGGAGTCCTTTACGAACTGGAATCAATGGGAATTAGGGAAAAGCTCTCCACTGGTTATGTCATACCTGGCATCAAGGAAGATGGTTGTGGTTGTTGGTGTTCAATCATCTCAGCTGCAGAGGACATTTGGAGGAGATCATCAGGGTAAGTTCATAGGTTAAAACATCTTCAGCTGCTTCATCAATGACTTTCCCTCCATCATAGAAGTGGGGGTGTTTGTTGATGATTGCACAGTGTTCAGCAGCATTGATGAACCTTTAGTTATTGAAGCAATTCACATCCATAAGCAAAAAGACCTGGACACCGTTCAGGCTTCAGTTGATAAGTGGCAAGTGACATTCATGCTATGCATGTGCTATGCAATGACCAACTCCAAGAAGACAGAATCCAAACAGCACTCCTTGATGTTCAATGTCATTACTGTCACTAAATCCCTCAATATCAAAAGCTTGGGGGCTAACATTGACCAGAAACTAAAATGGACCAGTCTTACTAATATTATTGGCTACAAGAGCAGGTGACTGTAATGTTTAACTTTTAACTTTGTTCCTTATTTCTTTTCTTAAGTTTTTGTACCGAGGTATCGGTACCTAAGGTGGCACTGTGAGTGGTAACGTTGAAAACTTTTCACTGTGCTCCTGTACTTTTGTACTTGAGTACACGTGACAATAAACAAGGAAACATAGAAAATAGGGGCAGGAATAGGCCATTCAGCCCTTCAACCTGCACCTCCATTCAATGCGATCATGCAATCTCAGTATTCCATTCCTGCCCTCTCCCCATACTCCTTGATCCCTTTAGCTGCAAGGGCCACATCCAGCTCTCTCTTGAATATATCTAATGAGCTGGGCCCAATTGATTACGGTGGTAGAAAATTCCACAAGTTCAAACTCTCTGAATAAAGAAATTCTTCCTCTTCTCAGTCCTGAATGGCTTACCCCTTGCTCTTAGACTGTGACCCCTAGTTCTGGACTTCCCCAACATCGGGAACATTCTTCCCACATCTATTCTATTCAGTCCTATCAGGATTTTATATGTTTCTATGAGATCCCCAACATTCTTCTAAATTCCAGTGAATACAAGCCCAGTTGATCCAGTCTGTTGTCATATGTCAGTCCTGCCATCCCAGGAATCAGTTTGGCGAACCTTTGCTAGACTCCCCCAATAGCAAAAATGTCCTTCCTCAGACGAGGAGGCCAAAACTGCACACAATACTCAAGGTGTAACCTCATCAAGGCCCTGTATAACTGCAGCAAGACATCCTTACTCCGATACTCAAATCCTCTCACTATGAAGGCCAGCATGCCATTAGCTTTCCTCACGGCCTGCTGTATCTGCATGCCAACCTTCAGCAGCTGTTCCGCCATGACATCCAGGTCTCATTGCACCTCACTTTTTTCTAAACTGCCACCATTCAGATAATAATCTTTAAAAAAATTTAAAGGTTGGAGGTTAGGAATTTTGAGTGGTATCAAGTCCCCAAAGCTTGTCCAGCATACATAGGAATGTAGTAGAATACTCCCTACTTGCCTGGTTGGGTACAGCTCCAACAATCCACAAAGCAGCTGCTTGACTTGCCTCAACATTCACTCCCTCCACCACTGGCACATAATGGCAGAAGTGTGTACATCAGCATGATGCTCTGCAGTAACTCCCCAAGGTTCCCCTGATGGTACCTTCTAAACTTGTGACTATTACCAACTCAAAGGACAAGGACAGTAGAGGTATGGAAACATCACCCCCTGCAGATTTTTCTCCTAACATGCACCATCCTGACTTGGAACTACTAAACTGTTCCTTCCCTATTTCCAAGTCAACAATTTGGAATTCCCTCCTTAACAGCACAATGGGTATTACCTAGACCACAAGGACTGCAGCATTTCTAGGGTGGAGCCCACCACCACCTTGTCAAGGCAATTTGGCATAAACAATAAATGCTGGTCCAGTCAGTAATGCTCACATCCTATGAATGACTAATAAAAGGGTAAAGATGAACCAGAACTAAATCTGATGTTGAACCAGATGTTAACTGTAATAACTTATTCCTATAGTAGTGAATGAGAGGGAAATAATTCTCCCTCAGCAGTGATACTCCAAGCAGAACTATTTTCAGCACACATCATCTGGAAGCACAAGACCAATTAAAGTTCCTCAGACCAATTGAATTTCCATGTCGAGGTCACATCTTAGTAAGGAGTGAGGGAGGAGTTGTGTGAGGCACTCTTGGTCATGACGGAGTCAGTCATGATTGGTGTCAGGATGGCTAGTGGCGAGTGGAAGGTACACTGACAGTGCCACTCTGAAAGCTTGAGATTCCAAATAAACCTGTTGGACTATGACTTGATGTCACATGACTTTTGACCTTGTCCTCCCCAGTCCAACACCAGCTCCTCCACATCCTGATAACCAGCTACCTCTTATAAGAGCACAACACTGACACCAGGTCAATGGAGGAGAGGGGCAATCTGGAAAATGCCCAGATCCTCAACATTCCTCCAGCCCCAAAGCTTGAAGATCTCCTAGGTGACCAAAGGCAGTTGTCAGGAGAATGACACACCTTTCCTGTGACATCTGGGAGAACTGAATCAGGTATTTAAGTAGAAACAATGGAACAAGGCAGGAAAATGACACAATCACTGAGGGAACCAGTACAGACGAGGCAGGCTAAACAACCTTCATTTGTGGTGTGCCAATCCTGAGATAAGGGGCCTGTGAACTCAGAACCTCATGGCGCTTGTAAGTGTGCATCAAACTTAGTTCTTGCATTTACTAGTAAAATGGAAATATATTTTGGTCATTGTGAGGAATTGACTGGGTTGCTGGGAAGGTAGTGGATGTTAACTGAGTAATTGCACACCCTGTTTATAATGTGTGTACCTTTGTAATTGTTGTGTGTGTGTGTGTGTGTGTGAGAGAGTGTCTGTGTGTGTGTGTGTGGTCACTGGTTTGTGACTGGACTTGACCACCTCAGCTCCTTTGTGATGTCAGGAACATCTTGCAGTGGGACGGGAGATAATGTCCACTCCTCTCTCTAAGTATGGCCTCAATGTAGAAAAAAAACTTTATACAGCAAAACACCTCTTTATCTTTCATTGTGGCTTACATAGGAAACTTTCAGGGACCCTGTCTGCTTGATCGCAGATCTAGCGTGATGGAAAAAAGTTGCCCCTTTCGGTTACTCAAACATCAACAGTCAAACTAGCTCGCTCTTTCCCGAAGGGCAGGGCTGGTTAATGATTAGCTTCTAAGTAAATACACTGGGAAAGGGAGTCAACGCTAATAGCTCAGCTCAGCTTGGGAGAATTGAGAGAGGGGGATTGAGTTACCCAGGTTTAGAGAGGGGTGTTGGCCGTGTCCGCGGTACTCTGTCTCTGCTCAGGGGTGAGCGCGGCGCTCACTGACTCTGAGAGGGTCTTCACTGGTTCCTCAGTCAAGTTGGATGGTTTGTGCCGCCTGGACATGGACCCGGATCTCCGGGAGACCCTGCGGAAGCTGGAGGAGATGCGGCTGGACAAGCGGTAAAAGAAGCCCGTCCTGTCCTTCAGGCCCACGTCGTCCTCCAGTTGGTGCTGGGGCACCTCGATGTTACCCGTGTACCAGAAGATCCACCAGACCAAACTCAGGAAGATGACGATGGAGCCGGCGTATATCAGGAAGTCGTAGAAGAAAATGTTGGCGAAGACGCCGATGAGCAACACCGTGAGACCCACCACGTCAAAAGCCACCGCCAGCCAGAAAGCGCAGGCACAGCGCCCCAGGGCAGCTTGGAGCAGCGCCATCGTTCCCCGTGGCACTGCCTTCTCTCTGTCCCGGAGCAGGGCACTGTCAGCTCCGCCCGCGCTCACCTGGGCTCCCTGTACCTGGCCCACGTCAGCCTGGAGGCGGGCTCCCCCTGTCCCTCCCATAGCCAGGCTCTCCTCAACCAACCTGCTCACACATTACATATCCTCACTCTGAGGGGGGGGGGGGGCGGTGTGGAGATGTGATTTGAAGTCAGGCCTCCTGGCTGACAGGTAGGGGCACTACCCCTGCCCCATTATACCTCGCCCCACCCCCCGTAACTGACAGATCAGAGAACGCTGAAGAAACTCAGCAAGAAAACTGGGAACTGGAAAAGTTACACAAAACAAGAAATTGCTGGGGAATCTCATCAGGAAACTGAGGACCAGAAATGTCACACAAACGAGACATTGCTGTCGAAACTCCGCGGGTCTGGCAGCACCTGTGGAGAGAAAAAGTGAGGGCTGGGAAAAGGATCACTGGATCCGCAACTATAAACTGATGCAGCCAGGCCTGATGAGCTTCTAGTTTTGTGCAATTTTTCCAGTCCTCAGTCTCCTGCTGAGTTTCTCCTGCAATTTCAGTTCGTGTTTTAACATTTCCAGTGTCTTCGTTTTATTGAGGACTGGGAACATTGAACAGCTGCTGCCGCCGGTCCTGGCGAGTTCCTTCAGCAATTTGTTCTCAGCGCTCACTTTCATGCATCGTGTTATGGTTTTGAAACACTTAAATGACCCCTAAATCAATTCTGTGGAGAAAAAACAAGAGTTTTATTTTTGAGTTCAGCGACCCTTTTCAGAACTGGATTCCAAATGTTGAGGCTAGTTTCCTTGCACAGATGCTACCAAACCTGATAAGTTTATCCAGTGATTTCTATTTTTGTTCCAATTTCCAGTTAGTTCCTCGTTTTATACCACGCAATTCAATTCTACCGTCGTTTTCTCCTCATTGCAGAATTGATAGCAATTTAATGAATTTCCATCAAGGATTAGACCTAGTTTGACGATAACTGTTCCATTGAATGAGCTGCTATTTTTTCACCCTGTATGGTTTTCACTCGATTTACCTCAGATCAAATCGAAGTGTGGCTCTTACTCAATTTACAGATTTGCTGGTGGAAATTCTGAGGGGTTTTTAATCGGTGTAAGATGTGCACTTTTTTAGCCTCAAATCAAATAAAAGAAAATTGGATGAAATTTGGCAGGATCCAGAGAGCAGAGTGTTTAAATATTATCTGTTCACACTCTGAGTGCTCCTTTCGCACACCCACTTCTGTGGCTGAGCAGAGAGATCAGGTCATGAAAGTCCTTTCAATGTCTCTGGCCAGGAGGTATCCTCCCAACTTCCTGAACTATATGACATGGGAAGAAAAATGCCTCTTATTTTAAATGAAAATCGCAATTTACACGACAAAACTGCCTTTACACAGTCAATGCAATACCACTCTTTCAGTTCGGAAGAGCTAACTCTGCTTTCTCTCCACACATGCTGCCAGACCTGCAGAGTTTTTCTAGCACTATCTGTTTTTATTTCAGATTTGCAGCATCCACGGGCCTTTATTTTTGTTACATATTCTCATGGTCCATTTAGACAGCCGACCCTCTGCCTGTCTACAGTCATGATTGATCTAGCATTGATTTTCACAACCCCATATTCATTTTGTTACTCGGGGACAGTAGAAGCAGAAGGAGGCCATTCAGTCCCTGGAGCCTGCTCTCCCATTCAGTCGAATCAAGGCTGAACTGAACAGCCATCAAAATACATGAACATCAACCAGCAGCAAAACAGCTCGACGAACTCGCCTTAACATCAGTACTCTCGGACAATGAAAGCCATCAGTCTAACTGGGACAAGGTAACTATAGTAGCCCAAGCCAGATACAGACATGCATGGGACTTCCTAGAGGCATGGTTCTCCACCCATACTTCAATCAACAAACATATAGAATTGGAGCCCATATACAAACCCATACAGATCAAAACTGGAAATGACAGTACTCACCATAACGGACCGGACAGTATAAATTCCAAGCAGAGTAGAATAGCATCACTTCATCTGAGACTCCACAGATGAGGTCACCTAGCATAGTGATGAAATGTCTGAACAAGAACAAGCCAGCTCTGTGAGCAAGTCCATAACCTCACTCACAACCCCAGCTACAGATCTTTACCAAAACTCTGAAGGCTGAACTTCTGTCACCTTAAATCTCATCACCATCTGCCCCGATAACTTTCACACCCTTGCTTAATGTTGTAAGGTTGCTAGACAAATTGAGAGAGGACTTCAGGAGAACATGTAATCGCAGGGGCAGCACGGTAGCCCCTTGGTTAGCACCAGGGACCCGGGTTTGATTCCATTCTTAGGTGACTGTCTGTGTGGAGTTTGCTCATTTTCCCTGTGTATACTTGGGTTTGTGCTGGGTGCTCTGGTTTCCTCCTACAGTCCAAAGATGTGTAGGGTAGGTGGGTTGACAGTGGAAAATGCAGGGTTAAAGGGATAGGTAGGGGGTGGATCTGGGTGGGATGCTCTTCAGAGGGTCAGTTGAACTCGATGGGTTGCTTCCACACTATAGAAATTCTGTGATTTCATACGTACTTACAGAGAAGCCTTAACACTGAAAGTTAAACACTTTGCTGGTTACAGAACACCTTATACAGATTACAGCATTGCTGTTACAATTCCGTTTCCATGCATCCCATATTAACTTGTTTCTCAATGTCTCTCAGAGGCATTTTTGTTTTGTTTTACCTCAAGCCCTCTGACAGTATTATTCTCCATATACCTGCTCTGCTGGATGTGCTTATTACTTGAATATATGACTAAAGCTTTAAACCTTCATTAACTTAACCCCCTTTGCTTCTCAAGAATGTCAGCTGGCTATGAATTAAATGTCCTCTGTGGACATATCTAGATATTCAATATTTTCCAATTTTGTTGTATTAGTTTTCATAAATCATTCTGGCAATTCCACAATTTCAACAATGATACCACACAAAGAACACAGCTTGTGATCAATTATTCCCTTCGTACGGCCTGCTAAAGTTTGTTTAAAGTAGATTACTGATATGGATCATTCATTTTCCATCTCCAAAACAAGAAAGCCAACTTCAGTGGAGTAAGAGTGAAACTGGGTCAAGTAAATTGGTGTCAAAGGCTGGCAGGAAAAATGATAGCCAAACTAAGACAAACTAAAACAGAAATTGCTGGAAAACCTCAGCAGGTCTGGCAGCATCTGTGGAGACAAATCAGAGTTAACATTTCGGGTCCAGTGACCCTTCCTCAGAAAGCACTTCTGATTTCTGACCTCAAACATTTGCAGTTCTTTTGGTTTTTCTTCAGATAAACAATGAGCTGCCTCAAAGAATTTACAGTCTGGGTACAGTCAGTTATGTTTCTTTGAAAGGGGAAGGTGGAATAAACAAATCCAGAGCTCCCTGGGTTACAAAAGAGCTGGACATTACAATGAAAAGAACAAAGTGCGCTTATGGCAGAGGTCCAGTAGAAAGTAGGTTAATTAAAAACCAGGCTAAGGGATAGTGGGATAACAAATAAGACAAGCAAAGAGGGACCATGAAAAAAGACTGGCAGCTAACTGAAAAGGGAATCCTAAAATTTTCTCAATGAGCACCAGAAGTATGAGAATGGAAAGAGGTGTCTTTACCAAGGAGGGAAATACTACCTGGGCTATTGTGACAGTGGAGAAAATACAGTCAGAAGAAGGATTTAAAACTGCTGAGTAGGTATTGGATAGGGTGTCTGTACCTAAGTTGATGAGGCTCTGAATTTAGATCAGATCCATCCAGGGATACTGAGGGAAGTGAGAATGGTAACTTGCAAAACCATTGACTATGGCTGAAGCTTTAACTCCTCCATGCTTGTTTTTTTCTTAAAAACGTTCATGATTTAGACCTTGATATAAAAGGTAGAATTCCAAAATTTGTGACTGATACGAAATTTAAAGCATTGCAAACTTTGAGAAGAATGCATAGAACTTCACAAAGTCATAGACAAGTTGATAGAATGGGCAGAGAGGTGACAGATGAAGTTCAATGTTGAGTATGGTGACGTAATGCATTTTGGCAGGAAGAACATGGTCAGAGAGTATAACATAAAGGGTACAACCTTAGAAGTGGTGCAGTAACAAAGGGACATGGGTGTTTATGTGTAAGAATCATTAAAGATGGTGGGATAAGTGAGAAAAGTAGTTAGCTAAGCATACAGTATTCTTGATGGAGTACAAAGCAAGGACCATATTTTGAGTTGATGTAAAACATCAGTTTGGTCTCAATTAGAGTATTGCATTCAGCCCTGGGTGTTACGCTTTCAGAAGGCAAACGCTCCCACTCATGAAAGAACATAGAGCATCGAACAGTACAGCACAGGAACAGGCCCTTCAGCCCACCATGTCTGGGCCAACCATTCTAAACTAATCTCACCTGCCTGCAGATGATCTGAATCCCTCTACTCCCTGCCTGATCATGTGTCTGTCTAAATGCCAGTTAAACATTGCTAATATATATCTACTTCTACCACCCTCCCCTGGCAGCACAATCCAAGCACCTACCACCCTCTGTGTAAAAACACTTTCATTGTATACCTCCATTAGATATTTCCTCTCTCACCTTTTTTAAATTCATTCACAGGACAAGGGCCTCACTGGCTAGGCAGCATTTATTGCCCATCCCTAATTGCCCAGAAGGCAGTTAAGAATCAACCACATTGCTGTGGGTCTGGAGTCACATGTGGGCCAAACCAGGTAAGGATGACAACTTCCTTCCCTAAAGGACATTAGTGAATCATTTGGGTTTTCCCAACAATCGACAATGGATAATGGATTCACAGTCATCATTAAACTCTTAATCCCAGATATTTATTGAATTCAAATTCCACCATCTGCTGTGGCGGGATTCACACCCGGGTCCCCAAAATGTTATCTGGGTCTCTGGATTAACAGTACAGTGATAATACCGCTAGGCCAAGATCTCCCCACTTAAACCCATGCCCTCTAGTATTTGACATTTCCACAACGGGAGAAAGACTCAAACTATCTACTCCATCTATGTTTCTCTAATAATCTCATATACATCCGTCAGATTGCCCCTCAGCTCTGATACTGTAAAGAAAACAATCAAAGTTTGTCCAAGTTCTCCTTATCTGTAACACACTCCAATCGAGGCAACGTTTCCCTTTTATGCACACTTTCCAAAGCCTCCATATTCTTCCAATAGTGTGGGCACCAGAATGCACACAACACTCCAAATGTGGCCAAATTAAAGTCTTATACAGCTGTAACATGACTTTCCAAGTTTTACATTCAATGGCCCAACCAATAAAGGAGAGCATGCCCAATGCCAGTTTTATCACCTCATTCACTTGTGTTGCCACTTTCTGGAAGCTATGGTCTTGGATGCCAGTCAGAAAAGCACTACCCTCTGTTTCCTATGACTTGTATATCCAATTTGCCAACTTACTGTAGATCCCATGTGACTTAATCTTCTGGTCCAGTCTACACGAGACACTTTGTCAATTGAGAATGAGAACATGCAGAATTTGAAGTAATTAGTAAAAGAAACAAAAGTGATACACTGACAAACATTTTCATGCAGTGTGTGGTTAGCGTCTGAAATGCACTGCCTGAGAATGTGGTGCAGGTGTGTTCAGTTGAGGCATTTAATGGGAATTTAGATGGTTAATTGAAAAGGAAAATGAGCAGGGTTACAGAAGACAGAAGCTGGAGAGCATACAACATGCACACAATGGACTGAACTGTCTCCTTAAGCACCATAATTATTCAGTGATCCTGTGTCTCTGAAACTGATACTCAACCTCATAGGTTTTGTGACATAATACAAGCAGAATCAGTGGTGGTGTTTTGACCTGCTACCTCTTGCTCATTGTTGTCTTCTGTTAGTCGGTCCATTTCACTTAGAATTGGCCATTTTTTTAATCACAACATGGTTTTTTTATCTCTTGTCACTTAGCTGTTCTCTTTTTTCCAATAATAATCCATTGAGAACTGCAATACAGATATTGTTTGAAGCTTTGCTTCAAATTGAATTTTAAAAACCATTCACTGTGGCAAAGGTTAATCATCTCTTAGTTGTAGAGGATTAGACAAGTTTTAAAAACCAACTGAACATAACTGACAAATAGCAAAAAAAGGAGAAAATAAACAATGAGGGCAAACAGCAAGTAATATGAAAGCCGATTACCTTTAAATATTTGCAAAGAGGGGCCAAGGTGAATATTGGAGAATGAAGCTGGAGAAATAGAAAACTGAGAAATGACAGAAGAGTTAAATAGATGATTTACATCAGTCTTCACAAATAGCATTCCAAAAATACGAAATAATCAAGGTGCTAGTGGAAGGGTGGGCAGGAAGGAAATAAATACAATAACTACCATGAGAAAAAGTGAGGGAAACTGGTGCCAAAGGTTGACAAGTCCCCTAGATCTGGTGGATAGCATCCTGGGGTATTAAAGGAAGTAACTAATTAGCTACAGAGATTGTGGATGCACTGGTAATAATCTTTCAAGAATTCTTAGATTCTGAAAATGTCCCAAAGGATTGGAAAACTGCCAATGTAACATCCTTACTCAAAAAAGGAAGACAGAAAACAGTTAACTATATACCAGTTAGGTTAATATTGGTCATTCAGAAAATATTAAGAGTCTATGCAGAATAGTTTGAACTTAGTAGGATAATAGGTCAGCACAACATCGTGGGCCGAAGGGCCTGTACTGTGCTGTACCTTTCTGTGTTCTATTATATGCTGTGAGACACCATCTGCTCTGTCTCCATGGAAAATTTGACTGTAGACATACCCACAAAACAGAGGTAAATAGTTAGATGCTACCACCCCCTCCAGTGAATCCTGCCTCGACCTTTCAAAGTTGGTCAGGCACAGGTCCACGGGAGGTCCTCTGGTCTGTCCTTCCCCTCCGCATTGCATGCCACTCATCTAAACTGAAATGAGTGAATTTTCAAAGAAAAGCAGAAAAAACTGGAGAAAACCAGCAGTCTGGCAGCACCTGTAGAGACAGCAAAACAGAATTAATGAATTTTTCTGAGGAACAGTGACACAGGATGTGAAATGATAACTCTATTTCTCTCTCCATAAATGCTGCTAGAACTCCTGCGTTTCTCCAGCACGTTGTCTTTTCAGCTTTTCCAGCATCCTCAGTATTTTTCTAATGATTTCATTGAAACGTATGAGATCCCAAGGTGACTTGATAATGAACATTTCTTCATATGGAGGAACTAGAGGACATCATTTAAGAATAAAAAGACAGAGATGAGCATACTTATTCTCTCAGAAGATTGTTAGCTTATGGAATTCCTTTCCCCAGAAAGTAGTGGAGGTTCAAGGCAGAGTTGGGTAAATTTTTGATAGATGGGCTGTAGAGGGTTAAGGGGTTGGAGGTGCATACAGGAAACTGGGTTTCAGACAACATCCAGATCTTACTGAATGACAGGGCAGGCTTAAAGAGCCAAGTAGCCGACTTCAATTCACAAGAACTATGCTTGTTTTCAAGGACATCTGCTAAAAATTAAATGCTATGCTCTTCAAAGAATTACAAATACAATGAGTTAAATGAGTAATATTTAATATTTAAGTACAATGACATCCGTGTTCAACATATAATGTTTTGTCAAACAGTTTCTATATTGGAGGTACATTATTTTGGTGTCTTTTCATAAAAAAATTGTTCTTAAACATAAGATTAAATTCTTAATGAAAATGTTACCACTGTACCAACTATTAATGATTTTGTTAAAGTTTTTATATTACAGTATATTTTAATTGTAATTAAGTGTTTAACTGATTTAATTTCTACATCCGGTAGTGTGCTTTGTTACACCAAAATGCAGAGTTTAATAAGTTTCATTTCAATTAAGCCAGAAAGACAAACAATATATTCTATGAACCAAACCTTGGTGAATAAAATGATAATGTGTGCTGTATGAGAAACAGCAAAAACGTGAAACTGAGTACCTGAGAGTGATTCAAATTAGTGACTATGTAAAGAGATTGAGAAAATTAAATTTAATTTGGATTAATTTAATTTGGATAAATGTGAAGTATTGTATTTTAAAACAAACAAGGGCATTAAAAGTATGGCATTAGGTCGTGTTGCAGAACAGAGAGACCAAGGGTTTCAAGTACGTAATTCTTTGAAGTTTGCATCACATGTAGCTAGGGTGGTTAAGAAGGCATTTAGTACACTTGCCTTCATCGCTCAGACCTTTCAGTACTCAGGAGTTGGGAAGTTAAGTTGAGGTTGTACAAGACTTGGTGAGGCCTTTTCTGGAAGAACTGTGTCCATTTCTGGTCACCCTGTTACAGTAAGGATATTATTAAGCAGAATAGGGGTTAGAAGAGATTTACCAGGATGTTGCCAGGAATGGAGTGTTTGAGTTATAGGAAGAGATTGGATAGGCTGGGATGTTTTTCACTGGAGCATAGGAGGTTGAGGGGTTAACTTATAGAGATTTATAAAATAATGAAGGGTATAAATAAGATGAATGGCCAATGTCTTTAACCTAGAGTGGGTGATTTCAAGACAAGGTAGCATATTTTTTAAAGGCGAGAGGAAAAAATTTCAGGAAAGGCATGGGGGCAATTTGTTTTTACACAGAGTGGTTCGTGGGTGGAATGAACTTGCAGAGGAGTTGATGGATGTGAGAACAGTTACAATATTTAAAAGATGTTTGGATAGGTACATGAATGGGAAAAGTTTGGAGGGATATGGGCCAAGCGAAGGCAGCTGGGACTAGTTTAATTTGGGATTATGGTCAGCATGGGCTGGTTGAACCGGAGGTCTGTTTCTGTGCTGTATGTCCCTATGACTCTAAAATGTGATTTAAACATTATCTCAATTTTAATTGTAAACTAGTCCTTGATTCTCTTGCCACCAAAATTCTCCTGCTGTTACATCAGAGATTGAAACAGTCAGGATTGGAGATTTGTAAAAAATGAAATCAAGACTGGTATACAAGAACATTTGGTGCTGTAGTTCAGATTGAATTCCAAGGAAAAAATAAACTTAGGAGAGGTGCTCTTAAGTATTCTTGGGCTGTTACTTTCACATTAATCCAATATGAATCAGGGAGCAAGGCTGGCCTGAAATCAAAAGTTGAGTTGTGGTGTTTGCCCTGTTGCTGAAAAAAGTATATTAAATCACTTCATCATGTTTATAAGCTAGGCAGCCATATCATGACAGCACAATAAGAGTGGCAATGACTCAGAGTCAGACAGCAGGGAAACAGACTCTTCAGTCTGACCAGCACATGCTGACCATAATCCCGAACTAAACTAGTCCCACCTGCCTGCTCTTGGCCCATGTTCCTGCAAACAAATCCTATCCATGTACTTCTCCTAAACTAAACATTGTAACTATGCCCACATCACCACTTTCTTACTAAATTCATTCCACACATGAACCACTGTCTAAGGATAATTCATGACAATTTCGACAGCTCCCAACACATTGCAACTTGATAAATGGTAACCTGAAGATCCACTTTGATTTTCTAAACCAGGGAAAACAGAGCCATAACTTGCACCTATCCTGCATTTGAATTTTGTATCTAGTTCTAAAAATATGAAACTAGAATGGGTGCAGAGGGCATGTCACAGGGTAAAACTTACTTGAACCTTCATTGTTTTATAAGAAATAACTTAGGTTTTGGTTCATACAGAAAGATGGTATCATTCATGTGGATAATGTTCAATGACACCGAAAGTGAGGGATTAAAGATTATAAAGTAATCCCTTTGAATTTATAGAGTGACAATCCACACTGAATTACAAAGAAGTATCACTGGACTTAATGATGGTAATGTCTTGTTAAAGTAAAGCACGCTTGAAAAGGCACAGCAGAATCCTATAGACTTATGCTTTTTCCCCGTGTGTAACTGGAAAGCCCACACAATTTGGATGTATCACGGAGCAGGCTGCCTGGCCTGCAGTATCCGAATTAATCCTTGATGTCTGATCTTCTCCTTAATGACCTGAAGCCACACTAGTCCGGTGACCATGAACATTAAACCAATGGACAGACAAATTGGCCCAAGGACATAAGGCACTTCGACCATTCGAGTGAAGTAGAGGATGGTAAGGACGATGCCAGCCAGTAAACCCAGAACTCCAATCACAGTGATGGTAACAGGTTTGTGATAATAAGCCCAATTGCTGCATTCCCCGCCTTCAGTTATGGAGCTGCTCTCGCCTCGAAGCGCTGAGCTGGTCACATACCCTCCTAAAGAATGACTCCTCAGATTTGCACGAGATGAGATCTGGTCGGAGTTGAACTGCTCCGCAGAGCTGAGGGCTACAAGCTGCATCTTAGCAGTGACCTGCAAAAGCAGAAACAGATGTGATGTAATGCAACCAGGTTGCTAGTGAGCTTATGTGGACACCTACCAGTATCCATCCTTTATACTTATACAGTGCACCTAGAACATGAGTACAACAGCATTTATCTATTCCACCGGGACAGAGAGGAAAGTGGGCGGCATGATGATTCAGTGGTTAGCACTGCTGCATCACTGTGCCAGGAACTTGGGTTTGATTCTAGCCTCGGGCAACTGTCTGTGTGGAGTTTGTACATTCTCCCTGCGTCTGTGTGGGTTTCTGCCAGGTGCTCCAGTTTCCTCCCTCAGTCCAAAGATGTGCAGGCTAAGTGGACTGGCCGTGCAAATTTGCCTGTAGTGTTCAGGAATGTATAGATTAGGTGGGTGATCGGGGGCGGGTCTGGGTAGGATGCTCTGAGGGTCAATGAGGATGAGTTGGGCCCAAAAGCCCATTTTCACCCTGTAGGGATTCTATCCACAGCCCTGTGATGGAGCAGGCTTGAAGACCCAAATGACCTTCATCTGCTCCTAAATCCATTATTTTTCTTCTGAAACCTCTTTGAACATAGGAACTCTACTGTAAAACAGTTTTGATATTGGCTCTCCTTAGCTCCTCCAGTTTAACTAAGACAATTTAAAAGCAATTAATTCTTATTCCAGTGCCAAGCAATGTACTTTTTGAAATATATATCAGACAGAAGTGTTAATTTCAAACAACTACTGCATTCTCAGGAGCGGGGCACGTCATTAACCACTTCACATGATGCCGAGACCATCAAATGTATCTCAAATGTTGACTGACAAATATTTTAAACAAATCTTAGAGAATATCAGCCTTTGGTTGTTTCAAATCTGATTGTTTACATTTGACCTGCAGTTTCAAGTGAACAGTGTTGGAACCTGCATTGCTATGGTTCTCTCACCAGTGTTTCTACAGACACAATATCCCAATTCAGAGATCACCCCTTTCAGATTCTCTGCAGTGATTTCCTTCTACATATGAGGGGATTACCGGTAACTCTCAACCTCTGGCGCTAGCCCGAGGTCCACATTTTGGGAAAATATTTCAACTTTTAATTGTCTGCAACACATTTTACATAAACCTCTCAGTTTTCTACTGCTCGTTTTTGAATGAAGTGTGTTTCACACTGGCTTCTTGGCACAGAGAGATTAAACCTGTTTAGAAGAGAACAGTTGCTGAAATGTGATGTCTGGCTAACACGTCTCTCCGGCTGTAAAACCTGCACTGACGACCAAATAATCAAAAGATTGGAAACAAACGAAAGAAAGTGCTAGAGAAACTCAGCAGGTCTGGCAACATTTTTGAAGACATAAAGTAGAATTACAACTTCGAGTTCTGAAGAAGAGTCATTACAGACAAAACAAAACTGCATCTGCTGGAAATCAGAGTAAATCATATCATAGTCACATCATATCAGACTATCTCTCTCTCTCCACAGATGCTGCCAGACAGGCTGAGCTTCTCCAGCAATCTCTATGCTTGACTCAGAAAATAACACTAGCCATTCCAATTTAAGATCATTCTCCACAGCACGACATTTACTGTTTGAGAGTGAGCAACTGATTCTATGAGAGTCCTTTCTATTATGTGACCTCAGTAACATGTAAGTAAGGTCTGATGTGGTGACATTAGCACCCTCATCCTCTCCCTCTCCCTCCCTCTCCCTCCCTCTCTCTGTCAAGCTCCATTTCTCAAACTCTGGCTGTCAATCTAAAGACTTCAGCATGAGTCTTTGTGTTTACAATCCAAACTCCCTCCTGTCTCCACTGTGCCACACTCAAAAGAACAAAGATCAAACAAAATTACAGCATAGGAACAGGCCCTTTGGCCCTCCAAGCCTGCGCTGAGCCAGATCCTTGATCTAAACATGTCACCTATTTTCCAAGGATCTGTATCCCTCAGCCCATTCATGTATCTGTCTAGATACGTCTTAAATGATGATATCGCGCCCACCTCTACCACCACCACTGGCAACACGTTCCAGGCGCCCACCACCCTCTGAGTAAAGAACTTTCCACACATATCTCGCTTAAACTTTCCGCCTCTCACTTTGAACTCATGACCCCTAGTAATTGAGTCCCCCACTCTGGGAAAAAGCTTCTTGCTATCCACCCAGTCTATATCCCTCATGATTTTGTAGACCTCAATCAAGCCCCCCTCAACCTCCGTCTTTCTAATGTAAATAATCCTAATCTACTCAATCTCTCTTCATAGCTAGCACCCTCCATACCAGGCAACATCCTGGTGAACCTCCTCTGCACCCTCTCCAAAGTATCCACATCCTTTTGGTAATGTGGCGACCAGAACTGCACACAGTACTCCAAATGTGGTCGAACCAAAGTTCTACACAACTGCAACATGACCTGCCAACTCTTGTACTCAATACCCCGTCCAATGAAGGAAAGCATGCCGTATGCCTCTTTGACCACTCTATTGACTTGTGTTGCCACCTTCAGGGAACAATGGACCTGAACATCCAGATCTCTCTGTGCATCAATTTTCCCTAGGACTTTTCCATTTACTGTATAGTTTGCTCTTGAATTTGATCTTCCAAGATGCATCACCTCGTATTTGCCCGGATTGAACTCCATCTGCCATTTATCTGCCCAACTCTCTCCAATCTATCTATATTCTGCTGCATTCTCCGACAGTCTCCTTCACTATCTGCTACTCCACCAATCTTAGTGTCATCTGCAAACTTGCTGATCAGACCACCTACACCTTCCTCCAGATCATTTACATATATCACAAACAGCAGTGGTCCCAACACAGATCCCTGTGGAACACCACTGGTCACAGGTTTCCAATTTGAGAAACTCCCTTCTACTACTACCCTCTGTCTCCTGTTGCCTAGCCAGTTCTCTATCCATGTAGCCAGCACACCCTGGACCCCATGCAACTGCACCTCTTCCATCAGCCTACCATGGAGAACCTTATCAAACGCCTTACCGAAGTCCATGTATATGACATCCATAGCCCTTCCCTCATCTATCAACTTTGTCACTTCCTCAAAGAATTCTATCAAGTGGGTAAGACATGATGTGTGTGTGTGTGTGTGTGTGTGTGTGTGTGTGTGTGTGTGTGTGTGTGTGTGTGTGTGGTGCTGTGATCATCTGTCTAGGGCTTGAACCCTCGCTGTTAATCAATTCCTTTGACAGAGATTTATTCCTCAGCTTCAGCTCCAGATGAATCTAGACTTGGTCTAGAACCTACCCGCACTGGTGGCCTCCACAACACAGACAGGAAGAGTAGGAGCTGAAATGAGGAAGGGGCAGATACACCATAAGCACAGGCTAAACCTCGCATATTAGCATCGCCATCAGGTGTATTGACACAACATGGAGAAGGTCCTCCCTCCTGTCTCATGAGCACAGGGACTATCTCCTCATCCCTCTCTGCACTGTCCCCTTTTATTCAACTCCCCCTCCTTATACACCTTTACTGAGCTTTCATTTAAAATAGTCAGAAATACTGAATTCGCCAAGCAGCATCAGAGGAGAGGAACGCATATAGAGTTTTCAATTGACAATAGCGGAGGCAGAAAGAAATAGAGCGAGCAGTGATCAGGGGTACAGCTCTAAGGTCAGGTACAGAAGGTTTAGAGGGAATGTGAGAGAAACCTTTTACAACTCATTGCCTGTAAGAGTGGAAGAGGTTGAAACCCTCACTTAAGAAGTATTTAGATGGTCACTTGCAATGCCAAGACATACAAAGCTATAGGACTAAGTGTTAGAAATGGAATTTGAATAGTTAGGTGGTTGGTGCAGACTGGATGAACCTAATGGTTCTGTAGATCTCTATGATTATATGACAGCAGATTTCCAGCATCTGTCTTAGTTTGTTTTGCTGCTATCTGGCTTTGCCACTTTTTTTCTGTCCTCCATCCCTTCCAAGAAGTCAATTTGTCCATTCATTCCTTCCTCAAAGTTATCCCAACAAACCCCAACTTCTCCAAATTACCCAGATCCTTGGCATTATTAATGACATTCCCTGCCCCTAGTTTCCCTGGCCATGTGCTTCAGCCCCTGGCTTCACTGGACTGCTCCCTTCAGATGCAGGGGGAATGGGTGAGTTTACACAACAGTTTATACAAAATGGGAGAGACACACTGAGGCACATCCACAGAGCTCACAGACAGAGCTGTCCTTGCAGAATGGAGAATAATTCTGAAAAATGACAGAGGCGATCAACTATCAAAACATAAACTGGACTGCCATAGTGCTAAGGGCTTGCATGTACAAGAAGATTTTCTTATTGAATATGTAGATGTACCTATGAGAGAAGGAGCAAAACTTGATGTTCTCTTGGGAAATAAGGCAGAGCAAGTGACTGAGCTGTCAGTGAGCAAGTGATCATAATTGTATTAATTTTAAGTTAATTATGGAAAATTATAGAACTGATCAAAAAGTTAAAGTTCTAAATTGAAGTAGGCCAATTTTGATGTTATTAGGCAGGAACCCGATTGGTGAGTTGATTGATGGAGGGAATTTGCAGGTGAAGAGGCAGTTGAAAAGTGGGAGGCCTTTAAAAACAAGATAACAGAGGGTCAGAGATAATACGGTCCTGTTAGTGTGAAGGGCAAGGCTGGTAGGTGTACTGAATGCTGGATGACTTCAGTATAGACTCCCAGACAAACAGGGACTCTGGTCAAGAAGAGAAAGGAGGCCTATACCAGGTTGAGACAGCTGGGATTGAGTGAATCCCTTGAGGAGTATGAGGGCAGTAGGATATACTTAAGAGGAAAGTCAGGACAGCAAAAAGGGGACATGAGATAGCTTTGGCAAATTGGGTCAAGGAGAAGCCAAAGACATTCTATAAGTACATTAAGGGAATGATAGCAACTAGGGAGAAAATAGGGCCCCTTAAAGATCAACATTTGTGTGGAACCACAGGAGATGGGTGAGATACTAAATGAATATTTCACATTATTATGTACTGTGGAGAAGGACATGGAAGCTAGGGAACTTGGGGAAATAAATAGTAATGTCTGGACAAGTGTCCATATTTCAAAAGAGGTGGTGCAGGAGGTCTAAAATGCATAACAGTAGATAAGTGCCCAGGACCAGATTAGGTGTATCCCATGCCTTTGTGGAAATTTAGGGAAGAGATTGCTGGGCCCCTTGCTGAGATACTTGAATTATCAACAGCCACAGGTAATGTGCCAGAAGACTGGAGGGTGGCTAATGTGGTCCCATTATTTAAGAAAGGCTCTAAGGAAAAGCTAGGGAACTACAGATTGGTGAGCCTTACATCAGTGGTGGGTGAGTTGTTGAAGGGGATTCTGAGCGACAGGATTTACATGTATTTGGAAAGGCAAGGACTGATTAGGGATAGTTAACATGGCTTTGTGCGTGGGAAATCATGTGTCATTAACTTGATTGGATTTGTTGAAGAGATGACAAAGAAGATTGAAGAAGCAACAGCAGTACACATTAGCAAAGCTTTTGACAAAGTTCTGCATAGTAGATTTGTCAGTAAGATTAGATCACATGAGAGCCAGGGGGAGCAAGGCAAATGGATACAAAATTGACTTGAAGGGTAGTGCTTTTCAATCTGAGGCCTGTGACCAGCAGCGATGTGCCATGACAATTGGTGTTGGGTCCACTGCTTTACATAGAACATAGAACATTACAGCACAGTACAGGCCCTTCGGCCCTCGATGTTGTGCCGACCTGTCATACCCATGTCAAGCCCGTCTAACCTACACTATTCCATGTACGTCCATATGCTTATCCAATGACGACTTAAATGTACCTAAAGTTGGCGAATCTACTACCGTTGCAGGCAAAGCGTTCCATTCCCTTACTACTCTCTGAGTAAAGAAACTACCTCTGACATCTGTCCTATATCTTTCACCCCTCAATTTAAAGCTATGCCCCCTCGTGCTCGCTGTCACCATCCTAGGAAAAAGGCTCTCCCTATCCACCCTATCTAACCCTCTGATTATTTTATATGTTTCAATTAAGTCACCTCTCAATCTTCTTCTCTCTAATGAAAACAGCCTCAAGTCCCTCAGCCTTTCCTTGTAAGACCTTCCCTCCATACCAGGCAACATCCTAGTAAATCTCCTCTGCACCCTTTCCAAAGCTTCCACATCCTTCTTATAATGCGGTGACCAGAACTGTACACAATACTCCAAGTGCGGCCGCACCAGAGTTTTGTACAGCTTCACCATAAACTCTTGGTTCCGGAACTCGATCCCTCTATTAATAAAAACTAAAACACTGTATGCCTTCTTAACAGCCCTGTCAACCTGGATGGCAACTTTCAAGGATTTTAACATCTTTTAAACAAATGGTTTAGATGTAAATATAGCAGACCTGGTTAATGAGATTGCAGATGGCACCAAAATAGGTAGGAAAAGGTTATCACAGAGTACGCTGGGTCCTTGATCAGATGGGCCAATGGGCCAAGAAGTGGCAGATGGAGTTTAATTTAGGTAAATGTGAGTCATCGCATTTTGGTAAGGCAAACCAGGGCAGGATTTGTACAGTTAATGGTAAGGTCCTGGGGACTGTTGCTGAACAAAAGGACCTAGGGGTGCAGGTGCATAGTGCCTTGAAAGTGGAGTTGCAGGTAGACAGGCTAGTGAAGAAGGCATTCAGCACACTTGCCTTTATTGGTCAGAACATTGAGTAAAGGAGTTGCATCACGTTGCAGCTGTGCTAAACACTGGTGAGGCCACTCTTAGGATATTGCATACAATTCTGGTCACTCTTTTGTAGGAAGGATGTCATTAAACTTGAGAGGGCCCAAAAAAGATTTTAAAGGATGTTTCTGGGACTGGTGGGATTGAATTATAGGGATAGGTTGAATAGACTGGGGCTTTTTTTTTCCCTGGAGCATCAGAAGCTGAGGAGTGACCTCAGAGGTTTATAAAACCATGAGGGGCATGGATAGGGTGAAGAGCCAAGATCTTTTTTCCCAAGGTTAGGGGAGTCCCAAACTAGAGAATAATAAGTTTAAGGTAAAAGGGGAAATTTTAAAAAGGAACTGAGGAGTGACTTTTTCATGCAGAGGGTGGTGCGAGTGTACAATGAGCTACTAGAGGAAGTGGAGGAGGCTGGTACAGTTACAACATTTAAAAGGCATCTGGGTGGGTACATGAATAGGAAGGGTTTAGAGGGATATGGGCCAAATGCTGGCAAATGGGACTAGGTCAGATTGGAATATCTGGTTGATGCAAATGAGTTGGACTGAAGGATCTGTTTTAGTGCTGTATGGCTCTATGACTTCTTAATCAAAATTTGTCAGAGACAGAGAGAAGGGACAGAGAGGTGGCTACAGGTGAACAGGACGATATAGAGCAAACCAGAAATGGAGTGCAGGCAAAAAGCAGTAAGTTACAGCAGTGGAAGGAAGCTAGGGCCTATCAAATGGATACAATTTGTTTCAAAACTGCAGGAATGTTCATACTTCGTATTCCACTCTGATGTAAATTAAAGTTCTGCACAATTTCAGATGGTGCTAAAGTTTATATTAACACATTAGTAAGACTCATAAAACAGAAGTAGGTCATTCAGCCCATCCAGTCTGCTCTGACATTCAATACGATCGTGACTAGTCTGATAAACCTCAACTCACCTTGCTGCCTTGATCCTCGTACTATAAATCTATCTCAGCCTTGAATGTACTTAATGACCCTGCCTGGACAGCCCTCTGCAATAAAGAATTCCACAGGTTCACTGCCCTCTGAAAGAAGAAATCCTTCTTTATCTCCATCTTAAATCTGTGACTCTTACTCCGAGGTGATCAGGTCAGATCCTAGACTCTCCCACTGAGGGAAACAGTCTGTCTACATGTCCTTTGCCAGCTTCCTAAGAATCCTGTGTGTTTTATTGATAATTGTTTTGTGTTATTTTATTTCGTAATAGTCGACACTGTGCGTTATAAGAGTCAAAATCCTATACTTGCAACTGACGAATTAGGAACAACTTTGGTTTCAATGTTATATATTTCTTCTAACTTAATTGTTGCATCTGGTCAGTATCAGATTGTGCAGCGAACGACAGAAATCTTCCCCTAAACCCGTTACTTTCTTCCACTTTTAGAACCTCAAACAAATCGTTCTCACCGACATGAAGCGGAAAGTGTTCTGCACTTGAAACAAATTTCAGGGAAACATAGCTTTAACAACGGGGTGCAGAACTGCGGATTTGAATGAGACAATTTTATGTCGGTCCCAGTAGGAACGAACCCGCAATGTTTAAATGTATCAGCTGAAATTTGGTCACAAACTCTCCAACTGGTTTTGCATTCGAATAGAACCTACCTCAGTCGGAAGACTGTATCTTGAGGATTTTGATTTTGCAGCACAGGTTATCAACAACACCAAAAATGGAATGAATGTCTCTTTTTTTGGTTTATCCCTTTAAGTTTCTGATTGTACGATTGCCATCGACTCTCCAGAGTGTCCCAGAGTATCACAGCCCCGGGCTGCTGCTGGCTGCATTTGTTTTAACAGGAGGCGAGCCCAAGCTGCAATTAGACATGTGGTCACTGAGCCAGGAGGGAGTGCGTTGCAGTTAAGACAAGTTTAACTCCCTGATCTGATGATGATGATGGTTGGTGGGATGGGTGGCGGGGAGGTTCCAGGACACCACTGGCTCTGCCCCCGGGAGAAAGAACAGCCGCCAGAAGGAGGCGCTACCTGTGAACAGCGCAACTTCACTCACATTATTCCCCCAGCTGCGTTCAAACTTTCAAAGTTACTCCCCCACCCCCCCGTCTTACACTAAATAAACAAAAAGCCGAAAGAACTGCGGATGCAGGATATCAGAAGCAAAAACAGGAGCTGCTAGAGAAACTCCTGTTGCATGAAACGGTTCTTAAAAATTCTCCCCAATCCCTATTCCCCCAAGATTAAAGATGACATTTTTGTGTTGGTATTTCAAATGAAGACGCTTGAGGTGATTTCCTGACCTGGTTCAGAGGGGAGACGGAGGTAAACGAGAAAGAAAATGAAAACAGCGAGGACCCTACGTGAGAACAGTTTATACAACAGCATCTTCACACTGGGTTCATTAAAAAAAATTAAATATCGTGGCTCAGTCTGTCAATAACATCTCAGTTTTTCTGACTGAGTTTCCTCCAACAACAAAAATGGTGTTCAGCTTCTCCGCACTGAATCTCAATCCCTGCACAGGAAAATCAAGACGTGTATTTTTTTTAATTCATGAGATGTGGATACCCTGGCTAGATTTACTTTCCAGGAGAACTGTCTGTCAGGGAGTCACATGAAGGCCTGGCCCTAAAGGAATTCTGTAAATTAAGTGGGTGTTTACATCAATCCATAGGATTGCCATTAGACCAGCATCTAATCTAATTCCAATTTTTATCTAAAACATGGGATTTGAACCTGTTGAGTCATAGAGAACAGAAGCAAATACTTTGGTCTAATGGTCCATGCTGTCATATTCCCAAACTAAACTAATGTCACCTGCCTGCTTCTGGCCCACAATCCTCCAAACCTTTCGTATCTATGTACTTCTCGAAGTGTCGTTTAGATATTGTAATTGTGCCCACATCCGCCACTTCCTCTGGAAGTTCATTCCTCAAATGAATCACCCTCTGTCTGGAACCAGCCTAGGGCTCCAGACTGCTAAACCAGTAATGTTAGCAAGTAGTCAAGAATATTGGCCCTTATTTCAAGAGGGATTTGGCGGAGCAGACTCAATGAGCCAAATGACTTCATTCTGTTCCTATATCATATCTTATGGGGTTGGAGTATCAGAGTAGGGAAGTCTTACTGCAACTGTGCAAGGTGCTGGTGAGACCAAATCTGGTGTGTCATGAGCAGTTTTAGTCCCCTGATTTAAGGAAAAATATCATTTCATTCAAAGATAGTAAGAACTGCTGATACTGGAGTCAGAAACAACACGGTGTGGAGCTGGAGGAGCACAGCAGGCCAGGCAGCATCAGAACAGCAGGAAACTGATGTTTCGAGTCAGTTCTGAAGAAGGGTCCCACCCTGAAGCTTCAGCTTTCCTGCTCCAGTGATGCTGCCTGGCTTGGTGTGTTCCTCCAGCTCCACACTGTGTTGTCTCATTTCATTCGAAGCAATTCAGAGAATGTTCACAGGGATAATCCCCAATATGAAGGGATTTCCTTATGAGCAAAGGATAAACAAGTTGGGATCCTACTCACTGGAGTTTAGAAGAAGGAGGTGATCTCATTGAAACATAGAGGATTCATAATGGGCTTGACAAGGTAAATGCTGAGAGGATGTTTCCTCTCTGGGAGAGTCTAGGACCAGTGACTATATTCTAGATTAACGGGAAGCCAATTTAAGACTGAAATGAGGAGGAATTTCTTCTCGCAGTGGGTTGTGAGTCTTTGGAATACTCTGCCATAGAACTATGAGGACAGAGTCCTTGCATATATTGAAGACTCAGATAGATTCTTAATCAGTCAGGAATCAAAGGTTATGGGAGAAAATGCAGGAAAGTAGATTGTTGGATCAGCCATGATCCTATTAATTGGTGTAGCAGACTCAGGAGACCAAATGTCTTACTGCTGTTCCTGCTGCTTATAATTACCACCATCACCTTCAGGACTACAAAGAGGGAGGGAATGGTCTCCTGTTAAATATCAATCAATAACATGGTCAGAAGAGTTTGGTTTTGATACTTGGAGAAAACATAGGTGAGAATCAGTTGGAGCGAGTCACTAACTGAACTGCAATTATTTCATTTTGGCGATGACTATGTAAAGAGTTTATTGTCAAAGTAGGAAATGCGTAGGTAGCTCAGCACCTGGAAAGGGGGAACTTTATCCAGGCTCATGGTGCTGACATATCCTTTCCCCATTCAAATAATTTGTTACTAGTTTCATTCTGCAAACAGACTTTTTATGAGCAAGAATAAAATCTGATGAAAGATTCTGTTATCCCAGTGATGTTCCTGTACGTTATAATTACACTACACATTGGATGATACATTGCAGCTTTAAACAGTCTCTGATACAACAAGCTTATGAAATGTTGGCATTGTTTTGGGCTATTGCTGCTTCACACAGTTACATAATTCTTGTTACTGAACTACTTCGATAGTTCTCAGCTCACTGCAACCATGCATCTAACTATGTAAACATTGTATTTCCAATCATTTCACAATGAATTCCTGACGATAGGCAGCATAAAAGACAATGTTCACTCTCCATAGCGCAGGGCAAACCAGAGATAATATGATGACCCCACAGTGACATACATCTATGACAGTCAGCATTCAATACCTTCCCAACCATCATTCACTCACCTTCATTCAGAGGGAATGCCATTTAGACCATTAGAGACAGAAGCATAATTGGGCCATTCAGCCCATCGACTCAGTTCCATTTTTCATTGTTGCAGCCTTGCTTTGGAATGCATTATTGGATCATTAGTATCCCAAAGTAAACAAATAACAACAGAAATAGCTGGAGAAATTTAGCAGGTCTGACAGCATTTGTGGAGAGAAAGAAGAGTCAATATTTTGGGTCCAGTGACCCTTCTTCAGAACACTCCTAGTTCATTAACAGAAAGAAACTGCTGTCTTTCCCTGGTCTGGCCTACAACTGACCCCAAATCCACACCAACATGGTTGACTCTTAACTGCCCTCATGGTTGATCAGCAACTGTGCTCCTGTTTTATTCCCTGAGCCCTTTGTTCTGTTCTGCATCTGTTTCTGCAAACACAATTTGGAATTAAAAACTAGCCTGATGGCGACAGTGTAACCAGTATATTTACATACATTCTGCAATTTATTTAAACAGTAGTTTCAATTGAATGAGAGTAAATGCTGAAAGTAAATTACATTTAAAAATGACACCAAAATGGGACTGATTGTGTGTAAGAGACAGGCAGCGGCTGTATGTCTGCAATGTTACCAGCTGGTCAACTGTCGGAGCAGTTCTCCGATGCTGGTTTACACACATTACACCATATTACAGGTGAAGTTCTTTAATTCTATCTTTCTGCTGTACCTTTGGCAACAGAGCAATATACAGGCACAGTGAAGGCTGATTTTACACATTCTTACCTTGGATCAAGCGCAGTCTATAAGGAGGAATTGTGAAGTGCAGTTTTCAATCACTCTGGTTTAACATTTCCCTCAATGTTCTTTCCACATCCTTTTCTCCTCCTAAAATATGGTCATTGGGAGAGATACTGGTTACTCAGGGAAAGGGTGACCCTTTTATATCTTGTCTGAATGACCATTATTTAAGTGTAAAATATTGGACTGCAAGTAATTAATTTTTTTATCCTTTATATACTTGATAGCCACATGTACTTATACACTTGCTGTTGGGGCCAAGTTGGAGCAGAAATAATAAATATTTCTTTTGTCCCTGAATCCTGCAAATATACTGATGTTAGTTAAGTTGCATTAGCTGGAATTCAAACAAGGGAACTCTCTTAGTTTAAATGGGGAGACCGTGATGCAGTAATAATGTCACTGGTTTGATCCTGAAGAAACCCAGGGTAACGCTCAGGGAGACAGGGATTCAAATTACAACATGCTGTTTAAATTAAATTAACTAAATCTGCAATTTAAATGTAGTGACAATGAAACGACCATCCATTATTATTGAACTCCACCAGGGAAACAAGGATATCTACTGTTCTTGTCTGGCCTACATGTAACTCCAGACATACAGCAATGTGGGTGATTCTCACTTCAAAGGCAATTTAGGATGTGCAACAACCCTAGCCCTGCACATGATGTCCACATCACAAGAACATAATAAATATAGTTTAGTTGGACATTCAGCTCTGTGAGAAATGGATAGCCTGTTGTCCACCTTAGGGAATATACATGTAGCAAAATGCACATGACATTTGTTGAACTACAGTCAGTAAATTCATTGATGTGACATTTTAAATTTTGGATTCCAAAGTAGATAAGTAATTACAAATTTCAATGCAACATGCTCAGCTGTTTCAATCTGAAGCATAACAAACGCAAGGGAGTTTAATAGCATTTTAAGAAGTTCCACTTTTAAATTGAACAGTTCTTTTGGGCATTATTTTCCCTATTCCTGCTCAGATGGAAAAGATCAAGGAACTCAATGCCATTGAAGCTGGTTGTGCAAGAACAGCCTGGATAGACTGACTCTGTTTAACTCTTGATCTGTGTTGCTTAGTGAAGATGTGTTTGAAATTAAAGTGAAGATGTGTAAAATTAAATTAGAACTCACACTTTGTCCTTCAGGGAAAATACTTGCGCAGGGAGAGAAAATAAGATTTTTGGAAGGAGGGGACAGCAATGGTTCATAATTTAGAAATGAACAAGGATGGTTATTCCGAGATAACAAAGTGTGGAGCTGGATGAACACAGCAGGCCAAGCAGCATCTTAGGAGCACAAAAGCTGACGTTTCGTTTCTGTCTGAAAACAAAACATGTTGGAAATTGCATTTTGATGCTGCTGGATCTGCTGTGATTTCCTGCATTTTTTTTTGTTTTCAGTACAGATTCCGACATCTGCAGTAATTTACTCCGAAGCTATTCTGTGTGTCTGAGCTCATCATGTAAAGGGTTTCACACTATGTTTTATTTGATTTGTGTTCAGTACTGAATAGTTTGCAGCACTGCCATTCCATTTATTTCCTGAGTGAAATGTTTTGCCCCCAATATCTTCTCCAGAAGCCCAGTTCAAACAACAAACCATGTCTTCACCATTTCATAATTTAACTTGAAGCAGTTTTCTCGATTTAATTTTACTTAGTGCTGTTAAGTTGCGGTGAAACATCCCTGACCTAAAATACTAACTCTCCACAAAGTGGCATCCACTTTGGTTCAAATTCCGCCACAGGAGGTGGTAAAACTTATATCTGTGGAATCTAAAACTATTATTTTTGTAAAAACCCACCTGATGTAGCCCACATGTGGCTCAAGACCCACAGCCATGTGGTTTACGTTGAAATAGTCCAACAAGCCACTCAGTTATATCTAACTGCTGTGAAGGATGGAACATTTGGAATCACTATGACACTGGAAAACAAAAGACAGCAAACCTTGTCAAGACCTCCTTTCTAACATCATTTTGTATCAAAATTGAGAGAGTTGTCCCAGACTAAGTAAGCTATGAGTTAAGGTTTAAACCTTGCAGATTATATCTCAGGCATTACCATGACCACTATTAGGTCAGGATTAGGGTTACATCCTCAACAATAGGGGAGACCAGCACATCAGTGCAAAAGATAAGACTGAAGCATATGCATCCATTTACAGCCAGAACTGCTGAGTGATGGTTTATATCAGCCTCTCCTGAGATCCCCAGCATCACAGAAGCCAGTCCTCAACCAAATCAGTTGACTCCTTGTGATGGCAAAGAATGGCTCAAGATAATTGATACAGCAAATTGTCCACCCTGAGTGAGTGCAGAAATAAGGTCAGGGAACCAGGAAATGGCAGAGTTGAAGAAATACTTTGGATTCATCTTTACAGTAGGAGACACTAATAGCATTCCAACATTACTAAATAATTAATCAATAAAAAGATGAGAGGAAATAAATACATTGACTATCACAAGACAAAACTAATGGGGTTAAAGACCGATAAGTCCCCTGAAACCAATGGGATCCATCCTATGATATTAAAAGAAGTAGCTACAGAGTTAATGGACACACTGAGTAATCTTCCAAAAATCCTTAGATTCTGGAAAAGTCTAAGAGGATTGGAAAACTGATAATGTAACAGCTTCAGTTTAATAAAGCAAGTTGACGAAACAAAAAATCATTTAACTATAAGCCAGTTCACGTGATGTCTGGTAATGAAAAATGTTGATTCAATACCAGAACTTTCAAAATACATAATATGATCAAACAGAGTTAGCATGGCTTCACAAAGGGAAAATCATATCTGACAAAATTTCTTAGAATTCTTTATGTAGGTAACAAGCTGGATAGATAGGGATAGCAGAGGATCGAATACATTTAGGTTTTCAGAAGGCATTCATAAGATGCCACATATGGGCATTTAAAAGGCATCTGGATGGGTACACGAATAGGAAAGTTTTAGACAGATATGGGCCAAATGCTGGCAAATAGGATTAGATTAGGACTAAAAATAGTTGGCAAGGGGCTCAGTGGTTAGTACTGCACCTTCACAGCGTTAGGGAGCCTGGTTTGATTCCACGCTCGGGTGACTGACCGTGTGGAGTTTCTACATTTCCCCTGTGTCTGCATGGGTTTCCTCCGGGTGCTCCAGTATCCTCCCACAGTCCAAAGATGTGAAGGTTAGGTGTATTGTCCATGTTTAATTGCCCATAGTATCCAGGGGTGCAGAGGTTAGGTGGATTAGCTATATGAAATACAGGGTTACGGGGGGTAGGTCTGGGTGGAATACTTTTCAGAGAGTTGGTGTGGACTTGATGGGTTGAATAGCCTGCTTCCATACTGTAGGGATTCTATGATTAATTTACGATTTTTGGTCAGTAGAGACAAGTTGGACCAAAGGATTTGTTTCCATGCTGTACATCTCTATGACTCTAAGAGCCCATGATGTTAGAAATAGCAAATGAGCATGAATAAAGGATTGGTTAACTAATGGAGGGTGGAGAGTTAGGATATGATGGGGCATTTCAAGATGGCAACCTGTAACTAGTGAAGTGCTACAGGGATCAGTACTGGGGCTACAATTATTTACAATATAAATTACTGACTTGGATGAGGAAAGTGGATGCATTATAGCCAAATTTATGGATGACACAAAAGTAGGTGGGAAGGCAAATATTGAGGTTGACTTAAAGAGTCTGCAGAGAAATGTTCAGCCAGTGGACAAAAAACTGGCAGATGGAATGCACTGATGAATTTTGGAGTGCTTGTGCATGAATCACAAAGAGCAAGTGTTCAAATTCAGCAAGTCAAAGGGAAGGCAAATGGAATGGAATGGAATGTTGACCTTTATTTCAAAGGAAATGGAGAACAAAAATAGGGAAATCTCATTAAAACTATGTAATAGAACTATGTAATAGAAATAGCAATTTATTGTCACTTATATTTTAACAGAAGAATACAGTGATGTGTTTACATTGCCATACTCCACATTAATAACAGAAATCATATATCAAAAAATTAAGGCAAAGTCTGTCTTTGTTCGATTCCTGGCTCATATGTTGCCAAGGTCAAGGGAAAGACGGGAAATACATTCTCCACTACTGCAGAAAGCTCACATCGTTGAATATTGGGGCATTGCAATCACAGGTCAGGTCACCAGGCAGCAAAAGAATCCACCTTCAAGATGGCAGTGGCAGCTAGGAAGTGTTTAGGCATCTGAGCCCGTCTGCTTCTGATCACAAGGCCTGCCCCACCCTTTTTTAAAGTTTTAAAGCTTTCCTATATTTATGTCTGGAACTTGTCTTATCTTCTTTTAATGGCTTTGATGAAGGAGGAATGGTTTGGGAGTCTGCTGCAGCATCTGTGGGGTGTGGTCTGTCCCTTGTGGCTGTTGCAGCCGCTTCCTGCTGGGTCCCACGGAGTGGGTGGGTCTGACCTGGGAATCCAACAAGGCACTAGTCAGACCACAGCTGGAATACTGTGGAGAGTTTTGGGCCTTTTATCAAAGCTATGCTGGCAATGGTGGCAGTCCAGAAAATACTCACTAGACTGATCCTGGGTATCGAGGGACTGTTTTATGAGGAGAGTTGAGTAGGTTGGAGTTTAGAAGAATGAGAGGAAAACTTATTGAAACACACAAGATTCTTAGGGGAAAAAACATAAATTACTGGAAAAGCTCAGCAGGTCTGGCAGCATCTGTGAAGAGGAACCAGAGTTAACTGTTTGTGTCCAGACCCGAAATGCTAATTCTGATTATTTTCCTACATAAGGTCCTTAGGAGACTTGACAAGGTAAATGTGAAAATGTTGTTTACCCTTGGAATCCAGGACCAGAGGGCATAAAATCAGAATAAGGGGTCACACATTATGACAGGGAATTTCTTCTCTCTGAGGGTAGTGAATGTAAAATTCTATACTACAGAAGGCTGCAGAAGCTGGGTCATTAAGTATGTTCAATGCTGAGATAGACAGAGTTTGAACTAGTAAGGACATCCAAGGATATGACAAAAGACAGGGAAGTGGAGTTGAGGATTATCAGATCCGCCTTGATCTTATTAAATGTAGAGCAGACTCAATGAGCTGAATGACTCCTACAGCTTATGGTCTTAGCTAAGTCCTGTCACAAAACAGCAAGACAAACACAAGTGATCAATTACTACCCTGACAGTTTACTCTCTGTTAGTCCCTGGTACTACCTGCAAAGTGATGGATGGTGTCATTAACAGTGCTTTCAAAAAGCATTTGCTTTATAATCATCATCATCATCGGTGGTCTGTTGCATATGAGGACGTCTCTCTTCCACCCTCAGGTTGAGTCTGTAGATGGCTGTACAGACCGATGTGGCTCTGGCAGGCTCTGGTGAAGAATGGGCGAGTGGGGCATTGGTGTGGCAGGATGGTCCTTTTGCCTGGTCTCTGCTTTTTGCGGAGGTGCTCGTCGCCTTCCCAGATGCTCCTCCTCCACTTTGGACAGTGTTGGGCCAGTGATTCCCAGGTGTCGGTGGGAATGCCATCACCAGCAAGGCCTTGGCAGTATCATTGAAGCACTTCCTCTGTCTATGTGGGGCACCCCTGCTGTTTCAAGGCTGAGAGTAGAGCACCTACTTGGGGAGTCTGTCGGTCGTGTGCCCAACCCATTATAGCCAATCAAGGATGGTCAGCGCCTTGATGCTGGGGATGCTACGGGACGCTGGTGTTGGTGCTTCTTTCTTCCCAGCAGATTCACAAGATCTTGTACAGGTCACGTCGGCAGTACTGCTCAAGCACCTTGAGGTGTCCACTGTAAACAGTCCATGTCTCAGAGCTATATAGGAGGGCAGGAATGACACAGCTCTGTTAACCATGAGCTTGGTGGCGGGTTTGATGTTGTTGACCTTGAATACCTTTTGCTTCGTAATAACCTGCTTAAGGATGCTCAGTTTGGGTTCTGCCAGACCACTCAACTCCTAAACTCATTACAACCTTGGTTTCAACATGGACAAAAGAACTGCACTCCATGGTTCCTCTCCAGGACATGAATACCTTCTGTTTTGGTGTCAACACAGGAGACAGGAAAGTGCCAAATGATAAGAGCATGACTTATTTTCATACAAATTGTATTTTATACTTGGTTTGTTAAAAGCCAGCCCTCCATTTATGATAAAGAATGCTTCTCCACACATATAGAAACTAATATCCTTAGAACCCCTCCATCTTCGGTCACAGCTATTCCAACACCATTCATGGGACTAATTTCCATTTATTTAACAATTCACGTTTATTTCCACAACCATGGTTACTTTTTCAGCTTTAACTACACTGCCCTGTTTGGCATCAATTATAAATTTAATGAGTTTACACTGACCTTCAGGAATATCCATAGCAGACAGAATGATAGGAACAAATTTAGCCCAACATTATGTCCATTTACAATCTGAAGCACTTTTGTTTGTTAATTGAGTCATTTCATTGGTTATGTTTGGCTGATGGGTTTGATCCTCTGCAGAGAAGTGTGCTGTACTTGTTCATATGTTGTAAGTATACATATCTTCGAAGGGGTTAATGTTAAAAATTCAAAAGAGAGTTGTTCATCACTTCTCATCGCTTTTCAACCTTTGTATAAATCTTTTTGTCGCGTTTCAACTATAGTTTGCTTTCTTTGTCTCTCAGATGCAGGTTCAAAACTCACTGTTGCACACAAGGAATTATTAATTGGTGACAGCTATGCATACTTTAATAACTGTTTATGCTATGTAAGAGGTCATTAGTTATGCCTCTATATAGAATTGCAGACTCATCTAACCTTACTTGGAATGCAGAGAAATGTGGGGCTGAATAATATTCTTGCCCTGTTCCGAACATCTGACATTCATAAAGAAAGTGTCACAAAGACTCATTTCTTCCAGAGTGGGTGCTGGATGGCAGGAACAGGAATGGAAATCAAAACAAAATTAAACCCACAACAAACTCAGATCCCATTTGGTGTTTCACTTCATTCTGCACAGCAACCCTGTGAAGGAAAGCTGAATTTTTAAAAACCAGAACCTCAATTATTTATTAAGATTGTCAGTACTAAAGTTGCTCCTAGGAAATAAATCCAGATGTCTGTACTAAATATTATAAAGTTTCCATTTCCACACGCCAGTGACACCCACATGTTGTGAAAGAATAAAGAAAGCCAGCTGCCAACCGTTAAGTAGTTCCAGGATTTTGATGCAACAATGATTGAGAAACAGAGACATGTTTCCAAGTTAAAGTGGTGTGTGACGGAATAGAACTTGTAGGTGGTAATGTTTCCATGCACCTGTTGCCTTTGTTCTTCTTGGTGGGAGAGTTTGCTCATTTGAAAGGAGCTTTTTAAAGGATTTTTCACATGGCAATATAATGTAGACAGGGATTTAGCGAAGGAGCGGGTGAATATTTAAGGGAGTGAATTGGATGCCATTCAAGTGAGCTGCTTTGACCTGAATTAAGTATTATAGCAGCACTCATCCAGGTCAGCACAGTATTCCATCACACACCTGAATTGTAAGTTAGATGGCTTTGGAGAACCAGTGGGTGTTCAACCACAGACTACTCAGCTACCAACATGCTTCTGTAGGTGCAATATTTGAGTGGCTGGTCCGGTTACATTTCTGGTCAAGGGTGACTGCCAGGATGTTGATAGTAGAGGAACTCTGCAATGGCAACTTTATGGGGAGACTCTCTCTTGCTGGAAAGGGCTATTTACTGACACTTTTGTAATACTAATGTTACCTTTTACTCAGTGGTCCAACACTGAATATTTATCAGGTCTTGCTGCAGTTGAAGAGTCCCAAGGGGACCTCAATACTGTACAATTAAGAGAGAACATCCTCACTTCTAACCTTATGATTGAGGAAAGGACATTGATATAGCAGAGGTTAGGCCTGGGAAATCCTCTAAAGATGCGCTGGGTCTAAGTTGACTCACCTCCAAGAACCACAACTATCTTCCTTTGATTCAACTAGATCCAACTCCAGGCAATAGTTTCCTCCTCCTTCCCATTGACTTCAGTGTTACTAAAGCTTTATTTATTAAGACTGTCAGTGGTAAAATTGCACCTAGGAAATAAATCCAGATGTTTGTACTAAATATTATAAAGTTTCCATTTCCACACGCCAGTGACACCCACATGTTGTGAAAGAATAAAGAATGCTGCCTCCGTATCACATCAGCTCTGTGCCCACGTTTTCATGTAATCATGTCAGGAGCCATGCCATCATAGCTGAATCCAAACTGTGCATGTATGGCTGGAGATGTGCTTGGATCCATCATCACTGACAATAGGGAGATTCACAGAGCCTTCTCCTGCTGTCAGTATTTAACTGTCCACCACCGTTCACAATTTGTTGTGGCAGGACTGTGGTACTTTAATCTGATGTGTCAGATTGAGATCCCTTAGTTGTCTATAACATTCTAGTTCCACTGTTCAAGATGTATGATGTAGCTCCACCAGCTTAGCATCTCTACTCAGATGTGCACTCTCTACAACAGCACTCATTAGACCAGAGTTGGTCTGCCTGGCTGGAGGCCAATTAAAATGTGAGGGGAATATCCTGCAACACAACGTTGTAGATTATAGAACTCAATTCTGTTGCAGCTGGATGGTGCAGTGTCTTAATAATGTTCTGAGCTGATAGATCAGTTCTGAATTTATCCCATTCAGTACTGTACTAGTGCCATATAGGATAGATGGAGTTTCAGATTGAAGATGGGACTCTGCCTCCAAGAGGATTGTGGGGCAATCACTTCTAGAATTGGTGGATAGGTTTTTCGCCAACAGGTACAATGGTCAGGATAAAACAAAATGCATTTTCCTTATATGCCTGTTACAGATTGTCCCAACAGACATATCCTGTCAAAGCACTAGGTATTGGAGAATTAAATATTCCACCCACAGTATATTCTGTGCCCTGGTGTTGAACTTTCAGGCACAGTGATTCATGAGGGAGGGTGGGCAGTCATACTCAGCTGATGCCATGAGGCTTCATGAAGTGAGGAATCCATGTCGACTATTCCAGGGGTCACTCCTTCCCTTTCACATGTCAAGAACCACTATCTCTGCTGGACACAGATGAGTATCTGGGGAATTATTGGAAAAGCATGATTTTGAGAGCGTGATTAAGTCAGGGTGCTCATTCCAGAGTCTGTGGATTAGCTCTCCCAGTTTTTTATATCAGACTCCAGCTATCAATGAGATGGCTGACCAGGCTTGATCAACCTCCTTGAACAAGTTACAACACACCTCCGCAGCCATCACAGTCTGAGGTAGGTCTTCAAACTAGACCTTCAGGCCTAGAGATAGGGACACTGTCAAAGCACAACAAAGATCGGGACTAAGCCAATATTGGGTGATTTTCTTTCTTAGTGTGCTTTTTCAACATTTTTCATTGCAGTTTGATATAACTGAACACCTGGCCAGTCCATTTTAAATAACTGTTAAACATGTTGTAGCTCCAGACCTGGTGAGGATTAGCATTTCTATTCCTAATGGACAATAATAAAGAAAATGGTTTCTAAGACAATCCAGGATGGGTCACTCGACCAGAGATGTTAACTGATTTCTCTCCACAGATGCTGCCAGACCTGCTGAGCTTTGCCAGCAATTTCTATTTTTGTTTCTGATTTGCAGCATCTGCAGTTCTTTCAGTTTTTAACAATGACAATCCAATCATTTTACAGTCAGCATTAACATTATTTTGTTTAATTAACTGAATTTAAATTCTTCAACTGTAAGCTAGGTTTAAATATACATCACTGCTAATAACGCTAAAATAATAAGTTGAGTTTTTAAATAAACCCATAACTAGCAACATTAGGACAATACACCCTGTATCTACACCCTAGTTTCTTACAAAAAATCAAAAATGACAAAACATACATCTGCAAATACAAAGCTACAACAGGATAAAAATGTTTTATTTGGTTTCTGGATGCCTGATATACTTTTAATAAACAAACGGTTGACTTGAGCTTACATTTCAATTGACAGTTCTCATGAGAAATATTTACACAGGGTAAGCATGAATGAGGATTAGCCAAGTTCAGCACATATATGGACGCACAGTTAATAGCACTGGAACAAATTCTGATGCATTACAAGCTTTGTATAAATCCTGCAATGGATTTCCCTCAAGACACAAACAGATCATTAAAATTTAACAGTCTGCCTTGTCTTATTTGCTTCTGACACATGCATTAAAAGAAGTGTTTTTGCTTGGGTGGTGTAATTGAAAGTTAGTGGGAACAAGTGATGCAAAAATTAAAAAGGGAGAACCCTTGACAATTTTACCCTACAGTTACTTTCCCACAGTGTATAATGTCTTTTCATCCATTTTGACTGCGACTTCAAATGTATTCCCTGTAATGCACACAGGTTCATATTCCCGAGCACCTATCACTGTTAAGCAATTAGTAAGCCTGCTGAAGCTGATGTGTAATGCTCTTTTACAGGAGAACAAGGGAAAAGAAACAAAATTAAGGATGAAATCAAGCCAATATAGAAATGAGATCTGATACAATCTGGGAACAGAAAAAGTTAATGTTTCAGGTAATGACGACTCTCATTAACAGCAGCTCCACAGATGCTGCCTGGCCTGATTATTTTGGGTCTTTGTTTCAGATTTCCAGCATCTGTAATATTTTCCTTTTACTAACGGTTATCATCAGCTCTAAGATAACTGTTGATCAGGTCCATACACTTTAGCTGGAAACTGGTGGATAACTAAGGGAGAATACAGCACAATTAGGCCAATACATAAACTATTACATTAGAAATAGCAATAACTGGTGACAGTTTACAAAGGAATGAAGATCTCAGCAACCTTTTTGTTTCTAATTTGCTGTTAGTTACAGCTGTTCCAATTCATACTCATAAATCTGTTAAACTTAGCACGTTATTCCTCAATTCCCATGATTTATGCACTGGTGACAATGCCCATTCTTCTGAAGATAAGACACTTTCTTCAGATTGTTTCCACAGTGAACAACAAACAGGTGTCATTTAAATTATTAAACAATGTCATGTATATTTAAACAAAGAGATTCAACACCATGTGTATTTGACAAACCACTTGTAATAGCAACGAATTTATTACCAATTTTGAATAAAGGATCTACATCCTACTCAAAGGTGAACTTTGTAAAGGCTACAGAAGATTTATGTCTTTCTAGCTGTTTTAAAATCATACATTGTATGAAAAATACACTCAGTCTCACTTGGCTTCTGCCACCAAGGCTCAAGCAGACCATGGACTCTCTTGTTTTTGTTTAGGAGTTTTCATTGCTGACTTCATAAATTTTTCTCCTACTGACTTTTGTTCATATTTTTCTAAAGCAGTTTCCTTCTCTACAGTACTCTCAAATAAGGAATTGATTTTCATTTCAAGGTTTTATGTCTGAAGGTATTTCCCTCATGAAGGTGGAGTTTGTAGTCCTTGGCTCTCCGAATTCTGTTTTGGTGCTTTCTGCCTTTCTTTGTGCTTTAATTTTTGTTGTTTCTTACCAACTGACTTCTTACTTCCATTGATTCTCTTTGGAGTGGTGTGGTTTTCTCCATTTAATTCCTGCTCAGCAAAAGAGAAAAAAAGTAAGGACGTCAAATAACCTTAACTGTAAACAGACCAACACATCCTCTCCGATCAGTTTTGTAACAGAACTCAATCTTCATTACCATAAATGGCAAATAGTTCACTTTAAATTAACTAAGTTCTACAGTCAAGTGTCTCTGTTGCGCACAAAATCACATGCTCATATAAGGGAGAACAATTAAAATTCTTACAACTTTCTACTCTTCATTGTATCATCTCAGCTAAGAATTCTCTTGACTGTTTATAAGGTTGGCAGAAGCCAAGTGAGGCTGAGTGCATTTTTCATACAACGTATGATTTAAAAACTAGAAAATCATAAATCTTCTGCAACCTTCACTAAGTTCAGCTGAAAATTATCCGGCCGGCATCTTCGACAGCAACTAATCGTATACCAAATTTAAAGTCAATGAGACAACACAATAATGACAACAACCAGGTCCATATGTGAAAACACCTAGAGATACAGAAATATGTGTTTAGCAGGGGGAAACAAAGTCCAGAAATGTTACACAACCCAGAGTAAAATTTGTGTCATCCAGCACATAGCAAGGACAGATGGTGCTAGAAATAAAACAAATACATGTTTACATGGGGAGTTATTACAACAGCAACAGTAATGAGGAGGTGTGGAAATGATGCGCATTGACTTATGCTGTAATGTTTTTGAGTGCCTCAGAAAGGAGGAGCTGATAGCGGTAGACAACAAAGAAATCCTGTATAAAGCACAGCAGAGAAAACAATCACTTAAAAGTGGAGAAAGGAATGGCTGACATGAGAACAAATACTGCACAGCATTCATTATGCTGCCTGTTCCTCTGGTACCACTTTCTGGCTGGTTAGAGTATGTTGCATTTTGTGAGCAGCTCTGCCACACACCCAGTTCGCTGAAGATGGAGAAATAAGTACAAATGCAATAAATAAGTCACTTTAACTCGGCAACAGTACGTTTAACTGAAAGTGAAAAAAATTTAAATAGAAAATAGTTTGCAACCAGAGGGCTATCAGTGATTCTGTCCAGTGGAGCATTCTGGTGCTACAGTGTTGGATAACACAAATTTTACTGTATGTGTTGAGCTGGCAACCCAAAATTAAAAAGGATTAAAATAGTTAATGAAATAATAGTGATGTCAGAAAACCGAACAACCTTGGAAGGAAAGAAGAGAGATATAAGCAACTGAATCCATTGTTTGGTTAAGTTCCAGATTTGATTAATCTATGTCACTGTTGCAGATTTCAAAAGAAGTCCTGGCTCATTTCACTGTGGGGGAGGGCTTACTTGCAATTTTGTCTTCTTTGTGACCGTTTGCTCTTCAATGGGAACTAGCTGTGGTATTTCTTCTTCTGTGGCATGTTTATTGGCAGTAGAAGGCTTTGATGTTTTTGGCTTCTTCGCCACTGTCTTAACAAGAACGCGACCAACAGCAGAAGATGGATTTTTTAAATTCAACACTTTTGTCTTCTTCTGCTTCTTCTGAAAAATGTTCATAGTGAAAATATTTTGAGATATTACTTAATTTTCAGACTGAAGTTGACAGAAAACACAGACTAGGTTTCTAAACTGAACAAGAATTACCATGTAATTAGAGTCTAGCTATAGGTAAATAGACATAAACTGTCACATATAACACTATAAAGTAATAGTTTAATTCCCTTATAAACTCCTAATTACTTCACTCACAAACACAGATGTAGAGACAGAGGAAAAACACAGACAGTAGGGAAAACCTGTAAAAGACAGCTCTGTAATCTTTGTCTAATTCTGTTGAGTTTGCTGATCCAAAAGTTTCTTGGATTTGCTTTTCTTAATGCCTCCACTGGCCCGCAAACAGCAGAGGGTGGCTCGATCACTTGTAAAATACCTCTGATTTATCAATTAAAAGTTACAGCTTACTGTGACTGCTAAAGGAAAGATTAACTGATTTTCTTCTGGTTTAAAGTGAGTTTTGACTGCAGAGAACAGACAGCCCACTTCTAAGCTTGTGGAGATCAAATCCTTTCTCTGTAACATTTTGCCAATTCCACATTATTCAGTTCCCCGACAACCAATCACATAGCAGTTGGAAGGCAAAACGCCTTTGTCATTGATGACAAGTCACTAGTACATAATAGTATTTCCTCCAGGCTGCACGCTATCCATACATGGCAATTGGCTCACTAATGCTATGTGCGACATTAACTTCTGGAATGCAAGTTTGTGCATGAACCACGGAGACATGTGCAGAAGAAATAAAATTCAGTAGGAACATTGGTCTGTGGAACAATCAACTTTACACTGCCACCCAGCTGCACCTGTATTCAGAACCACATCTCCAAATTGGTTCCAACCACTTCAATTGCCATTTGTTCAAACAATTATGATACTTGCAATAACAGACATGCAGCCATCTTTTCAAAACACTGGTTTTAAAACAGTCCTTTCTCACTTCAGTCCACAATTTTGGGAGAACAAAAATAAAAAGACATGTTCCTTACATGCCTTAATGAAACAAACCGTCATTTTGAAACAGTGTTTCAGTACAAAACAAGTGGCAGACAACAATAAAATGCAAAACTTACCATGATCCACCTTGCAGTCTTAGCATTTCTTAGGCTTCTAATGTATTTCAATATTTTACATTTGGGGCAATATATTTACAATTACATTATCTTTTCCAGTGAGATGAATAAGCTTTATGTTAAATGGTTGCAACAAGACTCCACCTGAATAGTCTTACATTCCAAATTTTAAACTTTTCAGTGAAGACCAGTGGAGTATAATCATTGTAAATTAGCACTTTCTTACTCCCAGGTCTGACAGACACTTCAAAGTGTTGAAGAGTCAACAACAATCTCAAAGTCTCTTTTTCTATGGTAAAGTACTTCTTCTGATATCGGCTTAGTTTCTTAAAGCAGTACCTCACTGGCCTCTGTATTCCCAACTTAGCATCCCAGAACAAGACAGCACCAATGTGCAAAACACCAGCATCAATCGACAATTTGAAAAGGCCTGGAAAATTCAGGGCAACTAGCTCATTTGTTAAGATTGCCTTCAGTTTCTCAAAGATTGCTTAGCATTCTGCTGACCTTATAATTTTTGCTTGTTTCTTTAACAAATGTGTTAAAGATTCAGCTATCTTGCTGAATTAAGCACAAATTTCCAGTAAAATCAACATGGTCTTAGAAGCCTCGGTTTCTCGTCAGTTTTATTATTAGGAAATTCTATTACAGCCTTCACTTTCACTGACCTTGGCAATTCTTCTCTTTTTGATCAACAATACACCCCAAACAAGTTACTGCTTTCACAAATTTACTTTTGGCTAAATTTATTATTAAACCAGCCAATGGTAATTGCTAAAAACCACAATACCTTCAGATGATGTCTGCATGAAGCTTACGCCATGTAGCACAAGCATTAAAAATAAAAGGTTGAAAACAATAATTGTTATTTTTACAGCAGAGGCAAAACCTTGCTAATAACAAAAGAACTGTGGATGCTGAAAATCAGGAACATAAACAGAAGTTGCTGGAAAAGCTCAGCAGATCTGACAGCATCTGTGAAGAAAAATCAGAGTTAACGTTTTGGGTCTGGTGACCCTTCCTCAGAACTGATGGCAACTGGGAAAACGTCAGTTTATATGCAGAAAATAGGGAGGGTGATGGGGTTGGGAGTAAATGATAGGATAAAGGATAGATCCGAAGAGATAGAAAAGCAGTTGGATAGACAAAGGAGATAATAACAATCTGGCTACGAGGATGAATAGCTGTTAATGGGCACTGTTACTGACTAACAATAGACAGTGTGTAGCGGCAGGCTATGTGGTAACTCAATATTGAGTTCACTAATTTTAGGGCCTAAACTCTTCCATGTCCCAGCACCCCCACCCCACACAGGCCTTGTTACCACATAGCCTGCCAGTCCACACCCCCTGTTGTTAGTCACTAACAGTCCCCATTTATAACTACTCACCCTCCCAGCCTGATCGTAGGCAACTCCTTTGTCTGTCCAACTGTCTTTCTCTCTCTCTTTGGGCTCTATCCTATCGCTTACTCCCCAGCCCACCTACCTCCCTACTTTCTGAATATAAACTGATGTTTCCCTGCCACAATCAGTTCTGAGGAAGGGTCACCGGACCTGAAACGTTAACTCTGCTTTCTCCTTCACAGATGCTGCCAGACCTGCTGAGCTTTTCCAGCAACTTTGTTTATGTTGTTGTATATGATAACAAGGCCTACTGAGTGTGGTAGGGAGACTGGACATGGGAGAGTTTAGGCCCTAAAATTATTGAACTCATTATAGAGTCCAGAGGGTCGCAAGTGGAAAATGAGGTGTTGTTCTTCCAACTTGCACTGAGCTTCACTGGAACACTGCAGCATGTCACTGTCAGAGATGTTGGCCAGGGAACAGTGTGTTGCATTACGGTGGCAGGCAACTGGAAGCTCAGGGTCATTTTTGCGAGCAGAACGTAGATGCTCTGAGAAATGGTCAGGCAGTTTACGTTTCGTTTCCCCAATGAAAAGGAGACCACATTGACAGCGGTGAATGCAGTAGACTAGATTCTGGTACGTGCATGTGAAATGTGGCTTCACCTTGGAGGTATGTTTGGACCCTTGGAGAATGGGGAGGGAAGAGGTAAATGGGCAGGTGCTGCACCTTTGCCAGTTACAGGCAAAGGTACCATGGGGCTGCTTCAAAATCTCCCCTTCCCCCACCGCATCCCAAAACCAGCCCAGTTCGTCCCCTCCCCCCACTGCATCACACAACCAGCCCAGCTCTTCCCCTCCACCCACTGCATCCCAAAACCAGTCCAGCCCGTCTCTGCCTCCCTAACCTGTTCTTCCTCTCACCCATCCCTTCCTCCCACCCCAAGCCGCACCTCCATCTCCTACCTACTAACCTCATCCCACCTCCTTGACCTGTCCGTCTTCCCTGGACTGACCTATCCCCTCCCTACCTCCCCACCTATGCTCTCCTCTCCACCTATCTTCTTTTCTCTCCATTTTCAGTCCGCCTCCCCCTCTCTCCCTATTTATTCCAGAACCCTCACCCCATCCCCCTCTCTGATAAAGGGTCTAGGCCCGAAACGTCAGCTTTTGTGCTCCTGAGATGCTGCTGGGCCTGCTGTGTTCATCCAGCCTCACATTTTATTATCTACCATGGGGCTGTGTTGGGAGTGAAGGAAGCGTGGACCAGGTGCCCTGGGGGGTATGCTCCTTTCAGACAGTGGACAAGAGAGGGGAGGGGAATGTGTACCTGGTGGGAGCATCTGATAATTTTCTGGATGTGGATATTGGTGGGATGGTAGGTAAGGACAAGGGGAACCCTATCGCTGTTCTGGGAGGGAAGAGAGGTGGTGAGGGCGCAGGTGCAGGAAATGGGTTGGACCCAGTTGAGCACCCCATCGACAGTCGTGCTGGGGAATCCTTGGTTGAGGAAGATGGTGGACATTTCAGAGACTCCCTTGTCAAAGTTGGCCTCACCTGAACATATGCAACGGAGACAGAAAAACCGAGAGAATGGGATGGTGTCTTTACAGGAAGCAGGGTGTGAATGTGTATACTCCAGGTAGTGATGGGAGTCAGTGGGTTTGTAGTAGACATTAGTGACCAGTCTATCACCAGAAATGGAGACAGAAACGTTGAGGAAGGGAAGGGGGGAGTCAGAGATAGACCAGTTGAAAGTGAGGGCAGGGAGGAAATTGGAAGAAAAATTGATGAACTTTTCCAATTTCAGATGAGAGAGGGAAGCAGCACCAATGAAATCATTGATATATCGGAGACAGAGTTGTGGTGGGGGCTGGAATAGGACTGGAACAAGAAATGTTCCACATGCCCCACGACGAGACAGGCATAACTGGGGCCCATGTGGGTACCCATGGCCACCTCTCTGACCTGAAAAAAAAAATGAGAGAAGTTAAAAGTTGTTGAGGGCGACGACGAGTTTGACAAAGCAGAGGAGGGTGAGGACAGCTCAGGTCTTTGCTCCAGGGAGAAGCGGACAGGCCCTACCCGCCTGTAGGTAGGAAGCTGGCTCCTGCCCCAGAGAGCTCAATTCCATGGGTAGGGATTGGACCAGGAGAAGACTAAGTGAAAGCAGGAAGGGATGAGCTCTGTGGGGCAGCTGCACTATGACTCAAAGTGCAATGCACCTTGAGGGCAATTTGGCACGATTTTGAACAATTGATAGCAAACGTCTCCCAGTCAATACTCATCCACTACTGCATTCCAGACAAGGAGTCAGATGGTGAGGTGGAGCTGGGTATAATCAATGCCCAGTTTTACTCCTCTACCACTATCAGCTTTTCATCTGACATCACTATTCCATCTTCTTAAATATTAGAAAGACTAAAAGTACCACAAACTCCATACATTTGCATCTAATTCTCTACTACATTGGGCAGTGCCCCAAGCCGATCTGGACAATTTTCATTTTGACATCCTATTCAACTTGGTATCCACTCTAACATTTACTGCTATCGCAACCCTCCTACCATTAAAGTCCAATAATACATCATCTCAGCTGACGCTTTGACAAAATCACAAGAGAAATGCTGCAATGTCAGAAGTGCCACCTCATGGGTGACATGTTAGACCAAGACCCCAGTTGCCCTCTCTGGTAAGCATTACCAACTCATTCAAAGAGGAATACGGGAGTTCTTCAATGTCTTGGTTGGTATTTAACATTCAACTAGGCAGTATAACAGAATCTCGGATCATTTATTTCATTGTTGCTTGTGAGATCGCACTTGGTGCAAATTAGCTCAAATTTTTCACATAACTGTGATTTTGGATATACTTCATAGGCAGTTAAACCTTTGGAAGGATTCAAGGCATAGAAGACACTGTAGCAATTTAAGTCTTTTCACTGTCAGCATCTGGCTTCTCAAGCCTCCCCTACGTGCTTTCCAGCTTATCGATGTTGAATATGCTATGCCAATGCAGAATTTTGTTACAGTAAAGCTGTCTTTGCTGCAATGCAAGTGAGCTCTAAAAGAACAGCAGCTTTACTGCTCTTTTGAAAAAATATGAACATTTGTTTACTTACTTGTGTGTGGGCAGCCTTTGGAAGGCTTTCCTGCAGATTGTGAAGGTTCTGCATCCCAGATGCATAAATGGGAAGCGCAACAGAAGCTGGTGTTTTCAAATGAAGAACCTTCACATTTTTCCATTGCTGCCGCCAGAAAAGGAAACATTGTTGAGACAACTTTATGAAAAATTTTACAACATTTTAGCAGATCCTACTATTGAGAAGATAGATAAAATCAGTTATTTTCCCTCAACAAACACTGCAAAGTTTATTTCCCATATTTTGATGGTCAGGTTAGCAAATTCACAAAAGCAACAATTTGTAATCACATTTGGGAAAGTGTTAAAGAAAAATAATTGGATGGGAAATAATATCAAAAGCTGGAATACTAATGGTAAATCTGGTGTTCTCACAAAGCAAATGATACATGGTGAAAACATGTTTAAAAAATCATGGGACCTGGGTTTGAAATAAAATTCAAAACGCTCGAGGATTAGAGTTATCAATATGAAAGAGTCAATCATCCTCAGCTGTTTTCACCACCATCATAACCTCCTTTCTGATGGTAACCCTTAATTTGCTTGAAATCCTTGTCCATTTAACTCGAGTTCTCATTAATAATAAAATTGTTAAAAATTCCAAACACCTGGGACCAGATGAGTGAATGAGGTGGTCTGCATTTGCACATTTGGAATACAAGAAATCCATGACAAATATTAGATCAAGTCCCTGCACCTTGCTTTTTAAAAGTTTCTTCAAGCGGTTTTTGATGCGAAAGTCTCCTGCAATGACTAGTTATCCTCAAGATTAACCAAACATTTCTACACATTATTAGCCATAAATATATTAATGTCATTTCAGTTCTACTTTTTGTACAACTTTTACAATTTTAGTTACCAAAGGGATCACTGGAGTAGAAAATAACAATTTTCACACTATTGCAAAACAACTTGACCTACTAAGACATGACATTAGATTGTTTGGTGTTGTCAAGTAGAAGCCTTATTTTACATCTAGCTGTGCTATATCCAAGTGGATTTGCAAACTACAGACGCAGTCATCAGCATGGAAAATGAGCACCAGCAGCTTGTGGAAACAAATGTCACCAAAAACTAAAAAATGTAAAGTTGCATTTTTAAGAATATTACTGACTGCAGCTTCTCACTTTTCTCCCCTATGCACCACACAGTAAATTGTAAAGGAAAAGAGCACACCAAACATTGCTGATTTGAAATATTTGTGATTACCTCTGTACTTTGTGCAAGTTTGCATTTGCAAGATATTCCTTAAATCCAAAGTGAAACTAAGATAATTTGGGAAAGAGAGATAATTGGAATTCCCAACTACAAGATCATTAAACTCACAAGAAATCAGCATGACTTGAGGTTGCTAGAAATAAAGGGCTCAGGTAACAGGAAAAGCCATCAACAGGGATATGACTTAATATTTAGACAGTTGTAAGCTTGCTAACCTGAAAGGACAAAGAGTAGATAATGGGGCTACTTAATTACAGCTTGTGATATGCTTTGTTTCTGCAGCAAAGGGAGAACAGAGAAGGTATATTTACATGTGTATGTGTCACACAGTTGAAAAGATTGAAAGCTGAAGATAGGTTTTGAACAAAGATTGTGGTTTAACAATTTTACAGTTGCTTCTCCAGTTTTGCCAGAGCTTTACTGTGTAAGACATAGAGGGGTCGAATAAGAGTGTCTTTGGGGAAGTTTCTACGATCAAGTTACGGCAGTTCATCAATAATCTGCTACTGCGGTGTTAGCATTAACTGGGACTTAAGTGAGATAAAGGCAGCTGATGAAAGAACTCAAAAGCCAAATCGACTGAGTGGAAAAAGTGAGAGGTTCTACACATTGGTGGCATTGTAAGTGGTGCCACATTCGCATGGGAAGTGACAAGTGCTTGTAATTTCCTGTGACTGCTTTTTATATTGACCATTTAAAGAGAAGTCCATCTTTGTCTCTTAATATATGTTTAATTTTATGTTGACTTTGGGTTTGATTGTCACAGTAACAGTTTTAAAAAGTAAAATCCTGTCCCTCAATTCCTTTCCTCTGAGGCATTTTGGGATTCATTTCTTCTCAGATTTATGGTCTCTATGGATTTCATTTATTGTAGCATTTTACAGATTCCACAATTGAATCAGAAACTCTTGTTTAAAATACCAATTTTCTATCATTTGTAACAGCCTACCTAGACTACACTAAAGAGAATAAAACAAAAAATTGCTTATTACTGCAATTGAGGAGAGTTGGGGGAAGGAAAAAGCAAAGAAATGACAACCGACGTAATAAGTTAAAATCATCCTGGGTGTGATATACATACAATTCAAAGGATAGTTACACCTATTTACATATGTGATCATCTCTATTCCCAACAAGGCTACAATTTTCTACATACCATGGGCAACTTCTGTGCAATAACATGAACTGCTGCAATAACATTTTCCACTGCTTCCTGGGACTTCATTCCAGTATGAGCTACACGGGAGGCACTAAGAAAAAACAGAAAATATCCCAGGAAATTACCTGTTACACAAAGTATAGCAAACCATGAAATCTCAAACTCCACATTCCGTAAAGTTACTTCACAGTAAACCAATAGTGAGCAATTAGTATTTCTGAAATTATCATTTGGTAATTTAATCAACATCCACAATCTGTTTAAATTTCCACGGCACAGTGTCTGATGTTGACCACAAGTGGAAAAAAATCCAGAAGCTGTCCCAGGATAAAATGAAGTTCAAGGCCATCATGTCCATGTAGAACAGTAAGCCTTTGGCAAGGCTGCAGAGAAATAGACAGGCGGGAAGCACGGAGCAAGTTATTTAGACAGTCCTGACTGACTGCAAGCACAATACAGCATTTATATGACTCCACAGATAAATTAGATGTTCAGAAACAGATAGGGAGCAGACATGTTTTAAAAACATGCAGGTTACTGAAACAGCGGAACCTCATTATAATCCCATCAGTTTGTGCTATTGTAGCCAGCAGCAGTTCACTGAATTTAAAATAATTTCTACCAAGGATCTATCAAACCAATGATCAGACACCCATTTCAGATGAAATAAAAATACAAAACTGGTCCCGATTTTGTCGCGATAACCTTAAAACTCTTATCATTCATTGTCATTACTTCTCTGAAGTTGAATGCTTAGTCCTGATAGTACCAACAGTTTGCACGTACACAGTACCTTTAATTTGATAAAATATTAAACATTGGAACCTGCACATGCACAGTTGAATATGGAAATCCAAAACTCATTCTCAGAGATTCTATGCTTAATTACTAAATCTCTTAAAGTCCCTCATTTTCCAGACAATTAGAAATCAGGGAGATAATGTGAACAAACCTGTTTTAGCTTTTAGTCTAGCTGCAAAACTTGTCCTTAGTTGAAGGATCAAGGGGGCAAAACTTTAAGGAGAAAGGCAGGAGACTTACGGGGGTTTCAGGACAAATCTTTTTCACAGAGGCTCGTGGAAATCTGGAATGCACCACTTGGGAGGGTAGTTCCTTATGGAAGCCTTATAGCCTTTAAAAGTAGTTGAATGAGCACTTGAAATGTTATAACAATCAAGGCTACGGGCTAAGTGCTAGAAAGATGGACTAGTGTAGAGTTAATGTTTTGTTCAATGTGCCAAAGAGCCTCTTATGTGCTGAATGAATCTAAATGATCATGAAAAAGTTACACCTTGCAGCATGAGGTGTACTAAGTTTCAATGGTTGCAGTTAGTTCATAATTAGGAATCATCAGACTTAAAAATGAATGTTTCACCTAAAAGTCAGTGGAGAAATCATAATTTCTTTTAAAAAAGGTGACATCTCAGCTTCTATCTTAATCCCACATACATGCTTCAATCTTTATTTTATGCTTTGCAAATCGATAAAAATGAATTTCTTTTATCTGCCTTGTTTTCAGTCCATCAGAATGTTTCAACATGACTAGCCACTCATTAACTAACTATACCACATTTGCTACAGAACTAACTGGTCCTGTTCACAAATGTTACTTCAGGCCATTCCCCGCCCCACCACCAAATCCTACATCTTTTTACCTCTTAACAGTTAACCCTGAAGCTGGCCCTGAAAACGATAAGAATGTTGCTCTGTTCGCTGACATTTCAAATCAACAGTCTAATTTTAAATTGCTGGCAAGTGGAGGAGACCATGTGTCAACTAAAAGAGCAGCTGATTACGTTGTCCACAAACACATGTGGAATTAAACAAAGCACTGGTATCAAAGCATGTTTGTGATTAAATAAGCTGTGCTGTGCAGTGAGTATGAATACTAGTCAAGGCAGTATGACTACTCAAGATATAAGCAACAATGGAAATATCCAGCACCTTTTGTGCTCAGAAATTTGGAAGAAACTAATGTCTTCAAATAAAATTAACAAAGGAGAAAAACAAAGTCTTTTTCAAAATTAGCAACACCAGACTTGTCTACAACAAAACCTGGAATGTTGCATATCTGCAAATCCAAACAACTTAGACTTCTGCAGGAACTTTCATTGTGTTACTTATCAACTCCATTTGGATATGTTTTGCAAATGAAAAGGAAACGCTTTCCGTAGTCAAAATGCAGTTAGATCTTCTCAAAATTGAGGAACACACAATGCAGTGATATGCCTCAATACTCACTAACAGCTGCCTTTCTTGTTCACAAAAAGGGTTGTACCCTGGATTAATCTGTTCAGATCTTTTGTAAGCTTCTTTGAAGTCAGCTTCACCGACTGAGGTGCTCTGAAAACAAAAATCAAAACAAAGTTGAGTAAACCATTCACAAGAAAATGTCAGAAAATTGCACAGCTATGCTGCTTACAAAGGTGATATTAAGAGTTTGAGAGAATTTCCATATATGCCAGCTACAGGTTTTCCAAATGAGCTATGAAGCCACAATATTCATGTTTTACATTTATGTAATTTTGTGCATTTTCACACTTGCATATTAACTTCAGAAAGAAACACCGTCTGCAATGAAATCGCCTTTGCACACTGTCTGAATTTAGGTAGGAAATTTCATCACACACTTACTTATGTGGCTGCCTACATAATCAAGATGACAACAACTATTATAAATCTGCATCGAAGAAACAGACATGATGTATTATTAGCGCTCAATCTTACTTTCAACCTCATGAAGAGTCATTGATTAAATGGCTGAAGATGTTTGCGCCTAGGACATTACCCTGAGAAAGTCCTGGAGCGATATGTTGCAAATATGACGACTCACCTTCAACCATCACAACCATCTTCCTTTTATTTAACAGGAATTATATCTTATGTTTTGGGATACATCAAAATCTAACCAACACCACTTTTGGTCTAATTTGTTGAATTTACTTTAGCAAATTGTGAGAGGAAATTACTGGGGTCCTGACACAAATTTTTGAATTGTCTCTGCCTGCAGGGTAAGTTCCAGAGGGCAAGTATTGTAATTCAACTTTACAACAAGGGTTATAGAGATAGGCCAGTGAATCTAAAACAGTGGGTATGGAAACTACTGGAGAAAATAGTAAAAGGAAATAATTTTTCTCCTTCAAAGAGGCAATGTTTGAACAGGGATATTGGCACGGCTTTGTCAGGTGTATGTCACGCCTAACAAATTCTATGTGATTTTTCAAAGATGTGCCCAAGTGCGTAAATGAGAGTAGAGTATTTTATGAAGTTTATACGAACTTCAGCAAGGCCTTTGGCAATGTACCACATGGGAAACTGATAAAGAAGGTAAAAGGTCATGGAACTTACATCCAAAATTGTCTTGGTGACCAGAGACAGAGGATGATGCCAGGAGGCTGTTTGTGTGACTTGAGCTTGGTGTGCATTGGCATACAACAGAAATAAGTGCTGAGTTCCTTACTGTTTGCTATTTTCATAAATGGTGTAGAGGAGTATGATAAATAAGTTTTCAGATTACAGAAATATTGGCTGGGTGGTTGCAGTGAGGAAGAAGGTGTTAGGTTATAGGACAATATACAGAGATTGGTCAGATGGACAGATTAGTGGCAGATGGAATTTAACTCTGATAAATGAACTGATGGAAGAAGGAACAAGACAAGGGAGTACTCAATGAATGGCAAGACACCAAGAAGCAAAGCAGGACAGAGTATATAAGGTAGGGTATAAGACGACATGCAGGACACTGCCTTTACCAGTTGTGCCATGGATTATAATAGCAAGGAGATCATCTTGGAGTTGGACAGAACTTTGGTTAGGCCACACTGGAGTACTGTGTGCAGTTCTGGTCACGTTACAGGAAGGATGTGACTGCACTGGAGTGGATGCAGAGGAGGTTCACCAGGATGTCGCCTGGGATGGAACAGTTTAGCAACAAAGAGAGGCTGGATAAGCTCAGGTTGTTTACTTTGGAGCACAGAAGGTTGAGGTGGAGCTGACAGAGGTCTATCAGATTTTGAAGGGCAAGAACAGGTTGGATAGAAAGCAGCTGTTCACCTTAGTCGAAGAGTTAATAACAGAGGCATAATTTTAAAGTGAAAGGCAGGAGGTTTTGAGGGTATTTAAGGTTTAGCTTTTTTGTTCAGAATGTGATCGTAGTCTGGAATATATTACTGGAGGGTTGTTGGGGCAGGAAACCTCAACTTTCGCAAAGTACTTGGATGAGCACTTAAAATATCACAACATCCAAGGCTATGGGCCTCGTCTGGGAAAGTGGTATATTCTGGGTTGAAGGATCTCTTCTGCACTCTAAGATGAATTAATTTTGCAATTAAATAGTTGTTTGTTAGTACAGAACATCAATCCTGCTGAAGGAAAAGGCATTTTAAGAATGGAAAAAAAAACAATATAGTTATATGACTTACTTTTTAGAGTTGTAAAAATGTTTGCCCAAATGGGAAGGTAAAAGTCGTCTTATTCGGTCATCAGCCAAGAACAGATCGAAACTGCTCAACAAACGACGTTTTGCTTCATATGGTTTGTATTCAGTCTTCAGTGTCTTGTAGGGAATGACCTAACAAAGTAAATAAAACCACTGTATTTGGACTGGATTACTATTCTACCAATGGGAGGTGTGACTTTAGTAATGTACAAATTCATCAACTCCTTAGTAACTAAACTTCGTTGCTTGAATGCCTTTTATTTCACCCTATTTCTTCGACAACATGCGCCGTTGTATTTGAACAAATCAACTTCAAGAACCATGGCTGTGAAAGGTTGAAATAGAAGCACATTACTGAACTTTTGAATGGGTTTTAAAATTACACACAGGTCTAAAATCAAATAAAGAAGAACTGATCAAAATCAAAATCATTTTGAAATTACACTGATCATCACTTCACTTTCACTGTGAGTTAAATAAACAACTTTCAGGTCTATTGAGTGAGAAAGAGAGCGCAAGAGAGGGACAGAATGTGTGGGTGAGTGGGGGGGGGACCTATATTTACCTTAAGTTAAAAACAATACTAAAATGGGGATCAAAATGCATCTCAGCTTACTGGTTGCAAAGCATAATCAGAATTGGAATCTTTCCCATTTTTGGACACAGAGCTCAGTAATTTCCATGGGGACAGGTATGCACAAAGGGCAATTAAGTAGACAATTGCTTAGATCTTCCCTGTCCATGCTCTGGTGATCACAAAGCTAATGAAGAATGCAGCTAATGGTTTACCACAAATTCCGATCAGCTATTATTACTACACAGAATTGGGTTACAAAATATCAACAATGGGCAAAGTAAAGATAAAATGCACAGGTAGTTTTAAAAGCAAGTTTATAACTTGCATGAACTAGAAGCCTACCTGTGTTATATTCTTAATGCCATGCTTGCTGAGAAGCTTTTTATAGAATCTCTCTGTTTGATCTGCAGTCATATTTGGTTCATCTTTGGTGAAGAGACAAACTTCCATTGACTCTGATCGAATTCCATGAGGCAGATTTCTGCAAAAATAAAACCTTTTCACCATCAGAGATCAAAATTAGCTACATTAACCAACATAAATTTCCTGTTATTATTAATGTTAAAATTCCAAATAATGCAGTGTAGAGTGGCATGTTAGTATACTAATCAAAATGTAAATGAATTGCTGGCACCTGCTGGTCAAACAATTCTCCATACATTCTTCAGAGAGAGTAGGAACTGCAGATGCTGGAGAATCTGAGATAACAAGGTGCAGAGCTGGACGAACACAGCAGGCCAAGCAGCATCAGAGGAGCAGGAAAGCTGACGTTTTGGGCCTAGGCCTTTCTTCAGAAATTTTCTGCTGTGTTCATCCAGCTCTACACCTTGTTATCTCCATCCATGCTGCTACATTTCCTCTTGTACAAAATGCCTGAAATGTGGCAAAAAGCTTCCTGAGGCATTACTAAAAATCAGTATGCAACATACTTTCTTGCTTTACTTACATTTATTAAATTTTTCAAACACAATTTAGTTTAGAAAGTCTGTTCTGGATGTTCCTGATGAACGTAAGCATTTCTCAATGCTCAATTCTATCTCAAATTATGGACACTGAAGAGCAGAAAAAAGTAATTTATCTTGAGATCACTGAACACATTCCCAACAAGTGCAATTTGTGATCAGAGATTCTAAGTAGGTTCCCATTCATGAGATAGCTTGCACGTCTCAAGTTGATTGAAAAAAATTGTGACTAGAGGCTCTAGTATCTTTTCTTTAATACAGTGAAATCCAGCATGTCTTAGTAACTGACCTACAGCAATTTTTATCAATTCTAATTTCAGACTTCCCATGCAGCTCCCCTCCTCTCTAGATGTATAAAACCGAGATCATTTGGACCACCTCAATCACTGCACACTCAAACAATTCTTCGTTCAAAGAATCAGAACTATTACCAAATTAGAGCAGAGAGTGGGAATACAAGAATCATTTAAGTTGGTGCAAAAGTAAATAAAATGTCCATCCAGATAGCCTAAATCAAACCAACTTCAGATTGTGTCATCATGCATGAGACCACAAATTTAAAAAGTAAACAAATTCTTTGCTAGGTTAATAAAAGAATTGCAGATGCTGGAAATCTGAAACAAAAACTGAAATTGCTGAAGAAACTCAACAGTTCTGGCAGTGTTTGTGGAGAGAGAGCGAGCTTTCTGAAGGCTCTGAAGGAGGATCACTGGACTTGAAACATTAACTCTGATTCCTCTCCACAGATGCTGCCTGACCTGCTCATTCTGTCCAGCAATTTGTTTGTGCTACATTTCCTCCCCCATCCACCTCCAAGGGCTCTTCATACATATTGTCTGTTCTTCAAAGGTGAGGACGACAATCTTCATCATCTGCAGTGTGTGGTAGGGTTCCAGTGATGGCTAAGGCCAACTGGCCACTGCAAGGTTCTGTTTCAAGTAGTAATATAATACTACAAGCAACCAGGTTTTGGATGAGCTGTTACTTTGGGATTTCCTCCCCTCATATACACTTTTCATTAAGGTTACAGGAGGAGAGGGGCAAAAGAGCAAAATTTCACCAGTTTGAAATAAAGCATCAACTGTTCCAACATTATTACAAAAGCTTGCACTAGGTCATGGAAACAAATAATTTGGTGCATCTTTTATGTTCTGTTTTATTTCTATTGGCTTACATTTTGATTGTTTGCTCCCGATTTGGAATCTTCCACACTGTAACATTCAGCATTATGTTCTCATTTTCATTCAGGAATAGCTCTGCATCTTTCCTGCTTTTCTTCACGTATGCCTGCAGGGCCTTCACAGCCTTAGCCACCTGATGAAGCAAGGCAGGAGGGAACATCAACACAAACTTATGCAACATTTTGAGATAAATAAACCAGTAAATTTTCCATTAAAGGAACATTCTAGAGCTGCTGCTTTGAATGCAGTTTGCTCCATCTGTCTGAAAACTGCAAATTTGCTCTTTGGCATTGCAAATTCAAAAGACAGATAAAGAAAAGCTTCTAATAATGCACTGTGATCACTTTCATTCTTAGAAAAATCACTTCATTGCATCATTCTTAGAATTTTCTTTCATCTGCTCCTGAGGATCCTAATGTTTACCAGATACAAACAGGTCATTAGTTGAGGTTTCATGTGATTACTGACAGCACTATAAGTGATTCACATTCTGCCCTCAACTGAGATGTTTAATATTATAATAAATGTAATATTTCTGGTGCACAGCCTTCATTGATCCCTTTATGGAGGCTACACATTTGAAGCAATAGCTTGCCATCTCTCTTTACAGATGTTGACTGATCTGCGCAATTCCTTTTATTTTAGATTTTCACTGTGTACCACTTTTATTCTAGAAGGAATTCAGGAGGCAGTGTTGATGGCCTAGTAATCTCAACCCAGGTGATTGCACTGGAAACATGAGTTCAACTCCCAACAATTAATAAAAGTGAAATTAAAAGTTAGTTTAATGTTGATTACAGAATCATCATTGTTGTAAAAATCCATTTGATTCACTAACATTGTTCAGAGAAGGAAATCTGCAGTCAATATCCCCACGCTACTCAGATCACGCATGTCATTTGGCGTGTTCATGTAGTGATATCCTGTTCTGAAAGCTGCTGCAGTGCACAGACCTCATAGGTCTGCACAGCGAAACTTTTTTTTAAACACAGGGAACAGCGTTGTATAAGCACAGACATCAAAAGCTTCTACAAGTATATGAACAAGGAAGAGAATAGTGAAACTAAATGTTGGTTTTTTTTAAAGAGGATGAATAAAGCAAGGTAATTATGGGAAACTCAGAACCAGCACTAAACCAATACTGTCTTTGTTTTCACAAAGGAAGATAATAACTTCTTCCCAAAAACAGCCTCGATTCAATCACTCATCACCAAATCCTCAGGCAGCACATTCCAAATCCAGGTCCTAACCAGCTGCTGCACAACAGGTTTTCTCCCTTCTGTGTCACCATCGCTTCCTCTGCCATTCACCTTAACTTGATGTTCTCAAGTTCTCCGCCTTCAGCTGTTTCTTGACGTCATGTGGAGTGAAATGAATTATCTGAAGACTGGCAAGTGTGATGCCGGGGACATCTGGCTGAGGCAAAGACAGGTCAGCCACTCAACACTTCTGGCTGAACATTGGTGTAGCTGCCCGAGCCTTCAGCACTGACGTGTTGGGCTCAATTATTGAAGATGGGAGATATTTGTGGAGTTGCCTCCTCCAGCAAGTTGTTTCACTGTCGCACACCTTTCATGACTAATCAAAGCAGGAGCCCTTGCTAACTTTTCATTCATTTTCATTCTTTGATCAGTTTTTCTTTGGAGCATGAACTGGGAACTGAGAGCTGAAGATGACTTTTAGACCGAAGATGACTGTGGGTAACAGCTTGTGTTAAAAGCAAAACAGATCAAACAAGCTTATGTTTATTCACTAGGCCAGATCTGAAGTTAAATGCAGGTTGGTTCCCGGCCAAAAAGTTCTGCAGATGCTTCATTGCGAGGGAAAAGCTTTAGGTGTAAACTGATAGCAGAACTGACTATAAAGAGGTTCCAGCAAATCTGAAGACCTTATGCTGAAGGAGATGTCAGATGTTGAATGGTAACTGAGATCTTGTGGAGGAGATGGTCAGTCTGTCAGGGAATGGTCAGGGTTCGAATTGGTATGGTGTTTTTTGTGAGAAGGAATCTGGTTGTTAATGCTAGAGCATGATGAAAATTTGAAAGTTCCCATCTAACCATCCATGAGCTGCTCTTGGAAGCTCAGAGAATAGAAAACGTAAGTTTAAGCATCACTGCCTTTATCTGAGTGAACTGTAAAGGTGACCCTGATCAACATCTTCAGAAAATCAACTTACAAACCACCAGCTATGCCTCTAGGACAACGCATTGTGAAAAGCACTTAAGCAATCTGGCCAGTCTGTTATTTTCTTTTATTTATCTGTCCATATTTTACTTGAATGAGGCTAAAAACAAATATTTTTGTGTTTGTAGCACAGACCAATTAGATTACTCTGTTGTTTAATTCAGACAGCACCTTACTTTTTGGTGCTGCACCTGGCATGCCCTCCTGCACTCTTTATTGACCAAGTTCGATCCTTGGCTTCATGGTAATAGCACATAGGTGTATACGTCAGGCCATAAGTCTATACATTGTGTTAGAATACAATTCTGCAGCTGTTGGTGGTCCACAGGACCTCATGACTGCCGAGCCTCAAGATCCCAGACCTGTTTGATGTCCCTCCCATTTAACATTATGATAGCGCCACACAACATGATGAAAAGCTTCAACTGGAAGACAGGGCTTCATCTCCACAATGTCTGAGTGCTGTTCACCCTTACTGACGCTTTGAACACAGATGCATCTGCAGCAGGCACGTGATTGAGGATGAGGTCAAGTATATTTCCCTCCCCCCTCAAACAAAAGCAGAATGTGCTGGAAAAACTCCACCAATGGGAAGAAAACAGCAATGGGAAGAGTTAACAATTTGACTCCAATGACTCTATTAGTTCTTCAGAGCTGTTCTGGAAAAGGGTCATTACACTCAATGTTAATTGTACTTTCTCCCCCCAGATGCTGTCAGACTACTGAATTTTTCCAGCAATTTCAGTTTTTGTTTCACATTTCCAGAATCCACAGTTCTTGGTTTTATTTTCCTTGTTGTTTGTTCTGTCACTCTCCACCATCACCTTGGTCACTTGCCAGGGCTTCCTCCCTGTGTTCAATAAGACGGTTGGGGGTGGGGGGGGGAAAGAGAGGTATTAGTTGGCCAGTTCAGACAGCAGCTAAAAATTCCAGATTATTTTCCCAAATTTAAATTCCATAATATGCTGTATTGTGATTCAGACCCAGGCTCCCATCCTCAGTCTCTGGAATAACAGTCCAACAAGAATAAATGGAGTATCCCTGGAGCACTGAAGGCTGTGGGGTGACCTCGTAGAGGTTTATAAAATCATGAGGGACATGGATAGGGTGAAGAGGCAAGGTCTTTTCCCTGGGTTGGAAGAGTAAAAAAAAACTAGAGGTCACAGAGTTAAGGTGAGAGAGGAAGGATTAAAAGGGACATAACGGACTTTTTTTAAGAGGGTGGTGCACGTACGGAATGTGCTGCCAGAGCAAGTGTTTGAGGCCGATACGATTACAACATTTAAAAGGCACCTGGGTGGGTACGTGAACAGAAGGGCTTCGAAGGAGATGGGCCATTTAGGATCTCTGCTCGGCACGGACGAGTTGGACCGAAGGGCCTGTTTCGGTGATGTACATCTCCGTGACTCTAACTCCCCGCCATGGACGAACCCATTTGCGATGTTTTCCCACAGAATGATAGAGGTGTGACGGGGGAAAGGGAGGCCATTCAGTCCACCGGGTCGGTACTATCCGTCCCGCTTGCCTTTCTTCCCGGAACCTTGCGCGCGCTCCCTAAAGTGCGGCGTCTCCCACAGAAGGGCACACACAGTAGCTGAGGCAGAACCGGCGTTTTATGAAGCTTCATCCCGGGATTCTGCCTCTCAAGCTGCCCTACCACCACCTCGTGGCCGTCTCCAATGCGGTGATTACGGAGATCTGGCGGACCACGCGAGTCCCCTGCGCCACAGGCCCCGAGCCCGCGGGTATGTTCCGTTCCTCTCTCTCTCTCCCCCCCCCCCCCCCCGGGGCCCAGGCTGACGGCTCACTAGCTCCCGGGATACTCCAGCTCGCTGAGGGAGGGTCCGGCCGCTCCCGCTCCCCGCCTCCCCCCGGCCTTTACCTGCTCGCTGTCCAGCGCCGCCATCTTCCCCACGCTCGGAGAGCCGCTCCCGCCTGCGCAGCCGCACAAACGTCAACAACAAAACTTTATCAACAGCCACCGGCTGGGGCCGCGTGAGCTCGCGGGCGGCACCAGCTGGACAAGGGCGGCTCTGCAGCTGGAGGGAGACTCAGAGCTGGATAGAGATCCGTCCTGATCGAGAGAGACCAGCAGAGCTGGACAGACAGCTGATGTGACTGGATCTCGCACCAGCAAACTCAGCTCGCCTGCTGTGAGGGAGTGCTGGAGAAACTCAGCAATATTTGCATAGAGAGAAACTGAGTTGATATTGAGTATAACATGCCTCTTCTTTGCAACATCCTCTTTTATTTTGCTTTTATTTCACCAGTTTAGTTACCAGCATGAGGAACTTTAGTAGCATAGACAGATTGAAGGAAGTGGGAATATAAACAGAAGCTCAGCAGGCCTTGCAGCATCCATGGACTGAGAAACAAAATCAATGCTTCAATCCCATATAACATTGTTACTAAGGCGGGGGTCGCAAGTGATGGTTCTATTATGCAGAAGCAGTTGGAGAGGAGCAAGGGATCAAATGTGAAAGGTGGCAGAAAAGCAAAGCGAGTACAAACGGTTGTGGAGAAGATTATGGACTGGTAGGTGTTAAAAGCTGAAAATAGCTCAGCTTCAACATAGCAAACTGATGGAAACAAAACACTGGGAGGATGGAATTGTATCAGAGATAATGGGAACTGCAGATGCTGGAGAATCCAAGATAATAAAATGTGAGGCTGGATGAACACAGGCCAAGGCAGCATCTCAGGAGCACAAAAGCTTTTGTGCTCCTGAGATGCTGCTTGGCCTGCTGTGTTCATCCAGCCTCACATTTTATTAACTGGGAGGATGGGGTGAGGACAGAGTTCATGTTCTGAAGTTGTCGAGCTCAATGTTAAGCCCCGAAGGCAGCAATATGCCAGTTGGAAAATGCTGTTTCTCCAGCTTGCATTGGGCTTTTCTAGGACACTGCAGTAGGCCTGGGACAGAAATCCTATTTCAGATCTTCAGTATCAGCATTACTGAAATACAAAGTACTGTTGAAACTCAACAGGTCTTGAAGCATCTTTAGTTCTGCAGAGATGACATATTGGACTCAAATCAGAGTGTCTGTTTCTCCCTCCACAGATGCCACACAAGGCAAAAAGCTTTCACGTGTTTTATTGCTGAAACAAGAGACAGGACTTGTATAATCATAACAAGTCTGAGGAAATAAGATCAACCGGTGTTGAACATGTCGGTATTCTGTCAAGTTATGCCTTCATATAGTGTCAGTGGGTCTAGTCCTTATAGATAAGCACACATTCAGCAGTTGAGAGAGATGGAGAGGTATTGCTGGAGTGATGAGCATCAGAAATGACACCAATCCATCAAATCAATTCCACAACATGTACCTTGCTCTATATATTTATTGTGTGCATTAATGCACTTAAATATGGCACCCAACATAAGTGAATGTCACCTACAGATACCATTTTGGAGCTGTAAGGGCACTTTATGTTCAAATGTTTGTAACATCAGTGTGTTTAAATTATGATGATACTATGGCTTTCAGAGATGTATTTTGTCTAGGTTTTTTTGAAGAGAGGCTTTGAGCGAAAGATGTTGAGCCGTCTCCTCCAAGTCAATAAACAGCTTGTGAGGCCTTGGGTTTTATTTTATAAAATTCAAACAATAGAAGCAGCTTGAATGGGTAGAGTCAGGCTTCCACAGAACCAAGGTTTTAGTTTGGTTTTGAACATTTGTTGGGGATTTGGAAGTTGACTGTGGAAGGTGATACATCTGTCTGTTACAGCTAGAAGTTTAGATTCCCTTTATGCTGCCAGAATCGCACATGAGACAGTTGTTTTACTGACTTTGCCTTTGCCTAGTGTGCATTTGAGATGTTACAACATTGGAACAGTTGCTGTTTAGTAATGAAATAATCTATTATTCTATTAAGTTTTCCAGTAAAGTTGTACCAATTCTTCTTTCTTTTGTTTGTACTTTAACTGGAGGCGAGAATAAATTTTGTTTAGTTCTAAGCCAAGTAGTGTGATCAATTAAATGACACCTGGGACACAGACCTTACACTTGCCTCTAAAGAACATAAAAGTTAGAGTCTAGGCTATTTCCTTGGTATAATTGAGTGGGACGTAGCCTTGCCCATAATGAAATATACGTTCCATATTCTGCATGGAAAACCCATGTTCCCTTCCCTACAATAAAACTGCTGGGCCTTGCTAAGGTTTTCCCCGAAAGCTTCTATGAATTTCTATACCTAACACTAATAGCATAACTCAATGCATCATAACTCACTGATGGAAGAATGTGTTCTGCAGAATACAAAATACATCAGATGACTCAAAGCCAAGCTGCTGAGCCATCCACATAGATCCAATTAGTTTACAAAAATAAAAAAAAACAAAAATAGAATTCTTCCCCCAAAGCACTGTGGGTTGACTGACACCACATGGGCTATATGGGTTCAAGAAAGTAGCTCAACAGCATCTGAAAAAGTTAATTAATGATGGACAATAAATATTGGCCTAGACATGATTCTTACATTGTGTAAACAAGTACAGCATGTTTAGGAGTAATGGAGGTGATTAGGTACCAGAAAAAAAGTGCATTAATTCAGGGACATACCTGAGGTATTAAGTACTTTGCATTAGTCTTTACTAAAGGAAATGTTACCTATGTCATGGTGAAAAAAAATTGCAGTTCAGAGTTTTGAAGTATTTAAAATTGATTAGGAAGTATTGGATAGGTTGCAGGTACATAAAGTTGGTAAGGCATCAGGATAACCCGAAACTTCCCATGAGACTTCCTCTAAGTACATCTCACTTGGTGCACCCAGTCAAATATACCAAGGAAATAGCCTAGACTCTAACTTTTATGTTATTTAGAGGCAAGTGTAAAGTGCTGTGTTCCAGATGTCATTTAATTGATCACACTACTTGGCTTTGAGCAAAACGCAACTTATTCTTACCTCCAGTTAAAATACAAACAAAAGAACAAAGATTTGGTACAACTTTAACTCTATTGGAAAGCTTAATAGAGTAAGAGATTATTTAATCACTAAATAGCAACTGTTCCAATATAGTAACATCCCATGCACCAGGTGAGATGCACCTAGAGGAAGTGAGAGTGGAGATTGCAGGGGCACCAGGGTACAGGAAGCCACAATGGAGAGAGTGGTCTCTTCGGAAGGCAGACAAGGGTGGGGATGGAAAAATGTCTTTAGTGGTGGGGTCGGATTGTAAATGGTGGAAGTGTCGGAGGATGATGCGTTGTATCCAGAGGTTGGTGGGGTGGTATGTGAGGACAAGGAGGATTCTCTTTTGGCAGTTATTGCAGGGCCGGGGTGTGATGGTTGTATTCGGCTTGGGAAGCCTGCAGCCCAATGGTATCAATGTGGATTTCACAAGCTTCAAAATCTCCCCTCCCCCGCCACTGCATCCCAAAACCAGCCCAGCTCGTCCCCGCCTCCCTAATCTGTTCTTCCTCTCAGCTATCGCCTCCTCCCACCTCAAGCCGCACCTCCACTTCCTACCTACTAACCTCATCCCGCCCCCTTGACCTGTCCGTCCTCCCCAGACTGACCTATCCCGTCCCCACCTATCTTCTCATCTATCCACTTTCGATCCGCCTCCCCCTCTCCCTATTTATTTCAGAATCCTCTCCCCATCCCCCTTTTCTGATGAAGGGTCTAGGCCCGAAATGTCAGGTTTTGTGCTCCTGAGATGCTGCTTAGCCTGCTGTGTTAATCCAGATCAACGAAAGGTTTTTTTTCTGGACTGGTAGAAGGTTTATAATGGAGTTCCCCGGGGATTGGTGTTAGTACCCCTGTGTTTTCTCTTACATACATGTGCAGGGATCAACTTCAAAATATGAGGATGGCGCAGAACTTAGAAGTGCGGTGAGCCATGAGGAGAAAGGTATAGAATTTCTAAAGGACATAGACAGGTTGCGAGAATGAGTGGACAAGTGGTAGATGAAAATTAATGCACAAAAGTGTGAAGAGAGTCGTCTTGGTGGGAACAATACAGCGAATCCTGTTCCTATTTCTTACGGTCTTAAATGATATTAAAAATACATGTATAAATTTATAGGAAAGAGATAAACTAAAAGAGATATCCCTTTGCTCACGCAATCCTTTCAGAATTTGTACAGGTACATGTATTTTTAATATCGTTTAAGACTGTAAGAAATAGGAACAGGATTCGCTGTTTGGCTCCTTGAGCCTGCTCTGCTGTTCAACAGGATCATTGGATAATCTGACATCCCTCATGTTTACTTTGCTGCACTTTCAGCACAGCTCTTGATTTCCCCTCTGATCAAGAATCCGCTTCAGCTTCATATATGCGCAAGAACTCTGCCCTACGCTATCTGGGGAAAACAGTTGCAAAGATATTCAACCCTTTGCGAGAAGAAATTCTCTTACATCTGTGTTAAATTGACGCTCCCTGTTCTGAGACTATGCTCTCTGGTCCTAGACTCTCCCATGGGAGGGAAAGAACCTCTCAGCATTTACCTTCTCAAGCCACTTAAGGAGCCTATGTGTTTCAGAGATCATCTCCCATTCTTCCAGACTCCAGGGGCTTGAGTCCTGACCTGTTTATTAAGACCATTCTTCCAGACCAGGAATCACCCGAAGGAGAATTCTCTGAACTGCCTCCAATTAAATGAAATACTTGCTTAAATAAGGGGACCAAAACTGCTCGCAGTGCTCCTATCGTCTCACTGGAACCTCATACGGTTGCAATTAAACTTCCTGAATCTTATACTCCAACCCTCTTTGGAATGAGAGCCAACATTCCATTAGTCTCCCCTATTCCCTGCTGCCCATATACCAGCCTTGTGTTTCATGAACAAGTATTTCCAAATCCTTGTTTTTCAAGGTCTGCAACTGCACCCCCATTCCCCCCTGCCACCGTGGTCAAAAACACCTTCAACCTCATCTCCTGCATTTCTCACAACTCACAACTCATCCTCCACACCCCCTCCCCGCAATAACAACCAAAACAGGAACCCCTCATCCTCACGTACCACCCCACCAACCTCTGGATGCAACACATCATCCTCTGGCACTTCTGCCAGCTGCAATCTGACCCCACCACCAAAGACATTTTTCCCTCCCCACCCTTATTTGCTTTCCAGAGGGACCACTCTCTCCATGACTGCCTCATCCGCTCCACACTCCCCTCCAGCCCCACTGCACCCAGCACTCTTCCCTGCAACCGCAGGAAGTACTACACCTGCCTCCACATCTCTCCCGTCACCCCCATCCCAGGCCCCAAGAAGACTTTCCACAAACAGATGTTTACCTGTGCATCTGTTAATGTGGTATACTGTATCTGCTGTTCCTGTTGTGGCCTCCTCTACATTGGGGAAATCAGCAAAGGCTTGGGGACTGCTTTGTGGAACACCTATGCTCGGTTCACAACAAACAACTCCCTATCCTGCACCTTAGATGACATGTCCATCCTGGGCCTCCCGCAGTATCACAATGATGCCACCCGAAGGTTGCAGGAACAGCACCTCATATTTCACTTGGGAACCCTGCAGCCTAATGGTATCAATGTGAACTTGACGAGCTTCAAAATCTCCCCTCCCTCAAGTGCATTCCAAAACCAGCCCAGCTTGTCCCTGCCTCCCTAACCTATCCTTCCTCCCAAAGTTCCCACCCCCATCTCCTACTCACCAGCCTCATCCCGCCCCCTTGACCTGTTTGTCCTCCCTGGACTGACCTGTCTCTTCCCTACCTACATTCACCTTTACTGGCTCCACCCCCGCCTCTTTAGCCTGTCTCCTCTCCACCTTTATCTATCTTCTATCCGCCTCTCCCTATTTATTTCAGAATCCCCTTCCCCTCCATTTCTGAAGAAGGCTCCAGACCTGAAACATAAGCTTTCCTGCTCCTCTGATGCTGCTCGGCCTGCTGTGTTCATCCAGCTCCACACTTATCTCTTTTTCCAACTCGCTTCATGTTGCGGCTGTTTGCAGTTTTTTGTCCATTTAAATAATAGTTTTGATTTCCCTTCCAAAATGCAATTCTTTTGCCCATATTATACCCTGTTTGCCAATGTTTTGCCCACTTACTTAACCTATCCATATTTCTTGTAAATTGTTTGTATCCCTCTTGCAAACTGCTTTTCCATTTTTTACTGTCTAGTCTAAAACTAATTTAATTCCTTCCTCCAAATCATTAATACGCATTGTGAACAATTGGCGTCCCAGCACTGACCCTGTGGAACACCACTGGGCACTGGTTGCCAACTTGTAGATGAACCTCAGTGCCACTTGGGTGTTTCCTGCCCATCATGCAACTCTCTATCCATGCGCATATATTACCTCCATCACTGTGGGTTCTCACCGTACCTTTTGGGAGGTACCTTGAAGTCGAAACACAATGCATCTACTGATTCCCCTCGAGTTGCGATTTCCTCAAAAAAACTGAAACAACTTCAGCAGTCACAATTTCCTTTAATGAAGCTACGCGGACTGCTTATGATTTCCAAATTGTTATGCTATTACTTTCACAATATTCAATTCCAATACTATTCCAACAATGGATTTTAGCCTAATCAGCATATAGTTACTCACTTTTTGCCTCCCTCCCTTCCTTTTACAATAGGTTTCACATTGGCAGTTTTACAATCTCTGGCACTGCTCCAGAATCCAAGGATTTTTGGAAACTTAAAGCTAATGCATTCAGTGACTCTGTAGCTACCTCTTTTAGGATCCTAGGATGCAAACCTTCAGGGTTAAAAGACTTATCTGCCTTAAGCCCCAGTTAGTTTGTCTGATACTTCTTTGGTGTTGCTGATAGAACTTAATTCATCTCCTGTAATTTAGCTTTGGTTTAATAACAGATTTTCAGTATGGTTAAATTTGATTTTGAACACTGGTATTTCTGCAGCCAAGGTGATTTATTTTGAGGCAATGTGAGAATGCTGCGTTGGCAGGACTAATTGGTTTTTATTTATCTCGGATGTTTTGACTTAGCAAGGTAAGCCATTATGCTTTCAAGTCTGTTACAAATTTCTATTTTTAAGAAAAACAACTTGGGGGAAAATACCAATAGCTCAGAGGGAGAGACATTTAAAACAAAATTACTTGGTTTTGAGCATGTCTGTAAAGTCCTTGGATGAAGATGGTTATATGCCACAGTTCTCTTGGGAGAAGAATTTTCCAAGGAAACATTGCATCCCATTTCTTCCTGCTTTGTACTATTTTCATTCTTCCTCCTTTTGGCACTGAAAATGAATTTGGGGAAATCAGGAAGCAAGTTACTCACTTCAGAATTCTTATAGCTTTACTCAACTGTGGTAAGCACAGTGCTTACAGACTGGTCTCGTTTAATGTTTGGTCACTGGGAACCCACAAAGTTGATAAGAAGGGATTCTGAATGTAAGAGCAGTTCTCTTGCTGAAGAAAGTCTTCGTTTCAGTGACTGATGGGCCTTGCTGATTGCCTGGCACAAACTATTGACCAATTCCGCCAAATAATTTCTTTGGCTTAAACTTTCAAACCAGACAGTTTATGGAAGAGCCTTACCACCAGTGATAGTCTGTGACCAATGACGATGTGAAAAACCCTAAATGTTCTCAAGTGAAATGCACGAGTTGATCACAATCTATTGTTTGAGACAGATTCTCCAGCACCTGCAGTTCCTACTGAGATAACAAGTTGAATGAACACAGCAGGCCGGGCAGCGTCAGGAGCAGGAAAAGGGTCTAGGCCCGAAACATCAGCTTTCCTGCTCCTCTGATGCTGCTTGGCCTGTGTTAATACAGCTCTACACCTTGTTATCTATTGTTTTCACTGGCTTTTATTACATGTTGCTCATGGCAAACACTGTTCTGATACCAACTGTATTTGTAAAGAACTACTTAGGGTCTCTGCTTTGCGCAGCAGCTTTTGAGGCGAAATTGCATCTCACTAGCACTGCCTGATGTGGCTGCCTCACCTCATCCACTAAAATCCTCACTCAATGTTGTCACCTTTACATTATTCCAACACACTTCTGGCTGGTCTCCTGCACTCTTCCCTCCATAAAAATTTAAAGGTCATCAAACTGCTTCCCGTATCCTTCCTTACACTATATTCTGTTTAGCCATCACCTGTGCTTACCATCCTACACCGACTGGTTAAATAGCCACTTAACTTTTAAACATCCTTTTTGAAATCCTGCATGCCTTGACTTTGGCTCCCTCAGCCTTCTGCACTTAACCTCGTTTTGGCCTTGTGCATTTGAATAGTTCCATTTGGTGACTGTGCTTTCAACTGCATTGGTTGTAAGCATTGAAGTTTGTGCTAAAACTCCCTGATGCGCCATGCTCAGAAAAAAAAATAACACAGCTAAGCAATCCTGCAACCAACACAGCTTACATCTAATTTGCAGTCCCACCACGTCCGGTTGTGAATGGTGGTGGACAATTAAAGAAAGCTCCACAAATATCCCCATCCTCAATGATGGAAGAGCTCAGTACATCAGTGCAAAAGATAAGGGTGAGGCATTTGTAGCAATCTTCAGCCAGAAGTGCCAAGTGGATGATCCATCTCGTCCTCCTCCAGTGGCCCCCGGTATAACAGACACCAGTCTTCAGCCAATTCAATTCACTCCACATAATGTCACGAAAAGGTTGGGTATTATGGATACTGCAAAGGCTATGGCCCCTGACAGCATTCTGGCCACTGTACTGAAGACTTGTGCTCCAGAACTTGCCACTCCCCTAGCCAAGCTGTACAAGTGTCCAAGCGTGGCCTGTACATAAAAAGCAAGACAAATCCAATCCGGTGCTCCTGAGATGCTGCTTGGCCTGCTGCGTTCATCCAGCTTCACACTTTGTTATCTTGGATTCTCCAGCATCTGCAGTTCTCATTATACCTGCTCAGTGATGCCCAGTTTGGGTTCCGCCAGGGTCACTCAGCTCCTGACCTCATTACAGCCTTGGTTCAAACATGGACAAAAGAGTTGAATTCCAGAGGTGAGGTGAGAGTGACAGCCCTTGATATCAAGGCATCAAGGAGTCCTGGCCAAGCTGGAATCAATGGGTATTGGGGGCTAACTCTCCAGTGGTTGGAGGAAGATGGTCTTGGTTGTTGGAGGTCAGTCATCTCAGCTGCAGGACATCACTGCAGGAGTTCCTCAGAGTAGTGTCCTAAACCCAACAATCTTCAGATGCTTCATGAATGACCTTCCCTCCATAAGAAGAGAAGTGGGGATGTTCACCAATGATGGCACAATGTTCAGCACCATTTGTGACTCCTCAGTTACTAAAGCAGTCCATGTTCAAATGCAGCAAGATCTGGACAAGATCCAGGCTTGGGGTGACAAGTGGCAAGTAACATTCGTGCCACACAAATACCGGGCTATGATCATCACCAATAAGAGACAATCTAAACACTGTCCCTTGACATTCAGTGATATTACCATCACCGAATCCCTAACAACATCCTGGGGATTACCATTGACCAGAAACTCAATTGACTCACCACCTAAACACAACGGCCACAACAGTAGGCCAGAGGCTGGGAATACTTAACCGAGTAATTCACATCCTGACTCCTCAAAGCCTGCCCACCATCTACAAGGCACAAAAGTCAGGAGTGTGATGGAATACACCCCACTTACCTGGATGAGTGCAGCCCCAACAGTTAAGAAGCTTGACACCATACAGGACAAAGCACCCCACGTGATTGGCACTACATCCACAAATATCCACTCCCTCCACGATTGAATCAAGGGTTATGGGGATAAGGCAGGAACAGGATACTGATTGTGGATGATCAGCCATGATCATAACGAATGGTGGTGCTGGCTCGAAGGGACGAATGGCCTACTCCAGCACCTATTGTCTATTGATGCTCAGTGGTACACACTGCTGCTATCTACAACATACACAGCAGAACTTCAAAGATCCTCAGACAGCACCTTACACGACCACTTCCATCTGGAACGACAAAGACAGCAGATATATGGGAACACTAATCATGTCCAAGTTCCCCACTATCTTGATTTGGAAATATATCACTGTTCCGTCACTGTAGTTGTTTGTAAATCCTGGAATTCCCTCCCCAAAAAGCATTTTGGCTCAACCCACAGCAGGAGGACTGCAAGACGACAACTCACCACCACCCTCTCAAGGGTAACTAGGGATGGGAAAGAAATGCTGGCCAGCCGGCGACACCCACAGCCCACAAATGAATAGAAGAAAACCTGCCTCTTGAGTTGAGCTTTGGGCTATCTGCCATAATAGCATCATGTGATTCATTGTCAAAGTTTGCTTTACAACACTTCTGCGAAGCACTTTAATACCTTTAGAAAAAAATTAAAAACAGGGCATTCCTGCAAGCAATACTTGGTGGTTTTGGACAAAACAGCAACTTGGAAAAATGGCATGTAGTGATCACATTTGAGCACTGTCTGTGCTCAGTTACACAAACACTTTTTTTGCCATTATTATAATGGGTCTGTCTTTCACTTGGTTGCAGTACAGAGTACTCAAAATAACCTTCAAACAAATACTTCTTTTTTCAAACCTCTGTCTAGCAAAACATTAATTGCTTTCATGTTTACACAGCAAATCTTCAAAATGATCAATCATAAGCAAACTTATTTAGGCTCTTAAGACTCTTGTAAACAGAGCATTCATTTCCCCTCAATTTCTATCGAAGTGACCTTAATTTCTATTTGAAATATTCCCAACTGAAATTACCCCTTTGGTCCATTAACCTAAGAAAATAGCACAGACTAGTGCAGCATTTTTTTTGTAAATCCAATCAGGCACTAATAACTGTCACGTTATTCGAGTTACTAGTTGAGTGATCATATCGTACAGATTGGAAACCTTAATGTCAACTCAACTAATAAGTTATCAGTCTTGACATTGTGTTAGAGGAGAAAATAACGTCTCTGGCAGTTAGATGACTTATGGATTTGTCCAAAGCTGATCTGATGCAACTCAACACACAGGACACGCGAGGTTATTTGGATTAAACCAAACATCCCTGTTAATCCTTCCTACCCTCATTTTCTCTCCTCCCCAAATTTTTAGAGCACATAGATTAGACAAGTGCTGGCAGCTTCATGCAAGCTTTGATGTAGTCTGCTAGTTAAATCAGAGAGCACAGATGTTTTCAGCAGAGATCACTGATTAAAGTAAATGCTGTTTGATGTTACCTTCAGCCAGGAAATTTCAAGCAATTTTATTGCGTCCATTTCTATCAAGGCTGAGATCAAGCTCAATAGAGAGCATACTACAGCCAGGATTTCCCTGGTCTATATGATATGGCTAGTCATTTGCTGGCTATATCTGTTCTACATTTGAAGCAGAGAGAAATTTTTATTTATTTCCCTCTTTGGTCTTATCCTGTGACTATAAATAAATGATTTCATGTGAATATCTTCAACAAAACTTTATTGCAATTTAAACACTATCCCACATACAGTTTCACGACACAACTGCATCTTGGCAATCAAGGTTAGCTCAGCCAATTGGGTTTGATAAATGTGCACACACGTGAAGAGCCAGCACTTAGAAAACAAATGAATGACTTTTCTATAGTCAATTCTGGTTAAATAACCCATTTGCCACAAGACTATTCCCTAGGAATTCACGGAGAAGGTAATGTTCCATTGCACACAATTTATTTGTAATGAAATTGTCCATAATACAACCATCTTATGATCACTTTTACCCTTCTGTAGTTTCGTTAATGAAATGAATCATAACATACAATGAATAAGTGCAATTTGCACCTTAAGCAAAGTACAGTGTGGACAAAAAAATCATTTACAGCAACTTACAGCTGAAGTTCAGTTTAACAGAAAAATTCAGCAAGTTGATACAACTTTCTGTTTTTAGCTTTCAACAGATATTGAATCCCATGCATCTTAGCAAACAATATCTTGCACTGCACTTCAAAAGGTAATATTTTAAATCGCCTGGTTATTTGTATAGCCTGGTCACTGTAAGATCATAAGCACCTTTTAAGAAAGGAGCGCCTTGTATGTACATTATATAAAGGTAATGATTAATTTTAGGCATTTGGATGTGATGGTGCTAATCCTCCATTTACTTAGCTAAAACAAACTCATTACTGCACATACCTTAAACAATGCATTGATCAATATAGACTTCAATACCCAATTAGGATAGAAAATTGTACTTTTAAAGCAGAATTATTGCAAACACACCAAATCAAATTACCAAAGGTATTTGCCACTAACACTCTATAATTCTTTTGCAATGTATGCTATACAAATGGATATCCTTTCATAGCCTGGAGAAAGTATCCAGTATGAAACCTTTTCAGCATACCATTGTATTTTTAGGCAAGGATAGTAATACAGCAAGCCTCTTCAGTGGAAATTTCTCACTGTCCTCTCTGCTCATCTTAGTTAATAACGTAATTACATGAATGCATTTACATGATGAAAAGACAAAACCAAACATGTACTCTAGATCTTCAGTTGGAAACAATATGCCAATGGAAAGGAAATCAAATTTTATTTTGAGAGGTTAAGAATGCATACAAGAAACTTGTATACTATACAATACCGTGGTCATATTTAACAGTTGTGCTGTCTTACACCAGGCTTGTGCAGTGCTAATGATACTTCATTATATAAAACAGACAACTTCAAGTGGGATTACCAAGACAAAGCCAACATTTGCCCATTTAAAAGGGCATTCATACAGCAGCAATTAGCATTTTCTTTAGATGCTTACTGACTTAACCAATTTTAAAAAGCACTGCAATAGCAGAAACCTGGGAAATATTGCCATTAATATACCAAAGCACCAACTTTTCCTCAAAAGCAGCAAATTCCTGGATTATTTTGTTTTGAAAGTAAGATAACAAAACAATGGTGCTCTCATTTCCTTGCACTATTGGAACTAAACTTGATCGAAGCAAAACAAAACGGAGAAAACAGATGGCTGCCCAGTTGACTCCTAAAATAGGTGAAATATGACTCGGTTTCACGGCATTGGATCAATCGATTTCACAGGCAGTACAGTTTGCACTAGTAACAGCCCAGTATATCAATGGGATTTGCTCCAATTTAGTGTTCGGGTATATTTTTTGTCCAAAGTCTGAATGTAACGTGTTGCTTGACAACAAAATAAGACGTAATTGCAATTTTTCAAGATTGACTCATTCATACCATTGTTCACTGTCTATTTAGGGCTAACCCATCAATCTTCCATAGATCCCTTTCAATAACTGGAATAGTAACTTTGCTTGGTGAGGGAGCTTTTTTATGTTTAAAAGTTCCCATCATGACCCTTTAGCAGTAACAAATTTACCACTGTAATTAAATAACTGCTGTCTCAAATACAAGAATTTTAAATATGTACAAGAACTATATTTTCTCCTTTTGTATACCAACCACACTGGTTCTATTCAGCTGATTTTTTTAAATCTTCATTACTCATCTAAGAAATATCCATTCCCCTTATAAAATCAATTTACTGAAAAATTAACAGTTTCATATCAAGTAGCAAGTGTTAAAATCCCCCCCAAAAAGTGACAAAATTGAAATGTGCACCTACATTTCAACTGGTCTATGTAATATGCTCAGAAGCAAGAAAATAATAATTCATATTCCCATCTATTATGTGAATTAGCATTTCACTTCAAAAGAATCAGAGAAACCCATGTTAGTAACAAAACTGAATCTGCTGCAAAATCTCAGCAGGTCTGGCACCATTCATGGAGAGAGATCAGTTTTGAAGAAAGGACACAAGACTTGAAATGTTAACTCTGATTTCTCTCCACAGATGGTATGAGACCTCCTGAGACTTTCCAGCAGTTTCAATTTTTGTTTCTCATTTCCAGCACTCGCAGTCCTTTTGGTTCTTTACCCATGTTAATATACTGCTGGTTCAATGTGGATTGCAAGACCGAAGCTCACGTAGCATTCATTAGTTTCTTTTCTCCCGAGGTTCGTCCCAAACGATTCACATTTATTTACTTGAGGTTATGTACCTTTCTTGAAAAAAATGATTCTTTTGGAGGTGGCACTAATGGAAGGGAAGCAGTAGCTTGAAACATGCACTGCACCTTTATCAGTACTGAAATAACGAAAGTTGTTTTCCAGCAAACAAAACTACATTAGAATGCAACATGCTTTTGTGCAAAGTTGGAAAAAACCCACAGAAACCATACCGTGTGGGTACATGGCAGATATTTATAAAACACATTTAGGACTGGAAGTGAAGATTAAAAATCTAAAATGTATTTTGCTGGGACATAAGTTATCAAGCTGAAGCAGGGCTCACTTCAAATAAAGCTTCCCAAAGTAACCCAAATGCCACAAACATTTCAATCAATTTTATTATCTCTACAGATGTCTCTTTAACACAAACATATGCTGATCTGAATAACCTGATCTAGCTGGAAAAAGCAGGTGAGCGAGAATGCGCACAAAAGAGAATGATGCCAGAATAAAATAAACTTTTTTGGTTTAATTTTATTTTTGCAGGCAATTCTGTCCACATCAGTTAGGTAGCTACTGCTGTATTTCTAAGGAAGCAGGTTTCAGAAGAAAAGGATGTAAAATGGTAGCTTAAACAATGGCATAGCAGAGCTCTCAATATGAGAAAGCTGACGTAAAATGTGGACACGTTTACAGCATTTCGCAGTTTATGGGAAGATAAAGATATTGATGGGCAGAGGAACAATGAAACCAAGAAAGGAAGGCGTGAAGTAGGCTGTTGCTGAGTCCTTTTTCATCACAGTATTGTGCAGCATTAGATAGTGGATGTTCAATCCTTCTCCGGGATCAGCTTAAGGACCTTCCCAATTGCAATAGTTTTACCTTTGAGAGGAAAAAAGTTAAATTTAGTGCTTTAGTAAAATTAATTTGCATCAGACAAAACTCTTGTAATAAACTTGCTGAAGTATCATTAACTCCAGCTTCTCAATTCCAAACCTGCCGATCATTTGAAGCCTATTTATCATCAAACTGACAAAGTTACAGCATTTCGGCCATAAAGTCTTAGCTTCCAGCCTGAACACCAATTAACACCAGCAATTTTTGGTTATTCCAACCTTGCAGAGAATGAGAAATGAGAACTGTTGCTTGAAATCAGTAAATCATGCTCACTGATCAACGGTCACAGAATCACAGCCGTATTACAGTGCAGGAAGCTGCCATATTCAGCCCATCGTGCCTGCAGAGGTACTGTCAAGAGTCAGTAACTCCACCATGTCTTGGCTCATTAGTAATGAGCAAGAGAAGAAATTAGCATTGGTGCGGCCAACAACACCATTGGCATTGGCCGGTTAATGCAGATGGTTAAAGCACGGTGCTAATAATGCCAAGGTCATGGGTTTACTCCCCACAGTGACCAAGTCTGCAGGTTTCCAGCTTTGAACTTAAAATTGTGCGCACTTGGCTCTTGGGATGGCATGGTGACTCAGTGGTTAGCACTGCTGCTTCAGTGCCAGGGGCCTGGCTTCGCATCCAGCCTCAGGCAACTGTGTGGAGTTTGGACATTCTACCTGTGTTTTTGTGGGTTTCCTCCAAGTACTCTGTTTACTCCCACAGTCCAAAAGATGTGCAGGTTAGGTGGAGTGGCCATGCTAAATTGCCTATAGTGTCTAGGGATGTTAGGTTATGTGGATTAGCCATGGGAACAGCTGGGATAGGGTCGGAAAGCATGTCTGGCTGGTACACTCTTCAGAGTCAGTGTGGACTTGTTATTATGTATGATTGTATGGACAGCCTCCAAATTAAGTTTAAGTCTGCTAACCTCAGTGGCAATGATTTGTACAAAAGTGAATCATAATGACCACTGGGCACAATAGCTCCAAATCTTAATAGGGTTGTGCTTAGTACCAGGAACAAAGTTTCAAATGAAGCAAAACAAAAAAAAAGGGGACACGTTTGTGTGTATAGCTAAAATTCATTCAGGAGAAAATTGTGTTGTGCTACACAGGGTATGTGGATTTTATGTAACTTGGTAAGGGAAGCCTCATACACAAAAAAAGCATGAGAACTATTGGGTTCAGGCATGCCATCAACTCAATGAATTGTGGTGAAAATAATATCTAGGTCCTAAATTTGATAACCCTATTCCTCAATTCTTGACAGGAATTTTGTAAGAATGCCAAGGGAACAGTGTACACGTCTATTCATAATTATCAAATAGAGATATATACTAAGGTTCCCTTTAAGGTTCCTTTATCATAGGTAATTTTAAAATGCAAGACTTTGGAAAAGGTCAAAAAATCCCATTTATCTCAAAACAAACTTGGCAATTCAGTTTAAGTGGCTCAAAACTTTTATTTTTTTCTACAAAACATGCAAAGCACAATAATAAAAGATCATACAGGGCGTATTTCAAGGACGATTTGCACTGTCCTAATTTTTGTTCAATGTCTAAATGTGAATCAAGTTTTTCTGGTAGCTTTGTGGTCAAGTTACTCTATTAGCAAATATTAGAACCAATTATAATTTAAGCATGTAAAAAGTTACACAATTTGAAAAATTCAACTCATGCATTAATGAAACAGATCCCTTTTAGGTCACTAAAGTGTGGATTTGTGCAAAAATCTGTGGCTTACCTTCATCTCTCAAGGTAAAGCGCCCCATTTGAGGGAAATCTTTGAAGGTCTCAAGGCAGATAGTTCCAGCTGTCCTTAGACGTGCAATGCAAACCTGATCCTGTTTAACAAAACGAGGCCGCGTCTTGCTCTTTTCTCCAGACTTCTTATCCACCAGGCAGATTAAGGCCTGAAAATAGAATTGTCACCCAGAATCATTTAACTTCAAGATTACATTGAAAATTGCATGAGTACTGTCAAGAGTCAAGTCAGATCACATTATGCTCTCGGACTAGAGAAGCTAAAATATCTATTAAATTTTTCAGTAAAATATTCTGGGCATGTTGATTTAAACATTGTACATGGAAGATAATGCAAGTCAGAATTCAGCAGAAAGCATAAGAGATACCTCAATTCTTGAACGAGAATATTATGAGACCACTTTTCTAAATTTTACACAAGAAACAATTCTCCAACCCCAGCTCCTCCCCACCTCTATTTCACACCCAAACTATTTAAATCATGAAGTAGAAAAATAACGAATCCATATAGCAAAGCAGTTATAATTTTTTTTAATAGAAAGAGCACTAACAATGTTGTCCACCTCACCATTTGCAGAAATCTGCAAACCTCTCTGTATTGGGTTCCTTCATGTTAAACTGACAAAGAGAAATTCTTGCCAAAATACGATGGAAAGCAGTAATAAGGCAGGGTTATGCCCAAGTTTTTGCTCGAACTCATACCAATCTCAAATCAGCAAGTTGATTTCCGTGACTCGTAGACATTTGCGTTGCATGCGTACTTAAGGCTGACATTAACTAGCTTATTGAGTGTTTTAAGGGCATACTCCCAGATTAGGTCTCTATTAGCACTATGTTTTAGTATCCATGTACAAAATACAGCACTGAGCTTAATTTTCCACAAATAAAGCAGTAATGAGAATGTCAGATCCTCAATTTCACCATCTTAGCATTTTTTGCGATTGCAAATATTCTGCTGTACCCAAGTTCCTAGTCTGACCTGATTATTGATGGGTTTCTAGGTATAGGATCGAAAAGCACAGACAGTGGGTACGAGACACAAAGAAACAAAATCAGATACCAACTGGAAAGATCAGAAGGATTTAACATCCCTTGTTCTTTTCAGACATTCCCAAGGTAAAACTCATCTTTTTTTGACAGACAACACAAGTAACAAGGTTATTAAAAACATAGTTAAGTGACTAGACAGACATCCAATGAAAACTGTTGGTTTGAATGGTTCTGCAATCTGGCTATTAGATTTGGACATGTTAACCATGTAGTAAATATGCCGTGTGATTAAATAATCAGAATTCTTACAAGCTGCTTCACTTTTAAATTAAGTAATCCAACAGTTCATTTCTGTGGAGGAGACACCCAGTAGTTTCAGGCACTGTCCGACATATGTTGATGGCCAATAAGCTGTATATCAAATCACCAAATCATTTTTAGCTTAAACCTTTACAAAACCATCAACTATACAGATTTTTTTAAAAGCAAAATTCAACAAAATGAGGACAGCACATTGGCTCAGTGGTTAGCATTTCTGCCTCTCAGCACCAAGAACCCAGGTTCAAATACTGCCTCAGGCAACAGTCCACTTGGAGTTTGCACATTCTCGACTTGTCTGCATGGATTTCCTCCAGGTGCTCCGGTTTCCTCCCAAAGACATGCAGGCTAGGTGGACTGACCATATTAAATTGCCCATAGTGCCCGGGGTATGCGTAGGCTAGGTGGATTAGCCATGGGAAATGTGGGGTTACGGGACAGGATAGGGGGTGGGTCTGGTTGGGATACTCTTCAGAGGGTTGGCGTGGACGTGAAGTGCCGAATAACCTGCTTCCACACTGTACAGATGCTATTCTATTCTAAAACAGATAACTGCTTCAACTTCTCTCGACTTACCGCAATCTGCACCTCTTCAATGCAAGTATGAATGTGCAGCACTGCATTGTAACCAGGGCAGATGATGGATTTATGCTCAATTATAACTATCTGCAATAAAATAAAAAATTAGTTCAACACTAATTTTGGCAGTTTGTAAAGAAAATGCATGCATTCCAAAATATGCCAGCTGTCAAAATCATACCTCAAGTCAATTTTCAGTAACTTACTAAAGACAATCAAAACCAAACTAGTGAGCTAGACACAGCAAGACTATTTTTCAAACTCATGCACAACGTGGGTGACATTTGAAAAGATGACATTTATAGTCATTCCTTGGGTTGCCTTGCAGCAAACCTTTTCGCAGCAATGTGAAGGAACAAATTCCTGTAGACTGTAACCACAGTATGCAGTAGTAGAGGGAACAGACATTCTTGGTCAGGGATCAATTAAGCAAATTGTTTGACCTGAATGCTGATCATCCAAACGTCAAAACTTCCAGTCGTATTCCTGACTTCTGACTTGTAGAGTGCCATTACCATGTAATGTTGTGCATTGTTCAAACAGAAATAATTCAATAAAAAAACAAAGAACTGTGGATGCTGTAAAATCAGAAACAAACTTGCTGGGAAAAATTCAGCAGATCTGGCAGCATCTGTGAAGGAAAAAACAGAGTTCACCGTTTCACATCCATGTAGACAACATCCACTGCCCTACTCTCAATCAATCATCTTTGTCGCTTCCTCAAAAAAAAACTCAATCAAGTTAGTGATACACAACTTGCCCTTCATAAAACCACGTAGCTTCTTGCTAATATGTACGCTTATTTCCAAGTGGGAGTAAATCCTGTCTTGAAGAATCCTCTCCAATAATTTCCCTACCACTGACACAAAGCTCACTGGCCTGTAATTAGCCAGATTCTCCTTGCAACCTTTCTTAAACAAAGGAAAAAGGGTGGCTATTCTCCAATCCTCTGGGACTTCCCCTGTAGCCAGTGAGGATATAAAGATTTCCCTCAAGGCCCCAAGCAATTTTCTCCCCTTGCCTCTCAGTGTGCTGGGGTATAACCCATTAGGCCCTGGGGACTTGTCTACCTTAAATGTTTTTCAAGACCGCCAATACCATCTCCCTTTTAATCTCAACATGACACGAACCATCTACGCAGCATTCCCCAGACTCATCATCCACCAAGTCCTTCTCTATGGTGAATACTGATGCAAAATACTCATTTAACACTTCATCCATTTCCTCTGGCTTCACACAAATTCCCTTCCCTGTCCTTGAGTGGAACAACCCTCTGCCTGGCTACCCTCTTGCTCTTTATGTATAAAAAGACATGGGATTTTCCTTAATCCCGTTGGCCGATGACTTTTCACGACCCCTTTTAGCTCTCCTGACTCCTTGCTTAAGTTTCTTTCGACTTTATATATATTGTATATTAGAGATTAGAGTATTTTTCAGGAAATTTCCCCCAGATCATGAAATTCCATTTTAACTGGTTGGTTGGACTGTTGCTGTATTTTAACCCAAAAACAGAAGTTTACCTGAGCGTCAAAAGTTCGTCCTGAGTGACAAAGGCTGCCATGATCACACAGAATAAATCCTGGCAATATCTCCTCCTCTTCAATACCTTTCAGTCGTATCTTTAGATTTTCACCTGGGTCTGCAGTCTCAGTTTCTACATCATCAGACAGGAGACCCAGAACTTCAACATTGTGCTGCAAACAGAATATCAACATTATCAGATCATATTTAATATTCTCCCCCAACCATTTCAATTTAATCCAAAAGCAACACTGCAAACTGTACTAGTTTGAGTCAATTTAGCTAGTCTTCCATAAAAACCAACTGGGAAAGAAATTAAAGTGACCAGTCAGTTGTATAACAAAAGCTGTAATGATCACAAATAAAGGCAAGTTAACAACCAATTAGGTACAATATAAGAAATTATATTTCATATTCGTTTCACTGGTGATATCATTTTTTCCTAAATTCACTCACAGGATGCAGGCATCACTGGCTAGGCCAGCATTTAGTGCCCATCCCAAATTGCCAAGAGGGGTGAGAGTCAACCACAATACTGTGGGTCTGAAGTCACTGGTAGGCCAGACAAGGTATGGATGACAGATTTCCTTGCCTAAAGGACAGTGAACCAGAATATTTTTTCCCTATAATCGCCAACTGTTTCATGGTTGTCATTAGACCTTTAATTCCAGATTCTTCATTGAACTCACATTCCATTTGCCATGGCAGAATCTGAACCTGGGTCTTCAGAATATTGGCTGGGTTTCTGGATTAATTGCCTAGACCATTGCTGGTGATGCTAACATTTATACCTTTTCCTAGTTACATTGGAACTGAGTGAATTGCTGGCCAATTTCAGAGGGCAGTTGAGAGTCAACTACATTGCAGTGGGTCGGGAGTCACTTGTAGGCCAGACCAGATAAGGATCGGAGCTTCCTTCGCAGCAGGACGTTGGCGAAGCCAAATATCTTTTTGCATCAATTGATTGCATGTCATGGTCACTCTTACTGAAACTATCTTTCATTAATTAAAATTTGAATTCCACCAGTTGCTGAGCAAAGATTCAAACTTGTGTCCCTAAACATTAGCACAGACCATTGACATGACCATTATGCTCCTATCTTTGTGAAAATTGAACATCTGGGAGGACTGACCACCTTTTCCACTACTGAAGATACAAAAATATTAAGACGTAACATTGAGCAGACTAGCAAGCTTTCCCACTTAATCCTTCATCTTGGTGTTTGACGAACCATCCTCAAGGTGCACAGAATCACAACTTATCTTTCTTTCTGATCATGAACAAAAAAAAACTACAGATCAGAATCTGGATTAAGATTTCAAAATTGCCTTGAAATATTGGCTATTGTTCAAACAAATACTGTACAAGGACTGCAGAAAACCTAAGCAGGTCACCATCTTCTTGGACAAACTAGGGCCAACGTTCAGGTTTGCATCAAACACCCAGCTTTAACAAAGAGCGATTTTCTGGCTGAAAAAACCATGGTCGTCTGAAAAATAATTTCGCTGCAAAATATACCATGGTACCTGGGAGACCGACACACTTGCAGCTAGATTGGATGAGATATCCAACTGCAAACTGAATTACTAAATACTTAAATGTCATATTTCAGACATACATGTGATAATTGCAAGTTAACTTACTTTATTTGGCATCATGACAAGTTGGTGTCCTTTCCCAATTAATCCAGATTCCAGTTTGCCTAGAACCACAGTACCCATATCCTACAAAAGAAATTTAAAAATGAGTTATTCAGCCACTATGAACCATTTAAAACACCAATTATCACATTTCTGTTGTCCATGCTAAGCACAACTTAAGCTACCTTCTATTCAACAACCCACACTTAATGAGGTACTTTGTGACCAAGTTTCTTTAGGAAAGTTGACTCATCTATAATTGAAACCGTTGGAATATTTCAGAACTGGAAACTGAGCTAAACAGTAAATTTTTTTCAATACTTTAATGTACTTTCTACTACAGCTATGAGCTTCTAAAACAAGATGATACGAGTTAGCTTTAACTTCTTCTGAATCACCATTCTATTTCCTGGCTAAAAAAGATCAGATACTGCCACGATCAGCACTGGCAAGATCATTAAGTTTCAGTGCTAAATATATAATTGCAGTATGAAAACTCCAAGTCCATATTAAATCCCAACAATAACTGCTCATGTTTGAAGTAGTGTGATGTGTCGCTAAGCACTTCAAAGTATTATTTTAAATGAAGTGTAACACTCAGCCACTCAAGAGCTACCAGGTCAGATTGTCAACAGCCTGCCCAAAGGTTTGAAGGAACTGAACTGGCCGGGTTTGTGTAGCATTAGACCGTTTCCAGTGCATGATTGACAGATGTGGCAATCCTGAAAAAAATAAGATTATCTATCTTAATTGAAAGATTTTAATACTGGTTTGAATTGTACTCTGAATTGCAACTCTGATGATCATGCAGATTATTGAGGTCAATTATATTTATCACACTGAGGTGGTCAACTTAAAAGTCCGAGGACAGAAACCAATCATCACTTCAGTGTAAGGAGGGAATGTGTGCAGTTTCATGCCTGTATGTTTGCAGATGATACAAATCATGCAACTTATGACTTCATAATTTTAAATTCAGCCAGGTATTCATAGGACTGGATTTTCTGGAATTTGTGTCAGTGGAACAAAAGTCTTTTGAATAGATAAAGCTGAATAGCTTGGGAATTAAGACTGACGCAGCTTCAAATACAACAGATTAGTTGTTATCTTCTCAAATAATAAAAAACACACAAAAGGTGTGCCAAGTACTTAAAGTGAATAAAGTCAATGACAAATACACAAGCTTACCTTGTATTTATCTACAATGGGTACCCGCACAGGTCCAGTAGATGCCCTGTAGAAGTGCGGTAAATTGTCCAGATAGGGAATAAATGGTAATCCACTGGAAGAAAAATCACAATACAGCAGCCAAATTTTAAGATGGATTTTTTTTCTATAAAAATCTAGCTCTAAATTTCAAATTAATCAGTTACCAATCGAGTGTGAAATGAATGGGCAAGCAGTCACAAAATAAGCACATCAATAATGAATTCTTCAAAACAAATGCAACCAGACTCCACTGATTACCTGACAATTTGTCTGGGGACATAAACAAATCAAAACAAATTTAACTTGCGTCTTGAAAGTACGTTTCCTATAATTTTATTGACTTCAATATAATTTTATTGCACACTTATACACATGTACACTAAAAGATAATGAATTAAGTCTAGTTCAATAACTGCAGATCTGCTATACAGAATACACTAAATAAAATGTAAATATTTGGACTTTCACTATTTAAAATTCTATTTTAGATATTCAAGCAAATTTGGTACAGGTTCTCTATTCAAGGAATTTGGGCTTTTCGAGATGTGCAAACTTTTACTGCTACTGAATCAGTGGGGAAGGAAATAAATGTTTATGGATGTGGTGCCAACTCATATGGCCCAGGATAGCATTTGTTTGTGTTGTTGGAGCTGAATAACTTATGTCGCTAATGTACCAGGGGAAGAAATGGCCTAGTGACATTATCACTAGACTATTAAACCCAGAAGCTCAGCTAATGTACAAATCATGCTATAGAGATGGTGGAACTCTGGAATTAAGGGTCTAAGGATGGCCAAAAAGCCATTGGTGATTGTAAGAAAAACCCATTTGGTTTGCTAGTGTCCTTTAGGGAAGGAAATCATTACCAGATTTGGCAGATCCACAGCAGCGTGGTTGACTCTTAACTGCCCTCGGGGCAATTAGGGATCAATAATAAATGCTAGCCTAGCCAGAGATGCCCACAATCCTTGCGTAAATATAAAAAATACTCCAGTCACAAGATCACCATACCCCCTTATGTCATGAATAATACCAACATTTCTCACTTCTTCCATCAAGCTAAAAACAAACTTGCTCCCACTGCAGCATGGATCAGTCATAACAAAAGGAAACACTAGCTTCTTAGTACAGGAGTTTAACCATTTTAAATCATGCTGCTTCAAAATATTACACTTAGAGATATTTAAACATGAAACCAAACGTACTGCAAAACCAAGGTGTGGTGAGGGGAGGGCGGAAGTCTGTTATTCCTTTTCCTGTAACTACCAATCATTGAAATACTTGTTTCTTATGCCCATCCTTATTTACATCTCAACAAATGGTGCCACCTATGTGAGGAACCAAGGAAAACTCCTTATACTCTTGATTTTATTTAAGCCACAGTTCTTCAAGCTTTTTTTGGTAACAGCAGGAAATCTTTTCAGTCTTGACATTTTTCTTAGTACTTAGACATACTGGACCTGGAGAGGTCAATGGGATGGTGGACTTATGAGAACAGATAGATGTTCAGAATGATCACAAACAGACAAGCACCATAAAAAGACAGCCCAGAAACCTCTTTCTGGAAAATCAAACATTAAATAAAATATCACAACATAAAACCGCTTCCCCTTTTGCTCACTCGCCCTCCTCCCCACCCCACTCAACCCAAACAAGATCACCACATTCCTCCCAAGTGGATGATAATAACAGTTTAGCTAGTTTATATAGACATTTTAATGGCACAATACTGTTTAATCTAACCTAGGATATCTGCTCATGGGCTGCCCGACAGTTGTAATCAGGCATATAATATTTTTTAGTAATGACCATGTTAATTCCACTCAAGGTTTTATAAAAGAACCCTTAATAGTCAAATTGTACCACACATTTTAGCAGTACCAGCATCAAATTATGACATTTATCAATTGACTGTTAGCCCACTTGATTGTTTTTTTTTGATGATAATACTTACGTGTACCAAGAGCAGTTCTCAGCTCGCTCTTTTAAGTTTGCACCAGTTAGTCCAGAACAAGGCATAAAGTGAATATCCTTCTTAGGATTGAAACCAACTTTCTTCAAAAATGGCACAAGTTTTTCCTTGCATTCCTCATATCTGAGAAAAATATAAATATTTGGTATGATTAGATCTAATGCAGGACAAATGCAGTGAAGCAAAACACTGCACAAATTGAACCAAATAGATGTTTCCACGCTGGCGAGTGTTCATTTTCATTTCTAACAGGATTACATATTGCCTGGGCCAAAAACACTCAAATGACTGCCTCGGTTAAGACAACAATATTTGCTGTACACAATCTGATCTTTTCAAAACCTTACAACAAACATTTGATCGCAATACAGGTAATTCTAATTCAAATTACTTAAAGCAATGATGACTACATTGTAGTACTAATCAGAATAGCTATTAAAACTAAAGCTTCTTTATTTTTTCTTACTCCCCGATCAGAACCTATTATCATGTCAAATCCCATTTTATTCAGGGGTTCTAGGATATGTGAGAGATTATGCTGTGATTCTGTCACTGTGCTAATTGTTCAAGCCAACCAAATGTGCCAAACATTGTTTAGTTCCACTGATTCCTGAGTATCACAATGGACTTTGAGGCTTATCCATGCTGTTTTAACCACTTCATAAGGAATTTATAGGCATATACAATAGCACTGTAACTTTCATTTTTTAGAACATTCTTTCAGAGCATGTGGCCATGCTGTCCATGTCTAATTGCCCTCTAAGTACTAAAACAGTTGCACCACTTCAAATCAAGTTTAAAAAAAAACTTTTGCAGGTAGTTAGAGTTTTACCAGCAGTGCACACTTTTCCAAGCAATTTTAACTTGTTCCATAGGGATGCCATCAACAAAATTAAGGATTCATTCACCCGATGTACAAAACAAAAATCCACATCCTCTTCACTGCAAAGTTATAACGGAGCACATAAAAAGATTTTGAATGGTACAGCATTACCTCATCACACAACTTCTACCTTAGACAGCAGCTTTAACAAGGTGCAACATGTCAAATTACTTCACAAATACCAATCTGAATTTGACAGGGCCACAAATATATTCAGGTGGATGATTGACAGCTTGGTCAGCAGTAAGATTTAAGTGCCAAAAAGCAAAGCTGGACAGAGGGGCTTGGGGTAAAGATCAGGCTGCTCAATGGGTCAAAATGCAATGAGTATAAATTGAGTTACAAAGCTCAGATGATTAGAGATAGAAGTCATGGAGGGATAGGAAAACCAGGATGAGAACTTTATAGTTGAGACGTTCTTAACAAGAAGGCAATATTGGTCAGTTAAGGGTGAATGAATGCAGATGCATGAAAGAATGATGGTCAGAGGTCTGAATGACCTCAACTTCACAGACAGTATAAATATCTCAATTTAAGCATGGATGAGTTTCAGCAGGAAAAGGGCAGAGGCTGGGGTAGGGTCAAATGATATTACAAAAGGCAAGAATGAGTGGTGCGTAGTGATGACATAGGTATTTGGTCAAAAGTTCATCTCAGGATCAAATAGGATACCCAAAAATGCCAACAGCCTCATTTCACCCAGACAGTAGAGAAATCCCGAAATGAGAAATAGGAGAGGGTGCAGCACTGGATCTCCTCTTAGGAAGCGAGGTTGGGCAAGTGACTGAAGTGTCAGTCGGACAGCACTTTGGATCCAGCGACCGTATCTCTCGGTTTTAACTGAGTTATGGAAAAGGATGGGACAGGTCCACAGGTTATGGTCTTGAACTGGAGCAGGGCCAATTTTAGGGCCATTAGACAGGATCTAGCAGACGTCAACTGGGTGAATCCGTTTGAAGGAAAAAGAAGCTACTGGCAAATGGGAGGCTTTTAAAAGTGTGGTATCAAGAGTCCAGACATAGTATGTCCCTGTTAGAGTGAATGGAAAAGTTGGCAGGTTTAGGGATCCCTGGCTGACGAGGGATATTGAGCCTCTGATCATGAAATGGGAGGCAGCTACATTGGGTTTAAGCTACTGGGCTCAAGACAATCCTGAGATGACTATACAAAGTACAGGAGCATGCTCAACGGAAATCAGACAAGCAAAAAGAGGCCGAGATGGATCTGGCAGGTAAGGTTAAAGCTAATCCCAAGAGGATCTATAGCTATATTAAGATCAAAGTGTGGCTCGGGAGAGAATAGGTCCCATTAAAGATCACATTCCGTCTATGTGTAGAGCCACAGGAAATTGGCGGGGGGGGGGGGGGGAGAGGAGAAAGAGAGCAGGGAAGATTTTTAATGAATATTTCTCCTCAGTGAGGACAGAATTATGGATGCTAAGGAAATATGGGAAACAGGTGGGGATGTTTTGGACCACACACATTACTAGAGGTGGTGTTTTCAGCCTTAAAGCACATTAGGTGGATAAATCCCCTGGGCCTAATCAAGTCCATCCTCAGACATTGTGGGAGGTTAGGCAAGAAACTGCAGAGGCCCTTGTAGAGATTTTTGCTTGATCTTTAGCCACTGGTAAAGTTCCCGAAGACTGGAGGATGGCTAATGCTGTTCCGTTATTTAAGAAAGGTAGCAAAGACAAGCTAGGGAACTACAGGCCGGCGAGCCTGACATCAGTGGTAGGCAAGTTATTGGACAGGAGATTGAGGCACAGGATCAACCAACATTTGGATAGTCAAGGTCTGATTAGGGATAGTCACCATGGATTTGTGCATGGGAAATCATGTCTGACAAATCTTTTAAAGTTTATTGAAGAGGTAACCAAGAAGTTAGATCAAGGTAGGGCAGTGAATGTTGTCTACTTGGACTTTAGTAAAGGCCTTTGACAAGGACTTGCAGGGCAGTCTTGTCACAAAGGTTAGGTCACGTGGGACTCAGAACTAGCTATGTCGATTCAAAACTGGCTCAAATGGTAGGAAGCAGAGAGTGATGGCTGAAGGTTGTTTCTTGGGCTGGAGGCCTGTGACTAGTGGTCTACCACAGGGTTCAGTGCTGGGACCCTTGTTATTTATTTACATAAATGATCTGGATGTGAATGTACAAGGCATGATTAGTAGGTTGCCGGATGATACAAAATTTAGGAGGTATAGTTGATAGTGAGGAAGATTATCAAAAATTACAAAGGGATCTTGATCAGATGGGGGAAGTGGGCTGAGGATTGGCAAATGCACTTCAATACAGATAAAGGTGGTGTTGCACTTTGGAAAGTCAAACCAAGGTAGGACTTACAGAGTAAATGGTAAGGTCCTGAGGAGTGTTGTGGAACAGAGGGACCTAGGAATAAAAGTACAGAGTTCGTTGGAAGTAGTGTCACAGGTAGACAGACTGGTGAATAGGGCATCAGTCAAGGCATTGAGTGTAAGAGTTGGGATGTTATGTTACAGTCGTCAGGGAGGTTGCACTTGGAATATTGTGTACAGTTTCAGTCCCCTGTTATGGAAAGACAGTTAAACTGGCAAGTGTGTAAACAACATTTACAAGGGTGCTGGCAAGACTAGTAAGCCCGAGTTATAGAGAGAGGTTCGCCAGGATAGGACTTCATTCCTTGGAACATTGGAGATTGAGGGATGACCTAATTGAGATGTATAAAATAATGCGGGGCATAGACAAGATCAATGCACATAGTCTTTTATCCAGGATTGGAAATTGAAACAAGAGGGCATAGGTTTAATGTAAGAGGGGAAAGATTTAAGATCCTTAGGGGCAACATTTTTATGCAGAGTGGTGCGTATATGGAATGGGCTGCCACAGAAAGTGGTGAGGCAGATACAATAGCAACATTGAAAAAAAATTTTCATAAGTATGTGGATGGGAAGAGTTTAGAGGGATGAGGACCAAATGTAGACAATTGGAACTAGATGAGTGGGCACCAGAGTCAGCATGGACCAGTTTTGGCCAAATGGCCTGTTTCCATGCTGTATGACAGGACACCAGAAATAACACGAAATAAGCCAAAGACCATTCTTTGGCTGCTCTGGAAAAATAAAAGGATGAGGGCAGTTCCAACTTGTCAGATGATGGGAGTGTGACATGATCAATCTCAAAAGCGGCAGGTCAAGCAAACAAAAGTTTAATATTTCATAGTAAACACATACCTGTTCCAGTAATTTTTAAAAATGAAGGGTTGCTTAGGGGCAGGGAGATGGCAGCACCATGCAATGAAGGCAGTTTCAGTGGATCAGGTGACAAAGGACTTGAAGTCAGACAACAGTTAATATTAGGTAGCCAGCAGTTCAGTCCTTATGGATTCTGTGCATCTCATGGACAGCATTAAGTCAGAGCACATAGGACAGAAACTACTTCAGACAAGGAAGAAGTTCATGACTTGATCATCAATACTTGGGCAATTCACTACTTTAAGGACACAAGAGGGATAGCAAGACCAGGCTCTGGAATTCATACTCAGTTTTAGGCACTGGAACTAATTTCAAAATTTCATTGGTCAACTACAGAATTGGACAGCAAATTACACCTGAAGTTAAATGCAAAAAAAATTAGGAAGAAATGTAAATGTTCGCATTCCTTCCCTTAGATTAGTTATCTATTACATCCTGACAACAAACATCATGCTCCCAAATGTCTGATTCATTTAACTACTGGAAAATACTCTAACTCTGGTAAACTTGCTCAATTATTATTTCTTCTTCCCCACCCCCCCAGTAGAGAGTCAGTCATTACTCAGAACAAAATGCACTCTACATTGCGCTGTTATGCCAACACGCTGTCACTTTAATAGAAATGTTCCAGCGTTAAAAGGTGAAGACTGCTAAAGAAACAATGTTACTCATATCTGGCACACAGAGCCAACAATAATTTCAAGGCCTGGAAAAGCACAGCAGATAAAAGAATTTGGTGAAGGTCCCCAACAATTCTGAAGCAAAACATGTCTCAGTTGAGTTAAAATTTACACTGACTGATGTATGAAACCTTTTCCTTTTATTTTGTCCATTTGCCATCATGCAGACTGAGTGAAACAAATTTGGAATTGTTTTTCACTTTTTTTTATTTCCTACTGCCGTGGTTGCCAATGTTGTCCAAACTCATTTTATCAAGGACCAGTACCAGAGAAGACTTTCATTCCATCAATGAGTCTAAGTAGGTAACAAAACTGAACAAATGCAAAGCAGATCTCAAATTGCTCTGCAATATGACAGCTACACCAGAAATAATTATAAGCATTCTTCAATATTCAGTACTAATCATGTGCTTTTGTTTCACCAAATTAATGCTAATACTGTCATGTCAAATTTTGCTCGCAATCTCCATTTTTAAAAATATCTAAAACATGCACAGTATAAATATAGAATCATACCTATCTTGGCTCCAGGCTACTGTTGGATCATCCATTTTGTTTATAAGAACTATCAGATGTTTCACACCTGCTGTTTTCGCTAACATAGCATGTTCTCGTGTTTGACCTCCTTTCTCAAAGCCAGTTTCAAATTCACCTTTCCTGGCTGAAATAACCTGAACAAGGAACATGTTAGGAAGTGGGAGATCATGGGGACTTTTCTGTTGGTAAAAATGGCCACATAATTACTGCACAAAAACCATAAATAGCAGGGGTACATTTGAATAGCAGAAAGAAATCCCCAAAGGCTGGGCTTATCTTCCCCTATAACCTCACTGCCAAGAAAGCGCGTGAATGACAAGGTACAGGAAGATAACAACTCAGATCTTGAACTGATTCAAAATTACAAGCTTAACTTGACCCGCAGTTCAAAATTTCCTTCACAAAATACATAAGTTACACTTAACTGAGAAACAGACTTAAGATATGTATCTAAACCAAACCAAAACTTTTGCCATAGCAATGCCATTGTTTAAAATCACGTACTATTTTTCCAGTGCTAAAAGCTACACTGGAATAAACATGAATTAATTGCCCATGTTTCATATTACATAGAAAATGATGGTTCTTCTTTCTCAAAGCAAAATAGCATGAATGCCGAAATAAGAATAGGAAATGTTGAAGGTACTCAAGTAGTCCAGCAGCATTTTAATGCTGACAGCTCCAACAGCAGGTCATCAGTCTAAAACATCAAATGTTTCCTCCCATATATCAGCAGTTAATTTCTAATCAGCATTTCCTGGCTTTATTTCACTACTGTCTCTTTTCTGATAATTTCACAAACAAATTAGTTTCTGAATCTGAAGATTAACCCCAGTACCCCAATAACCAGAAAAGTTGAGTTCTTACCAAGACAGCAAGGTCAGCTTGAGATGCCCCACCAATCATATTTGGTACAAAGCTTTTGTGACCTGGGGCATCTAAAATGGTGAAGTGCTTCTTCTGTGTTTCAAAATATGCACGGCCCACTTCTACTGTTTTGCCCTTGTCTCTCTCCTCCTGATTAGTGTCCAAGGCCCAGGAAAGATACCTAAAAATAAAGACTTTTGTCACATGCTGCAAACAGAGAAACAAAATTGCGGCCATTCAAATTAGTTTGTTGGATGAATAAGAGCATAAACAATTTGAAAATTCCATACGTTAAAGAAAGCCACTTCAATATAGTTCACCAACAGCACATTCTCAGCAGGTAACCAAAAAACCAGCAATTAAACAGGAGGTGAGGAGTTACTCAAATTGCAACATGCATTGCCCCCTTAGGCCAATAATTCAACTAAATTCAAAATCAGTTATTTACTCTCCCCACCAACTTCCTTTCCTTACCTTTCCTCTCCCTGAAGCTGACCACAGAAGTAGATTTGGCAGGAAAGGTCGTGTATGGCATGCTTGCCTTTACTGTTCAGGGAACAGAGTACAACAGCCAAAAGTGTCATATTTATATGACTTTGATTAGGCCATATTTAGGGTAAATTCTGGTCACTACTTTACAGCGAAGAGGTAGAGACTTCGGAGAGGGTGCAGAAGAGGTTTACCAGGATGCTGCCTGGATTAGCAGGTAGGAGCCATAACAGGAGGCTAGAAAAGCTCCAATGGAGGCTGAGGGGAGACTTGATAGAAGTCTCAAAATTATGAGATGCATAGATGGGGCTGACAGTCCATCTTTTTCTCAGAGTGAAATGCCTAATACTCAGGCACATGCATTTAAATTGAGGGTGCGAGTTCAAAGCAGATGTTCGGGGCAATTTGTTTTTAAAACAGTGGTAGGAGTCTGGAACTTGCTGCCGGGGTGGAGGAGGAGGCAGGGACAATAGGGTGTTTAAGGGACTTTTAGGTATGCACACGAATTTGTGGGGAATGGAGGGATAAGGACAGGCAGAATGAATTAAGTTGGCATCATGTTCTGCACAACATTGTGGGCTGAAGGACCCATTTCCTTGCTGTTCTGATCTACATTCTCTATGGTCTCTAACCTTAGTCTTCTGCCCCCTCTTCAGAGAACACCGATTCCTCAATGCCAGCTACCGTCTGCAAATTCAGCCAAGTTGCCATAACAATGCAAACTCAATGAAATATAGCAGCCAACTTGGTAAAAGGAAGATAGGAGGGCCTGCTCAATCACATTATCAGCACACTTCAAACAGGGATCGTTGGTGCATTACTTTAACCGATTTCCCTGCTGATTGAAGGTGCTTGAGAAAATTAGCCTGATTGCAACTTGATGTTCCAATCAGCTAAATTAACACATGCTACTTCTCCAATTCAAGGACCTCCTCATCTTTAAGACAGCCAACGGACGAACTTTCAACTATTGGGAAGTCCAGATATTTTAAACTTTTGTTTTACTTTTTAAAATTAAGAAAGAGGTTCCAAAAGTAAAAGCTTCATTTAGAAATTTTGATGATGATTTCAAAATATAAACATAATCTTACCATGTTTCTCTATTTTTTTCCTTGGCCTCCCTCTCATACTTCTCCAGTGTTCGTTTGTCAACCATACCTGTGAGGTACCTTGAAGAAATTAACAAACGATGAACAAATTGCCACTCATGTTTTGGTGAATACTTGGTTCAGATTAAACATTCTTTTAATTTCAACTTTGGTGCAGGTCATCTTGAAGGCTGAGCTAAACTTGTCCCATGAGCTATTACGGAGTATTTCATAAAATATATTGTACAGTATATATAAAAGAGGACATATAAATGCGCAAACATTTTAAAAGGTTCTTTGCATAAGACAGAAATTTGTTCTGACTGTGTACAAAATGTGGAATCTTTTTGCACACACATCAAATGGTCAAAAGATGGCTTATCAATTTGATTCCATTGTGGTTATCATTTAAAGAAACACGTTTTCTTTGAAACAGTAAGCTCAAAAACTTTTGCTGTGATAAACACCAGTCTGATTTAGTTGATCGTAACTCCTCAGATAGCTGAAGAGACAGATCTTAATTTTCAGGAGATTCATAAGATTTTTAAGAGTCTCAAACCCACAAATGAAGCAATGTTATCAAAATAATATTGCTGTACTTCTTGACCAAATCAAGACTATTTGCATTTTAAACTTTTCAGTTTGAAATACATGACAATGAAAATGAAAGATCAAACAGGACAATCGTATTCATACAGGAATCATTGCAATAAACAGAACTGAACCAAACTTCAGGTTGCAAAAAAAATTAAAAATCTCATGACCTCCAAGTGCTTCAAATCAGGTTAAACTACTTCTGGAACAGAATTAACATGATATAGGCTAAGTAACTAGCCACAATATGAAGTATTACAACAGTAATAAAACAGATTTAACCAAATCTCCCTTAAAACAGTATCAAATACAAGTGCAATAAAGAATCAGAGCCTCAACACGAATTATCAACTCAAATCTTGGCATGGGTCTCAAGTTCATACACTACTGACTGAAATGATAGGGGCAGGGCTTAAATGAAGCACTCTCATACAAATGTGAAAGAATGGCTCAGTATTGCAGCCTATTTAATTATCAAATAAATTGTTAACTTGGATTACAAGAATAATTTTCCCTCTATTCTTGATATGTAGAGGTAAAGAGAGTTGTAACTTACATTATCTGGCCACCAATAGTGGATTTTCCAGCATCTAAGGGGAAGAGAAAGAGTTACTGCTCAAAGACAATGCAAACAAGTATTAGCTTTTGTAAATTAGTTAATCACAAGAAGATTTCATTTAACAAAGTTCTGTTGCCAGAAATAAATGCAACATTTTAAGCGAGATCCACAGTTTATTACAAATGGGGTTTTAAATGAGGCTCACAGCCATAGCATTTTATCTGGTAACCTACCTACATGACCAATGAATACAACATTTACATGTTCCTTCCTTGGAGCACCTGGTTCTACCACCACTGCAACTGTGGGCATAGATATATCTTCATCCTCTTCCATTCCGACTGGAGTTGCCAAAGGCGGACCCCCATCACCAGCAGGACCACCTCCTGGCTCTGCTTCACTTGGCTCTGCTTTTTGTTCCCATGATTCTTCAGATCCAGCTTCTGTATCACCATTTTCTACTGGTGCTGTAAAATATGTACAGTTAGGTTCTCAGCAGTTGGCTATTTAAGCAACCAGTTAAAATTTAGCTATTGCTCAGACTCTGAACCATCAGTTGAAGAAAAGCCAAATCCAAAAGAATCCAATGGACTAAATTAAATCTATTCATCAAACCTAAAATCTAGCATGGAATCACAAGGCCATGCTCTGCACAAACCCAAACTGAGTGTGTTGAGTTAATTTTGTCCAAAAGAATTATACCATACTTTAAATTGATAATAAATAACATATGTCCGCACATGCAATGCAGATACAAATTTGCAAACAATATAATTAGGAAAATATTCCAGCTGCTTTAATGGTTAAATAAGCCAAGTGCTCAAAATGCATCTCAAGTTCAAAATATAGACAAATTGTCAGTAACCAAAATAATCTGCCAACGTGCGTCACCATTATGTTCAAGATTGAAATGTTAGTCAAACCTTCTTACCAGTTGGCTCTGAGATTTCCATGCTGGCATCTGTAGCATCTGGCCCTGAAAGAGAAAAGCTGAGAATTATTTGTTTGGAACAGTAGCTAAAACCACATTTATTGGAAGAATTTTCATTCCCATAATACAAATGTTCACTATTTTATAAGGGAAAGTAAAGACATCTGACTGGTAACATTTTATGAATAGAACAGCAAGAACACTTGTAGACACAATGGTCATTAGGATGTAGCATAAATGCCTGAATCATTAGTCTTGCACCTAAAAGTATAGAAAGCAACGCAAAGGGGTAATGACAAACGCATGCGAACAGTGAGACAACATTTGAAGAACTGTAAGCAATTACAGACAATGCCTTGCAGGACCAAGATAAAAGCAGTGGAAAACACACAGGCTGGATTCACTGTAAATGACCAAAGAATTTCAACGAAGAAATATATTTCTGACAACAGAAGTTTCTACGAGGCTAAGGATCACACAAAGACAAAAAACAATGGATGGTGTGACTACAAGAAATAAAACTGGGAAAATGGTATGAAGTTACACAAAAGAAAATTTGCAAACTAATGAAGATTTAGAGAGATTATAGATAATGGAGTGAGCAAATCTGAACTTGGAGAAATTTTCTGAATTGATATGCTAAAACAGAGATAGTTAACCCCAACTACATTATCAGCCAGAATATTGAAACTGAAGCAATTATATCTTTTAAGCAAAAAATTTGTTGAATAGTTGAAGTTGAAGACAATATACGGATATGGGCAAAGCTGATATATACCATTTCAAGTACAGAATAGTTTCCTCTCATACTCAGAGTCATAAAACACAAATTCCCGTAGATTCAACTTGACTAATACATAACCCATGCCTGACTTTCAGACTATGAACACATGTAATACTTGGAATTAGACAGTATAAACTTAAGATCTCAATCTTATGCCCTCGAACTTAATAGCAAGTGCTGAATGATTCGGATAATTATCAGATAACCCCATTCATTCATCATTTGCTACAGAGCTGCGTGACATCAGTTCTAGATCTTAAAATTAACCAACTGTATTACTATTACTCCATTTGATATTAGCAAGGTGAAAATCTTACAATCGTGTTTTCAAATGGGGACAGCAAGCCAAACTATATTAGCTTTCCTAGTAAAATATTCAACGATCCTTAAAATTGACCTAATCAGACTTTATATATAACTGATATCAGGCACCAAAGCTTACTGCTTAAACAAGAAAGTTAACCATGAGTACAGTACTTTTGCGAAGTCAAATGAAGTTATGACTATGATTTCAATTCGATCATCTTTGATTATAAGCCCCATGCTGTCTCAGACAAACAGTGTTAAGGGATAATTTAAATGTAAAATAAAAAAGATGTAACTGGCCAGTTTACTTACGCAGTTTCCATGATCTACAGTGTTATGGATCAGACCAAACCCCCTTCAAATACATCAAGCGGTAGCTTAAACCCTAACCATTTTACTTAAGTGCAAGGCAAATGTAAGGTGCTGTGTTCCACTTTATTCTTACACTATAATTAAGATACAAACATAAACATACTATAACTAATTCAAAAGCTTAACAGAATAATAGATTATTTAACTACTAAACAGTAATTGTTTCAATTAGTACCATCCCGTAAACACACACTTAGCAAAAGCAAGTTCAGTAAAATAGATTGCCTCACATGCAATTCTCAAAGAGAATTCCAGCTTTTAGTTGTAGAGAGAGGAATAACAAGACCCCAGCAACTGCTCTAATCCTAGTTCTGTGAGTGCTTGACTACAACCATTCATGCGGCTTCTTTTTTCCAACCTTATTTTTAAAAATATCTGAGGCTTTACAAGCTGTTTATTAGCTTGGAGACAACTGCTTGGTACCTATTTAATTAAAATCTCTCTTCAGGAAAAAACCCAGGACAAAACACACCTGGAGGCTATTATATTGTCAGAATAATATCACAGGCAAATGGGATTTTCCTGCTTGATTTCTGAAGACACCTTGCAGTAGGCTCCAAGGAAGATTGGTCCAATTCTTATAACTGGGGTTATAAATTTAAACTTTCAATACGATAATGGGAGGATAACAAAAGAACTACCAAAGCTCCATCTGTAGCTTTTGCAGCCATGCCTTTGACTAAAGCATAGCTCAAACTTCTACAAACTTACATTTCTGTTTTTCCAATATGCTTTGCTAGATGGGTCTCGCCGTGATGGCTCTTTTTAGCATCCAAACATCTGCCTAGTAATGAGCATAACGCACCTCTAAAGACAAAACATCTCGTGCTCTTTGAACACCAAGCTGATCACAGTCCAAAGGTCATCTTCAATTCAGTTTCTGTTCCAACCAAAAATAGGAAAAATAAAACAGCAAAGTTTGCAACATCAGGATCACACAGTATAGAGGGGATCCTTCAGTTAATCAATTCTCCACCAAAAAATTACTCTAAATCTACACTAGCTCCATTTTCCAGCACTTGGCCCAGAGCCTCAAATGTTGCAACATTCCAAATGTTCATCCAAATACTTCTAATAAATTCATGTTTCCTTATGGTATGGCAATTCCCACGATCTTTTGGGTGATACTTTTCTCCGTCTCAAATCCCCTATAAATTTTAGGGCCCTGGGGAGCATTGCCAACAAAGAGTCCTTGGGGTGCAGGTTCATAGTTCCGTGAAGATGCAGTTACAAGTAGACAGTGTAGTGAAGATGGTGTTTGGTACACTTGATTAAAAAAATGCAAGAACTGCAGATGCTCTAAATCAGGAACAAAAACAGAAATTGCTGAAAAAGCTCAGCAGATCTGGCAGCATCTGTGAAGAGCCTCAGGGGATGTGGGCCAAATGCAGGCACATGGGACAAGACAAGTTTCAGTTGGACCGAAAGAGTTAGTTTCCCACATTGTACAACTGTAGGAGTCTTAAAATTATACTCCTTTGTTACCCATCCTTTCCATGAACTCAACCTCAAAACAGGACCCCTCTCGGCTTTCTCTGCTCCAAAAAACCCAACCCATGCTTAACCAACCACCTCTCTTCAGAGCTAAGCTGCTCTAACCTGGGCAACATCCTGTTAAATCTCCATTGCAACCATCTCCCCTCTCCCAGTGCAATCACATCCTTGCTACTGTACAGTGACAAGATTAGAACTGCATACAGCTCCATATTACCTTCCTGGTTTTATAAGCTACGCCATGACTGATGAAGGCTAGTGTTCAGTATTCTGCTTTAACCACCCTATTAACCTGCTCTGCCACTTTCGGGGATCTGTGGACAGAGTTCCAGAGTTAAATTCCATCAGCCACTGATCTGCCATCTGACCAATCAGTCTATACCCTCCTGTCAGCCAAGACCTCCTTCACTGACAACCACCCAGCTAATCTGTGTAGATTCCATAAACTTTTACAAAACAATTTACAGTGGTTACATGGCCACCAGAAGGCTGGCTTGATATTCCAGATTTTATTTAATTCAAACATCACAGCCTACCAATTGTTTGAGATATGGAGAAACCGTGATGTTAACTAAAGGAAAACTCAATTCAGCAAAATACCATATATAGTATATACCATATATACCATAACTGTGACAAACACTACATTGGACAAACTGGCAGAAAGCTAGCCACCAGGATACATGAACATCAACTAGCCACAAAACGACATGACCCACTATCACTCGTATCCTTACATACAGATGAGGAAGGACAGCACTTTGACTGGGACAACACATCCATCCTAGGACACGCCAAACAGAGACATGCACGAGAATTCCTAGAAGCATGGCATTCCAACCGGAACTCCATCAAACACATTGGCTCCAAGTCAATCTACCATCCCCTGAGAAAAAGAACAGGAAATGACATCACCAACCCAAGGAAACCTAACCAGATAAATAGAAAGCGGGACATAACACCAGCGCTTTGTCGGAGGCTCACTGATGATGTTACCTAGAATGGTGACAAAACGTCTGAAAACTAACCTTCCAGCTCAGCGGGCAAACTCACATCCAGAACCTCAACGTGAGCTACAAATCTTCTCAAAACTCTCTACCATATATAGTCCAAGAATCCATCTTGACATTAACTGCTTAAGTTGCAAAGACAAAAATGCAGGAAATAGAGTTCCCTTTTGACAAAATCCAAGATCCAACTCAGTAACTATTACCAAACATTTCTCAAAACATGTCAAGACTCAGGTATAAAGGGTTAAGAAATGCATTGAACGAGCCATATCAAACAGATAGCACCAAGATCAATTTGTACTCTACAATGTTCTTACTCAAGTGGAGGCTGGAGGGATGCCAACTGAGAACTGCAAATGGAAATGAAGAAGAGTTGTATTAAAAACAGCCATGGTTTTCACATCTGGTCCATTTTTTTCAAAGATTTTAAAAGGCACACAGTGACACGTTGATTTCAGAGAGGTGTTGAACAATTCTTGAACACATATTACAACTTAATTATCAGATTAATGGTGGACAGGACAAGTACTTAAGGGCAACTAACAGTGGAATTCCATGAGGGATTTCAGGAGAGAAAGGAAAACACAAGGTACTCGATCCCTTGGTAGCACTATTTAATTCAGACAATGAAGAATATTTTTAAAAATCAAATTCTCAAATTTTATATTAGCATGAATATTTCTGAAGCTGTAGGATGTCTTCGACCTTTCACTCAGCTCATAACAATACTGAAGACATGAAGAAATGCAGTCACTTAAAACAGTCACTTTTTTGACAAATACCATTTCTAATTTGCGATCAAAGTTTCATAGACTATATGCACTCCCCTAATAACGTAGTTTCCATTATGATGTGGGCATAGGAATTAATAAGTATACTGGATACCAGAATCATTTGGCTTCTGCGCACGCAATGAGGCACTGCGGGTAGGAGAGTGTAATTACAATACAAGAAGAAAAACTGACAACACGACTTCAAAACTGGAATTTATTATGCTTGCACCTTACAGTCAATAAAGTGATCTGATCATACTTCACCTGAACAGAACTGTGTTTTCACTCCCATCTGTATGCAAAGAAGATTGGCAAGATAATTTTCACAAGCAATGATTACTACTTCTCTTGCTCATTACTGTTGAATGGTGGTGGTGCAAAGCACTGGGCATCTGCATGGTCAAAAAGTGAAGCACAAGGTTTGGAGGGATTTGGGAAAAACCAGAAAATGTCACAATTAAAAACACACATTCTCCTTTTCCATAAAAGGTTTTGGGACTGAAAATTTAATGCTAAAATACTAAAAGTTTGAACTCACTTCAAAACAAACGTAAAACCAACACATTGAAGTGAATTTCCACGAATTCCATGAAATTCATTCATCTTAATAGTTTATTGCCTAAACTATTTGAAGCTGTTGTTTGCCAGATTAAAAATAATGTGAAGTGCCACTTTCAAATTAAAATCATATTAAGCATCAGCCAAAAAATTCAAGGGTTTAATTTTGATTTCTTCCCCTTTTTGACTATTAAATTCAACTTTCTAATGACCTTATGTCTGTTATTTTTATCTTCCAAGGAATGACTTAGAAAATCAATTGTGTTCTAGAGACAGCTAATTGAAAATTATTTGCTGACTGGTCACAAAATCAACCATCTGGTTCAGTTAGTTCTGCTGCTGCTTGGGCACTTGAAATATTTCATGAATGGCCTGCATTGCTTCCCTAGTAGAAAGTAGATGTGGCAGTAAAATCAACATGGTGCTTGGCCAATGCTCATTTAAATACTGAACATGTAGGCACTTTATCAAGATTAAACATCTACAAGGACTGCCACGTTCGGAATAAAAGCACATAATGTCAGCTATAATTCTTTTAAGTATAAGTGAACAAGGTCAGTGGTCCATTACATTTCAACAGTATGGACAGGTTTGGTTGGGGGAGATCCATTCCATTGATTGGATCTAACTGGCAGCAATACATTCAAACTGGCATCCTAAAATGAAGATAGATTTTGCATTGGTTGAAAAATCCTCCTAAGAGAATTTTCAGAAACAGAGATTACTGGAGGTTGCCAAACTATGAAAATCAAGCAGCAGTATTTAAGGAAAAACGCAAAAGAACTTCAGATGCTGCAAATCAAGAACAAAAACAGAAGTTGCTGTAAAAGCTCAGCAGGTCTGGCAGCATATGAGTGTTAATGTTTTGGGTCCGGTGACTGCTCCTCAGAACTGAACAGTTTTTGCTGCAGTTGAGCAGCATTTAAGGGTTTGAAAGTCTTCCCCGATCAGGAAAGCTTACAAAACAATCATGTGCACGAAATATGGCTCCCTATCAGCCAATTTACACACCTGTTTTGCCACCCTTGGTGGATAATTTGGTTCTTGTATGAGCAACTGATACAATTAAATGACCAGTAGTGGGTGAAGAAGAGGAGCAAGCAGTTCATGCCATTAGCTGGCGTTAACTCTATTCTTGTCCAAACAACTCTTCAAGAGTTGGGCAGCTCACCACTGCTTTCTAAAGGGCAACTGGGGAAGGATGATCAATGCTAGGTCCAGTAAACAACACTCATCCCATGGAAGAATTTTTAATAAATTGTACCCAAAGCCAGTAAAAAAATCAAGTCAGCAAAGACGTGCAATTGGAAACAACACTGAAAATAATTTTGACAATTCAGATCTTACACGCAGCTGTCTCTCAGTGGCACCACAGCAGCATCTTGTGTGCCAGTGTAATGCACCTGTCCTTGTACAAAATTTGTGCCCTCCAACTTACAGTATGCAAAACAATGGGTCTGGGCAAGTACCCTTTTAAGAGGACTGACAACTGATTTTTCTGAACATTTAAATCTTCTCTATCTACTACATAAAATGAATTGCTAGTACTGATGTCAATGGGACACAATTGCTGTGAAGAGTAAGTGGGGGAGTGCTCACGAATTCACTATGTTATAATCACAGCTAATGGTACTATTGGACAAATCAGATGCCAGAATTAAACCTGGCCTGATACATTAGTTGTCATGCACTGACACAAACACATATAGCTGCAGATTCTAACAACAAAACACAACATTATTACACAAAAGAAAAGAGAAAACAAATCAAGCTAAAGACAAAACATAGTTTCAAAGATATTAAAACACATCAAAATAAGTCTCATATTCCCCAATACCAACTTCCAGTGAGTCAAATACAGAGGCATTACTGTTCATATTGACTCTTTATGACTGCCTTAACTGCTTCTCCCCAGTCCTGGTCTGTGAACTAGAAAGTCTTCCAATCCCCAAGACCACAAAGCATAGACTTCCTCAGTCTTTCATGAATCTGCTGATTTTGAAACAATTGCACCTAGTGTGGAATTTACACAAACTAAATTTTTACACCTAGGCAATTCAGCTATCCCTTCATTGTCCCATCTCCCACAGAGAAGAACTCTATTTACATCTCCTTCAAAATTACCCCCAAAGATTTTAAATACATTTGTCACTAATTATATAAAAACAAAAAAGCTAATACCCTGTCATAATCCCACAGTACATACAAACATTGATCCATTAACACTCCGGGGAGATAGTGTTCTTTTAAACCTCTTCACAAAGTTACTTGGTTGATTATCCCACTCAGCAGCTTGATCCCACTTTTGCTTGGACTTCAGCCCTAAGTAGCAAATCCATCTTCTTTGTAAACATTTTGTCTTTGAAAACACTTTGACTCCAACTGCTTTGTGGCTTAGAATTGCACACGCTCACCACTCTGGTGAAGAAATTTCTCATCTCAGATGATTTTACCTGAGGCCCCAACCCGATAAACGCCACAAGTGCTGAGATGGTCTCTTCGCATCCATAAGCCATTTTCCTTTGTTTGAGAGATGAGTAATCAGTGAATAATGTTCTAGATTCTGAACAAATTCTGTTTTGCTTGAGATCCTTGATAGCACATTGCCAACTGCTATCTCAATGCAAAAGTCAGCCACTCTTACCCGAGCGCCGAAATTCATCTTTCTTGTCCAAGTTTATGCAAAAGCAGTAATAAGATTCAGAGCCAAATGCCCCAGAGGCCAAAATGAGCACTTGCAATTCAGTACCAACAAATGGACTGGAGGCAGCTGTGGAGCAATTTCATTAAAGGGCAGAGATAAATTCTGAAGCATGGCTTGGATCTTGCAGGATCAGTATCTGGTAACCTGGTATCAGTAAAATCAGATTAAACAAAAATGATAGAACGAGTATGCAGAGATATATAACAGATCAAAGTAGCAGCGATCAGATGGAGAGACAGAACTCCAAACTCCACCTAAAAAGTGAACGAGATGTACACACTGTCCAATTGTGCAAAAAGGTTAGACAACTCTGACCTATACCATAATAATGGCCAAGAGCTGTCTTCATGACTTAGTTCGCATCTGACTCTCAACTGTTCAAATTCTCTTTACACCAATTAATGTGAGGGTCTGCATCCTTTTATTTACTTGATTTTTGGTCCTTGAACCAAAAAGTCTATATTGCGAAGAGATGGCTGCAGTTTTAGAAATCACAACAAGTTGTACACATTGCTACCTTTCCCTGACACTAGAAAGCAAAACACAGGCACCATAGAAGTGATGGGCTCTGAATTAGGGTGGGGGGAAACTGTTTAACATCACTATTCTGATTGTTTTGATACTTGCCCTTTAAAGGCTAGGTTGTTCTCTCCTGATATGCTCCATTCAAGGCTAAAATCACGTGGTGAGGAAACAATCTCTCCCCCTTCTGATTGGGGGGGGGGGGTAGGGAATGTCAAGTATCCAGTAATAGCTACCTGTCTTCCACTCACTTCTCTGCAAATCCCTTGCTGGAGATAAAACACCTTTGAAGGCAACACAGACAAATTCTCAACCAATAATTGAAAAAGCTCTGGTGAGCAAACCATCAAGTCATACAATCAAAACTTGGCTCACTTTACTGAACAGCTGATTTGCAAAGCAGAATCCAACAATTTCTATACCAGCCGAGGTTATCGCGAGGGGGCACTCCTTCTTAATCCCTCCTATTGCCTGGGGTATGTTGACCCTCATGTTAAACCCACCAAGTTGTGTCTCTCTCTTGAAAGACAACAGCCCTTCAATCCAATAGGACTATGAAGACTTTAAAGCAATGAGAAAGAAAGCAAGTCATCAAAACCTGTGGCCTAGACCAGTGTTATCAAATTGTTTTTTTTAAATCCAGCCCAACACCCACGTCTTGCTCACTTGTTTCTGCACCTCACATTGAAGGAGGGAATTTACAAGAGTTAGAGTCCATGGAAACTGGTCAAAACTAAATGTGAAAACTGGGACATTTGCAAAACAAATGTTGTAAAATTATAGCAGATTATATTGGTCTCCATTAAATTTCAAATACTTCAAATGAGAAATGAGTAACCCAATTCCGTACAAAATGCCTTTATATTGCTTCAGTTGAAGTTAAGTAAGGCTGATATGAGTCGACAATGCTAAACATGTGACCAAAGAGCAAACAAAGCCAGTAGAATTGTATGTTTTAAATTTTCACAAGGTTTTCATTAAACCATAGAGTGCCAGTGCAGTATCCATCAGACTCTAGATTTGGTCAATGCCATGAAATCAGCCTTTGTCCAAGCTCCCAGCCGTGCCTTCTGTGTCCATCTTAACGTTATTCATACTTGCCAAGTACGTACAGACTTCAGAGTGACCTCAGCAAATAATGTAATGAGAAATGTCGTAGAAAAGCAAAATGTAGTCAATAGTACAGAAGCACATGATTCTGTGAAATACTACTCTGGAAACAGGGTTCTGACGCAAAGTAATCAACCAAAAATGTTAACATTTGTTCCACAGATGCTGCCTGGCTTGCTGAGCTTTCATTCTTATGTGGAAAGAGTAACAAATTCAAAAATAACAGCACAAAAATATGAAGGCAATACCACCATCAGCAATTGAAGTTTACCTGTAAACGCTCTTGCCTATCTACAATCCCACAGAAACCACCTAATTCACACACAAACAAATGTTCAGTTTAAGCATCAGTCTTACCAGAAGGAAATCTAGAATAAATACCTATGGAGGACATTCTTTACTTAAAGATCAATAATACAAGTACCCATTTTTGTACGGACAAGTAGAAACACTCTTTACAGAAGTTTAATTAGTTCAGTTCTTTTTTCGTTCAGTCTTTAATCTGTACTTAACCAAAACACACAATGATATCTAATGAGTGTTACGAACAGAAAATGGGGAATGGAGTTGCTACTCACTCCATCTCAATCAGAAGCTGTTCTTGCACAGTTTTGGAATGAATTCACTTTGCTGCTCACAACCATAAATCTGTCAAAGTCTATGAAAAAAGATTTGCTTCCTTTAAAATGTAGCTCTCAATGATCAAATACTCATTTTACTCTAAGCACGTGTAATAATTCTACAAAAAAAAAGGACAATCATTCTCATTCTGTGAGCAGTGTTCTCATGATGTCTGTTGGCCAGGAGATTGGATTTAGTGCGTTCCTCTTGGGAAGAAAAACACATCTGAAACAGACTGTTTATCTTGCTTATTTTCTGCATTAAATGCTTTTGAAGATTTTGACTCCAACTGACCCAAATTAGGGTAACATAAAACAACAATTTGCCAAAAGGGATAAGATTATTGAAGGTGAAGTTAATTCAGGCTGGATTTAGATTTTACAGCTTTCAATTACATGGCAAGCTTCGCACAAAGTAGCGATTTGCCACCCCCTGGGATTAAGTGAAAAGTACCACATTCATCATGCTGATAGCAACAGAAGGGCTAGGCAAAAGCATGCAACATGCAGAATATGCCAAATTAGGAAGACAAATCAGTTATTTGGAGACAAAATATACCAAATGTAACATCTTCTGACAACTTCAAATAGTCAGGAGCTGAGGTTAAAGGCAACATTTTAGTAACATGCTCCTGAACATACACACATCATCTTAGCTAGCTGGTAGCACTTTCCGACAAGATTTAAGCTCTGCCACAAAATTCCAGCTTCACTTGGGTTTTGGCAGATAATGTAGGTTATCACTCCAGTTCAACGGAAGCAATTGTCCATTACAGATACCAATTTTGTGATATTGTACATTGAGCACTAGCATCTGTTCAAGTACACTTGAGATAGCATTGTATTATGCCCTTGCGAAAGAGATCAAGAATACAAACAGCAAGCCTACTCCTCCACGATTACCAAAATACAAACCATGGGTTACACAGGTGACCAGTAAGTCCAAAGAAATTTAGGGGAAATTTCTTTACTCAGTGGTATGAATATGGTACTCATTCCCAAATGCAGTAATTATGGGAACAGCACAGATATATTTAAAAGTCAGATAAGCAATGAGGATGAAGACAAAAATGAACCCTTACATACTCTATAAGGGTTTAGGCATACAGAATTGGAGAAGGTGCATGCCAGTACAAACAAATCACACACTACTTGCTTCTGTGCTACAAATTTGATGCAATTCAAAAAATGAGCAGAGCTTCAACTCTCCTGGCCAACATTTGTCCTGAGTCCAAGCTGGTTCACCACAAGAACAAATTATCTTCCTCAATATGAAATCTTGCTAGTCTTTTCATTTACTGAACTTGCTCTGCCCTGTGCCACACAACTGGAACAGTCACACTACTTCCAGCTTTTAATATAAAATGCCAAGGCATTTTTCCTTCAGTTTATATTAAAACCAATTTTCAAATTAAAAACACAATTGGCTGATATAACAACAACCAAGTGAACGTATTTCCGTGATAACGTTCTTTCAAAGCCTAAGGCTTCAGAAGTGACTTATGTACCTGATAATGTGATCCCCTAAAAATATTTGGCAATTAAAAAGATTCAAACACAACGCAGGGCAAGTATGAAATTATTTCATGCAGCTACAAGCTCTAAAGAGGTGAGATGGATTAACCATGGGAAAGGCAGTTTATGGGGACAGGGTAGGAGAGTGGGTCTGGGTGGGATGTTCTTTGGAAGGTCACAGGGGATTCAGTGGTCTGAATGGCTTGCTTCCACATTGTAGGAATTCTATAATTATTAAGTACATAAGCAAATGACAATCTATCCCGGTGGGCCTTTGTTCACATCAAGACACCATACACCCAACAGAATTTTTTTTTTCTGGGGGGGGGGGGAAGAGGAGGAAGAGTGCAAGAGACAGCGCACACAAGAGCGAGAGCGCGAGCGAGGAAGGTGATAGCACCAAGTCCGTACATGATTCTTGACCCTTCAAAGGCTGAACCTCTTTAATGCAGCAATTTTCAATGTTACCAAACAAACATTTTGCATCAACCCATAACTGGTCAGTCCAAATAGTCTACCTTCCATATATGTTAAGGGACACACTCTGGTATATATGGACTATCCAGAATATCTTGGCAGACATCTCTCAGAAGACCACTACTGAAATGATCCAGCACTGCATTCAGCTGCACCCGTTCAGTCTTCCATATAGTACTGCGAAGACTGTTTGACACAAAGACACTGCAAGACAACAAGAAGTCTCACTAAACAGAGAAACTGCCTTCACTACATTCTAGTAGTGCAGTGAAGTTTGCACTGCGCACCAGCAACATGTAATAGCACTGGAGAAATTCAAGCAGCAATGTGTCTAATACATTCTTCAGATGCAATGGGAGAAATGAACACATGCTTATGTCTGTCCTAAAGCTAGCTCCACAAGCAATCAAGTACAATACCGCAAAAGTTGAGAGAGCATGGAATGCGTTGCCAGCAGCAGTTGTGGAAGCAAGGTCATTGGGGTCATTTAAGAGACTGCTGGACATGCATATGGTCACAGAAATTTGAGGGTGCATACATGAGGATCAATGGTCGGCACAACATTGTGGACTGAAGGGCCTGTTCTGTGCTGTGCTGTACTGTTCTATGTTTTATGTTCTAAAACTGGCTATTATGGACTGGACACTGCACCAGACAGCTAAAAAGTGCCTTAGTATTTTTTTTCAACTCTCAAGTGGCCAATGTTCAGCATGGCAGCATTGACATTTGTGACCGAGTAGTTTGCATTCAACCATGTAAAATGGTGACAACTCGTCCTTTAAGCTGCATTATGTTTCAAATCCAAAATCCTTCATGAAGCAAAACAGCTGCAGAGAAGCAAAGCAAAGCACACACTCTGGGTTCCACGACCTTGTGGAACAGCTTACCAGATTGTACATTGAGAGAAGGGAATGCCAAAGATCTCTGGGTTGACAATCTGACTGTTCAGCATGCAAAGATGCACAGCAGAAAGTTGCAATCTGAATAGACAAGTAAGGAACACCCCAATGACAAGCTTCGAGTTCATATATAGATATCTTAATCACTTTGCTTCTCTACTATTGCTAGTCTGATATGAAAGCCATGATATTCGTTCAACTCCCTAGACCCCAAGTGGACAACCTTGAATGTCACAACATGAAATTAGACCTGCCTTCAAACATCAACTCACCTGCAAACTTGGACATAAATTTTAAATTTCTTTGTCAACATTAATACGAAGTCTTTAAAAAGTTAGACCACAATATAGCTCTGGGGAATACAACTTACAACATCCTGTGATATAACAAACATTTTATCCCAACTCTGAAGATAACAAATTCCTTTCTTGCCCTCGAATTATGGAATGACATTTGTACTTCAAGGTCTAGAAGGCAAAACTCTTGAATACAGTATGCTTCGTAAAATTATGGTAAATATATTTCCAATGTGTCAATCATCTGTTTTCTATCTGGGTGAGAAACCAGTGACAATAAATTTGCTCACCTTATATAATCACAGACTCCCTGTAGCATGGAAGCAGGCCATTTGGCCCATCGGATCCACATCAACCCTCTGGAAAAACATCCCACACAGGCTCACCCCATCCCTATAACCCTCCATTTCCCATGGTTAATCCACTTAACCTGAACATTTATGGACACAGGACAATTTCGTACAGCCAACCCACCTTCCCTACATATCTTTGGACTGTGGGAGGGACTGGAACACCTGGAGGAAACCCATGCAGAATGCGAAAACAGATGCTAATCTTTCTTGAATTTTGTAACACACATCAAATCCCTTTTCATTAAAAGTGCCATTGGAGTTGAACACTCATTAGCCGTTTGTTTCACCCACATTGGCTGCATTGCTTTCTCCACTCAGTATCCGTCAACGATAAACTAGCTTTTAACTTCTTTGCTCCCCATATACTCCCTTCTCATTTATTACTTGCCTTACACCTTTATAGTTCTTCCAGTCCGCTGCATCTCTACTTGTGTAGGTCTTTTTAGTTTGAGACTGTTTCTTAACCCAATTTTACAGCTTGTTCTGATCCAACAATTAGCCAAAGGAATCGAAAGTCCTCTTGCTGTCCTCAAATCATGTACTGACACTGAACGTCAGTGTCTACTCATGTCTACTCCAGTAAGGGGAGCATTCTTCATGACTGAACTGCAAGTCCTGCTGCTTCAACCTAGAATTTGCTTTTCAACATCCAATTAGAGAATCTCAAACTCACTTCGATTCATACTGTCACCCTAATATTTATTCAAGAAGATAAAGGTAGGTTTGAGGGCTCCATTACCAAGTTCGATAGTAGATGCATGGCATCTCCCACGGGAAAATATCAATGCCTAGTCAGAAAAATCTGACGCATATTCCAACATTTCATGAAATAGCCACCTGACAAATATAAAAGTAGCAAGATAATACACAGACCAAGATGCATCAAGGGAAATGCAACTGCCCTGCTATTTCTTTGTAGCTAAAAAATCTGTTTAGCATTATTTCCACCAAGGTCAACGTAAAGATGGAAGGCGATCAAGTCAGAAAAAACGATTTGTACTGTCCTTCAAAGATAACTTGTATTTACACATCACCTTCAGAAAATACATCTTCATTGTCTAACAGACAAAATTAACTCCAAGCGAAAGGAGAAGATATAGATCAAGGTTTCCATCAGACATCTAGAGATGTATTCGAAGGAGGGCCAGAAAATTGGAGATATTTCTGGAAGAAATACTAAAATATTACTTATGGATGATTGAAGGAACACTTCACACGATAAAAAAACAGAAGGATAGAGAACACACAAAACCAAGACTCAAGGCCGAGAATGTGCAAATGGAAAAGGTTAGAGATAGATGGGCAGCACCATTCTCATTTGGGTTTGTTTGAGTGCTTTTGGCAAAGCTCCTCAAACACTTTGGGATACTTTGCTACACTTTGCTATAATTGCAAGTTCTTGCTACAACATACACCGCCTGCCCCAAATAAACTACAGTGATTCAAAGCACCAGGAACTGCTACCTTCTCAAGGGCAACCAGAGATCAGCAATGAACAATAACCAAATCAACAGCGCCCACGTCCCATGAATGAATTAAAACAGCTTCTGGTGGCTGGGTTGAGTCCCAACAGTTTTAAGGAGCATTGCACATGAGATCTGGAATAATTGGAAGGTGATATCAGAATTCTTTAAATGCTACGGATGGGTTTCTGCATGGTGACAGCCAAGTACGAAGTTTAGGATAATTGTCAGAGAGATGACGGATTGGGGGACGTGAGCCCTAGTTTTAGTTTTGGGGAATATTGTTAATACAAACCTAATAAGTTGGATAAGGGAATGTCTGTGTGGACCTTGAGTATAATAGGCTTTTGTAACAGATTTTGGACAATTGATGAAATAATGTTCGTGTTTATAATCTGCTAGTATAAGTGCCAGCCAGGTCTAGGAGTCCTGTCATCAAGTGGCATGGTAGCATGGGAGCCTTTTGAAAACATGTTTAAAACTACATTTTTGGGCATTTGAAAATTTACCAATAAAACAGACATACCACTTTCGAAAAAGCATTGAGAAAATACTGAGATGTTGAAAAAACATAAGTCCTGTCGCTGGATTGGAAGTCAGAGTCACAGCTGTATAGCATGGAGCAGACCCTGTGGTCCAACTTGTCGAAGCTAACCAGATATCTTAAATTATTCTAGTCCTGTTTATTAGCATTTCGCCCATATTCCTCTAAACCTCTATTCATAAACCAACCCAGATGCCTTTTAAATGTTGTAATTGTACCAGCCTCCACCACTTCCTCTGGCAGCTCATACCATACACACACCACCCTCTGCATAAAAACGGTGCCCCTTAGGTCCCTTTTAAATTCAACACCCCCCCAACTCACCTTAAACCTATGCTCTGTAGTTTTGGAATCCTCCACCCCAGAGAAAAGACCTTGGTTGTTCACCCTATCTATCCCCTCATGACTTTTATAAACCCCTATAAAGACACCCCTCAGCCTCCAAAGTTCCAGGCAAAGTAACCCCAACCTTTTCAGCCTCTACCTATAGCTCGTACCTTCCAACAGTGGCAACATCCTTGTAAATCTTTCCTGAACCTTTTCAAGTTTCACAACATCATTCCTATAGCAGGGAAACCACAATTGCACATAGTATTCCAAAAGTGGCCTGCAAATATGATCAACCTACTCCAGTACTTAATAGTGACCAATAAAGGCAAGCATACCATGTACCTTCTTCACTGCCCTGTCACCTAGGACTGCTCTAAGGAACTGTGAACCTGCACTCCAAGGTCTCTTTGGTCAGCAATACTCCCCAACATATTACCATTAAGCGTATAAGTCCAGCCCTGATTTGCGTTTCCAAAATGGAGCATCTCATTGTGCGCAACTGAAAAGATTTTTAGGTCAACTTCAGTACATCGTGATGTTAGACAAGCGGTTTTACATTTTGTCTTGACCGTGGGTTTGGAAGCTACTGTCTAAGAATCTCTGGCAAGTTACTGCAGTTCAAGTTGAAGATAGTGCAACTACTGCCACGGAACCTTGGGAGTGGATACTTGATGATACGGCGCCAATGAAGCAGGCACTTTATCTTCAATCATGCCAAGCTTGTTTGAGCCATACTTACCAGGCAAGTGGAGAATATTCCATCACACTCATGACTACTGCCATGTTGATGGAGGGAGCAGGTGGTGAGTTACTCGCTTCAGTATTCCTCGTTTCATACCTGTTAATGTAGCCATTGTATTTATAATGGCAAGTCCAGCTCAATTTCCGGTCAACGGTAACCCCAGAATGTTGATAGAGTGCGATTCACGGATGGCAAAATTATTTAAGAGTATGTGGTGGCATTCCCATGCTGTTGGCCCTCTGGACGGTAGTGGTTCAGGGTTCGCAAGGTGCTGTCAAAGTAGCTTTGGTGAGTTATTGCAGTGAATTGTGTACATAGTACACACTGCTGTTACTGTGCATTGACAGACGAGGGAGTAATTGTCCATTGACGTGGTGCTAATCAGTCAAGCTTTTTCAACTTGCAAACTACAAACCAGTGGGCTTAACATCTGCTATAGGGAAGATGCTAGCATCATAACAAGGTACATAAAAGTTCAAGACAGGACCAATCACCAGTCAACGCGATTTTACAGAAAAAATGTTTAACAGGTTTACGAGCATGCTTTGAGGAAATAACATACTAGGATAAAGAACCAGTGGATGCACTATTCTTAAATTCGTAGAAGACACTGATGAAGTTCCACAAAACTTACTGTGGAAAAGCAGTGTATATAGGGGACATCATATTGGTATGGATAAAAGATTGGCTATTTAAAAGGAAACAGTAAACATAAATTGATACCTTTTTTGGTTGGTTACATGTGGTGTGCCACATGGATGGTGGTGAATTCTCAATTTTTCTTCACACTCCATAGACATAATTTGAGGAAAAGACTGGTGCAATTGCACAAATTGCTAAGAACACAAACCTAGATAGGAAAGTAAGCTGTGAAGACACAAGGAAAGCACATAGAAAGCAGGACAATGAAGTTGAGAAACACATCAGCCACGATCAAATGATGGAGCAGACAATGGGCTCACTAGCCTAATTCAGCACCCATATCTTACAGTCTGACAGATGCAAATAGGTTATGTGAATGGGCAAAGATCTGGCAAAGTAATCAATGTTGAAGAATGTGCAATTTGTTAATTTCAGCAAAAAGAATGAAAATGCAGCATATTATCCAAGCGATGGCAGATTACAGACATGTGGAAGGATCTGGGCATCCTCAAACATGAGCTGTAGAGGTTGACATAAGGTTCAGAGAAGAACAAAGAAAGCGAACAGAACGTTATCATGTATTAAAGTTAACCAAATATAAAAGCATGCTTATGGTGAAGTTATACAAGACATTGGTGAGATCACATCAGGAATACAGTGCAGTCAGTCCTGGTCTGCTTATTTGAGGAAGGATAATGGTTGGGTCCAGTAGCACAGTGGTAGGTATGGTAGTCTGATCACTGGGCCAGAAGACCCTGAATTCAAGGCTCACCTGTTCCAGAGGTGCTGAACAGAATCTGAACAGAAATATGTATAAATACATTGGAAGCTTTCAGAGAAGGCTCATAAGAATCCCTATGGTGGAAGCAGACCATTTGGCCCATCCAGTCCATGCCATTATCTAGAATGAGGTGTCTAGTTTATGAACAAAAGTTGGACAGGCTAGTGCTTATCTGCTGCTGATAAGAAGGGTAAGAGGTAACTTGGTTGAAACGCTAAGATTCTGAAGGGCTGTTACAGATTTGCAAAGGAAATCTAGAACTAGGGGTCACTGATTAAAAAGAAAAAAATCATCCATATAAGACAGAGGTGTGGGAAGTGCTTTCTCACTAAGGATTGAATCTCTTTGGAGCTTTCTTGCTTAGAAAGTGGTGAAAATAAAACATTAATTTTTTTTTTAAGGGTCAAAGCAGACAGCTTCTTGTTGAGCAAGGGGGCGAAAGGTTATTGCTGGGAGGTAGAAATGTGAGATAACAAGAACAGCTATGATATTACTGAATCCTAATCTGTACATTTATCATGAATCTGACATGACTGAAAAGAATGTTAAATTGAGATTATTGCATACACTACTCACTGCTAATAAAATTTATTTAAAGATCTTGGTAAAGATCTGTGCTGAGTAGATAAAGTTGCTCTTTCCAGACAACTCTTTCTGACAACTACATGCTCAAATTGCTTACTTTACATGCACTTTGAAATTTGGAATGTAAATGCACGTCTTCCACACAAGGATTAAAAAAAATGCACAAGCATAAAATCTTTGTCAAAAGTCAACTTCAGTTTAGGAACTGGCCTTAAACAGCAGTTACGCTATCATCTGTATCTGATATCAAATCGTTGAGGTACGTCTTTATACCAGTAGAAAGTCACTCCTGGTGCTCACTACCAGAAACTCAGAGTCCAATTCCATTCCCATTCCACCCGTTAGGCATGAAGTGCAAATCCTGGACACTAGGATCATTTTCTCCTGGGAGTAATTTTTCATGGTCATCACTCCCACATTTAACTTAGAATTTAAAATGGGAACTTTCTTTCGGACCACTAGATTTGAATTTTCCACACCTCATCAGCAATAAGGCTCTTTGCTGCACAAAATATTATCTGCAACTGTGCACTGTTTTCTGAAACAAAACTGACCTTGGCAATGAACTTTGCTTTCAACAGTCTTCACTTGCTGTCCTTCAGGAACTTTCAAGAAGTATAATTAAGCTGGTGTGCAAACATACAGCAGAAATTACCAATATACAAAATGCCATGGAAAAAGTTGCAGATGCAGCTGGAGATGATGCATAAACATGTTGTGAGATGGAACCTTGTTGTAAATATTTAGATGTAGTAATAAAGCTGTTAGTCAGGAGTAAATCCTCACTTACAAATTGCTTCTTAGCATTACAGCACTGCATTTCCAAACGGTCCAAAATTCAAGTCTATTTTGGACCAAAAACAGAATCAACTCCCAACTTCTTATGTAGCACTCATGGTCAAACCTACATTGTACTGAAACACTGAACAGCTCACTGCAGAACTTTTGCACTCCGAAAATGCTGCTTGGCCTGTGTTCATCCAGCCCCACACTTTGTTATCTTGGATTCTCCAGCATCTGCAGTTCCCACTATCTCTGATCACTGCAGAACTCTCCTTATTAAATAGATCAGCCATTCCCATCTTCAAATTCTGTTAAGCTTAGGTAGACCAACAGGAGGCTGGAAGAACACAGCGGCCAGGCAACATCTGGAGGAAAGGAGCAGTCAATGTTTCGAGTATTACTGTTAAGCTTAACCTGCCTTATGAAGAAAAGAGATACCTCATGTTGAAGTGCTACAGAAATTTAAGACTTAAATGACAAATAATTCTTTATCAACAGTATGATGACTACCTAAATAATGGAGCACACTCACACTGCCCTGGCCTCTGCACGCTCCAGAAACACCTGTTACTTTACTAAAGGGCATCAAAACCATCAGTGGAGATGAACTATGCATGTACTCCTTTCCTTGGAGCCATATTCCCTTCAATATTACAGAGTAGGGTTGTAAGGATAGTTTTGGATGATGTGATCATTTCATTCAAGCTGTAATTCAGGGCAGACACAGGCTTATATTCCACCACAGCAGCTAACAGAATTGGAATTCTAAAATACTTGGAATTCAAAGTTAGCCTCACATTGGCAACCACAAGATCATTCTGATCTTTGTAAAACCCCTTTGGTTCACTAATGTCCTTCAGGGAAGGAAATCTACCATCCTCACTTGACCTGGTCTACATACCACCCCAGATCTACTGAACGTCACCTATTCCGAACAGCCCTCCAAAACAAACGGTCAGACAAGCCACTCAGCTCAAGAACTATGAGGCAAGGGTAATAAATGTTGGCCACTCGTGATTGCACTTCCCATGAAAGAAAGAAAATGATCTTTTGGTTGTCTGAACTTTGTAGCTGGCTACCAGAAATTAAAACTTCTCATATCAAGAAGCATTGCCCGAAAAAGTTTACTTTAAGGTAGAGACCTATGGACCACAATTTTCACCATTGCCACATGTCCATGCTGCAATAACAACACTTATTTATATTGTAACCAGCACAATTTTTAATGACCCCATATAAAGAATAAATGGGGAGGGATGTTTTTTGTTTAAAAATCAGAATAAAAATTACAGTGCATGCAAAAATGGACATGCTATTTCAATACAAATTATACTCAAAACCAATTTTGCTTAGCTTTCTTTTAAAAAGTTGAAGGCAATATTCCACAAGAGAACACAAGTTCTACAAAAAGGTATTCCAGTGTTCATGAAAGAGACTTGGAAACACAAAATGGAATTCCAGTTCTGGTTGTATTCAGAATGTGGAGGAGAAATTGAGCAAGAACGAATCATGGCTCAAAAACAAATGCCTTCAAACTATCACTGTTCATCACGTCTATCCGAAATGAATGCAAGAAGCTTTCAACTGTATGAACAGGCAGTTAACCTTGCCATTCCCAGGACACAGCTGCATAACAACCATCTTACAACCAAGAGCTGAATCTACCTTGCAACTCCACCCTGTTCAACCCAAAATGAAAAAGTCCAATGTTTAAAGCAAAGTGTTCTTGGGGCTCATTCAACTCAAAGCTCGATGAGGCATTAATATTTCTCTAGTTAATGCACTGCATCTTACTTGCTATAATACGACTGACCACTAGAAATGTCACAACTCCATAACAAATACATACCGTCTCATAAATCCATGAGTATTAATTGTTTTTTGATGACATCCGAGCTATAAACAAGTGCTGAAAGTAGCCAACACAATCATACAGTACTTTAAATGCTTGCCAGCATGCAAGATAGCTACGTGATTGCGTGACATACTGTAGGTTCAAGCTCCTAATAACCCATGCCATTTTAAGTTAGTTTAAGGTTTGTGTGTTTTCTTGTAATTCAACACTCCCAGCATTGTCTGAAAAGCCGGAATACACGGCGCAGGCATTAATGCCTGTTTAAAAGGATTCGTCAGTAGTTTTTTCTCTCTCATTATGTCGAAGCGGAACAGGAATTTTACAAACACAAAATCGAGACGGAGCTTGGTTTTCACGTCCGGGCCTCAGGCCATGAGAGATGCAGCACAATCCTTCCCCAGTGCACCATATGGAACAGTTCTCAAGAAGGAGGGGGTAAAAGCACAGAGCGCCACACAGACACACGAATGGAATACGGCTCCAAGAAAGTTGAGTTTGAAACATCATCTGAAAAGCCAGCGCTTCACGTCGACATAGAGGGCATGGAAGAGGGCTTTTTTTCAGTTTAGTTATAAACACCCCCACCCCCCAGACCTCCTGTCAATACAGGCGCAAAATAGGCGAGTGGCTCGCCCCATTCTAGCTGGAATTTGGACAAGAAGGATTCACTGTAGCGGATCGTGCAGGGAGGGGGGGGGGGGGGGAAGTGTGGACACCATGAGTCCCCTGTCCTTGTGGAAGGCGGTCAATGCAACCCCTCCCAAGCTCCCCTAGTCCCACCTCCCATGTTTCAACGGAACAAAGGCCTCACTCGAAGGCCCGTCGCCACCCTGGCTCACACCGACTCCGCAGCCTCGGGATTTATTGTGTGTACTTTGATTTAAACGATATAAAAATTGTACGCGTGTGTCTGTCTCTCACTCACACACTATGTCTCATTACCTTCTAGCGTCTCCCCAACCTCGTCCGAGCTCCTCAGGAAGGAGGGCACAAACTCCGCTGCGTGCACATTAGGGACGAACGGTTTGGCGTTCACATTGAGCCGGGAGAACGAGGAATTCATCTGGGCCTCGACATCCGTGTCGGCCGCCAGCTCCCAGGAATCCGGGGCGTAATCCGCCACGTCTTTCGAATCCATGGCCGCGCTCGGAATGTCACCGGATTCAAAAAATAACGTCGCAGCCCCTTTTTTTTGCAATGCCTCTTTCTCTCTTCCCCCTCCCCAACCTTCCCTTTTGTGGTGACGTTTCTCTCCGACGAGTCGGTGGTTGTCCGAATGGAGGCCGAAGAGAGTGTTGTGGGAAGGGAGGAGAGCACCGAGAATCCGCCGGGTGCTGCTGGTGGTAGAAGAAACCGAGCTCCGACTCCTCGCGTGTGTCTCTCCCGACAGCACTGACGCGATCGATCGATGGATCCACGGAAGCCTCTGCGCAGGCGCTAGCTCGACCCTCTCCTCCCACTTCCCCTCTGGGAATTGTAGTCCCGCTTCCCGCCGCTTCCATCACTCCAGACAGCCGTCCCCAGTGGACTACATGTCCCACAATCCCTTCCGACCCCCAACTTTTCCCACCCCCCCCCACCAAAAAGCCTGTCAAATGCCCGGATGGGTGACCCCCTTCTCTTCCCAACCAGGCGCTCGAGCGGTTGCCCGTTAAGCCGGACTTTGAAGAATCAGCGCTTTCGAGTCGCTGGTTGGGGAGGAGAGGAGGGAATAGTTCGGATATAATGCTATGCCTTTAAATAACCTCTCCTTTCTCCATGTACGTTCAGAGCTTCACCTAAAGCCTCAAGTGGCCATACACTGGAAGACAAAGCTCGTATGACTGGAAGAGCTCGGCCTGGTGATCCGCTGCTTCAAGCCTGGAACTTCCCTGAGCTCGACAAGTGCCTCTCATTAATGATGTCGTTTCCTTTAAAACCCTTTCTGCAAATGTTCAACCAAACTGTAGTAGTTCCCCCGTAACATCGACTATTCTGCGACACAGCCTTATGTAACTGAAGTGGCTAACACGTTCTTTTCAAAGGGGACGTGAAAATAACACTCTAGACGAATAAAATAAAAGCAGAAAATGCTGGAGGAGCACATCGGGTTTGGCAGCTTCTGTGGAAGGGAAAAGGAGTTAACGTTTCGAGTCTAGTGATTCTTCTCCAGAACAACAATATATTCTCGGACTGGTTTAAACATCCAGTGGAATTTTATGATTTTATGTACATGATAGGAATTTTTGGTTTCACGTGTTCTGAAAATCAGTCTTAAGATCCCGTAATTATAATGTGCTGTTTGGGGTGGGAAACAACATTGCAACAATTGAAATGATGAAATCTCCATCATCAAAGGATCTCAATATATTACAAAAAAAAGTCACTTCAGAATAAACGAGCACGCAACAAAGACGGTACCTTCCCCCACCCCTCCAGGAATGACTTTGTATGTAATGTTTCCAAATCAAGAGATGGCTCAATATCACAAAGAGTTTGGCTAAAACGAACGTGGGTCTATTGCAGGAGAATTTATAATGGCAAATGGAGAAATAGTAGAGAAGCTAAATGTGACAATGGGAACTGCAGATGCTGGAGAATCCAAGATAACAAAGTGTGGAGCTGGACGAACACAGCAGGCCAAGCAGCTTCTCAGGAGCACAAAAGCTGACGTTTTGGGCCTAGACCCTTCATCAGAGAGGGTCTAGGCCTGAAACGTCAGCTTTTGTGCTCCTGAGATGCTGCTTGGCCTGCTGTGTTCGTCCAGCTCCACACTTTGTTATCAGAGAAGATAAATGACTACTTTGTACCTACTTTCACTCAATGATACCATAAACCTTGCACAAGTTAGAGATCTAAGTGGCTGTGGAGAAACGACATCATTAATGAGAGGGGTTGAAGGAAAATTAGCATTAGTCATGTACTGGAGAAATTATTTGGGCTGAAAGTTGAAAAATCCCTCGGATGGTCTACATCCCAGAGTGTTGCAGGCAGTGGTTACAAAGATAGTCGATGCATTGGTGATTATCTTCCAAACTTCTGTAGATTCTGGTACGATTTCTATGGATTGGAAGCTAGCAAATGTCTCCCATGATTTAAAAATGGAGAAAGAAAGAGAAAACAGGGAACAAAGCTGTCAGTCGTACAATATTTGTCAGGGAAATGCCAGAATTTATTGAAAAGATAAGAGACACCTGGATGATAATGATCTGATTGGGCATGGTAGGAATTTGTGAATGAGAATTTGTGTTTGACAAAATTATTGAATTTTTTGAAGATGTTAGCAACAAAATTGATAATGGCGAGTCAGTGGATATACTATACTTAGATTTTCATAAGAGTTTTGTTAAAGACCCCACAGGATCCTGTTTAGAAAAATTCAAGTACATGGGATAGAAGATAATATACTGACATGGATTTAAGATTGGCTAACAGGCAGAAAACAGAGAGTTGGAATAAATGGGCTCTTCTCACATTAGCAGGCTTTGAATAGTGGAGTACTGCAAGTATTTGTACTTGGGTCCCAGATGTTCACGGGAGATATTGATGATTTGAATTTGGGCACCAAGAAACAGATTTCCAAATTTGTAGATGACACGAAGCTAAATGGTAATGTGTGTTTGGGAGGAAGATGTCAAGTGGCTTTAAGAGGAATTGGACAAGCATAGTGAATAAGAAAGAGCATGTCAGATGGAATACACATGAAAAAAATGTGAAACTACTCCCTTTCGTAGGAGAAACAAGATATACAGAATATTTCTTAAGTGGTAGGTTATAAAGTATAGACATACAAAGGAACCTAGGTGTCCTCGGTTTCAGAAGGTTAACATTTTCAGTTGTAGCCATTAGGAATGCTAACAGATGTTATTGCTAGAGGATTGCACTGCAGGAGTTGTGATGTCTCGCTTTAATTGTATAGGGCCTTGGTTAGATCACAACCAGAACACTGCACGCAATTTTGGTCTCCTTGTCTCAGGAAAAATATATTGCGACAGAAGAAGCACAGCAAGGGTTCATAAGACTGGTTCCTGGGTTGGTGGGACTGTCTTATGAAGATAGATTGGACAAACTGGACTTGTATTCTCAAACTCATCTCCACCTATCTGAACTCCATTTTCTCCCCCTTGGTCCAGGAACTCCGCGCCCACGTCCGTGACACGACCCATGCCCTCCAGCTCCTCCAGAACTTCCAATTCCCTGGTCCCCAACACCTCATTTTCACCATGGACATCCAGTCCCTATACAACTGCATTCCCCATGCAGATGGCCTAAAGGCCCTCCGCCTCTTCCTGACCCGCAGACCCGACCAGTCCCCCTCCACCAACACCCTCATCCACCTAGCCAAATTCGTCCTCACCCTCAACAATTTCTCTTTCGATTCCTCCCACTTCCTACAGACAAAGGGGGTGGCCCTGGGTACCCACATGAGCCCAAGATATGCCTGCCTCTTTGTAGGTTACGTGGAACAGTCCCTCTTCTGTATCTACACTGGCCTTAAATACCACCTCTTCCTCCGTTACATTGATGACGGTATCGGCGCCGCCTCGTGCTCCCAAGAGGAGCTCGAACAGTTCTTTCACTTCACCAAAACCTTCCACCCCAACCTCAAGTTCACCTGGACCATCTCCAGCACATCCCTCACCTTCCTGGACCTCTCTGTCTCCATCTCAGGCAACCACCTAGAAACCGATATCTATTTCAAGATCGCTGACTCCCACAGCTACCTAGAATACACCTCCTCCCACCCACCTTCCTGCAAAAATTCCATCCTCTGTTCCCAATTCCTTCGCCTCCGCCGCACCTGCTGCCAGGATGAGGCATTCCACTTCCGCACATCCCAAATGTCCTTGTTCTTCAAGGACCGCAACATCCCCCCCGCAGTGGTCGAGAACGCCCTCGACCATGTCTCCTGCATTTCCCGCAACTCATCCCTCACACCCCGTCCCCACAATAACCGCCAAAAGAAAATCCCCCTCGTCCTCACCAACCACCCCACCAACCTCCGGATACAATGCATCATCCTCTGACACTTCCGCCATCTACAATCTGATCAGACCACCAAAGACATTATTCCATCCCCACCCTTGTATGCCTTCCAGAGAGACCATTCTCTCTGGGAATCCCTTGTCTGCTCCCACTCCCATTCAACCCCACCACACCCCGCACTTTCCCCCGCAACCGCAGGAAGTGCTACACTTGCCCCCACACCTCCTCCCTCACCCACATCCCAGGCCCCAAGATGACTTTCCATATCAAGCAGATGTTCACCTGCACATCTGCCAATGTGGTATACTGCATCCGCTGTACCCATTGTGGCTTCCTTTACATTGGGGAAACCAAGCAGAGACTTGGGGACCGCTTTGCAGAACACCTACGCTCAGTTCGCAATAAACAACTGCACCTCCCAGTCGCGAACCATTTCAATTCCCCCTCGCATTCCTTAGACGACGTGTCCATCCTGAGCCTCCTGCAGTGCCACAATGATGCCACCCAAAGGTTGCAGGAACAGCAACTCATATTCCGCTTGGGAACCCTGCAGCCCAATGGTATCAATGTGGATTTCACAAGCTTCAAAATCTCCCCTCCCCCCAACTGCATCCCAAAACCAGCCCAGCTTGTCCCCGCCTGCCTAACCTGTTCTTCCTCTTTCCTACCCCCTCCTCCCACCCGCGCCTCCATTTGCTATCTACTAACCTCATCCCTCCTCCTTGACCCGTCCGGACTGATCTATTCCCTCCCTATCTCCCCACCTATACTGTCCTCTCCACCTATCTTCTCATCTATCCACCTTCGATCTGCCTCCTCCTCTCTCCCTATTTATTTCAGAACCCTCTCCCCATCCCCCTTTTCTGATGAAGGGTCTAGGCCCGAAACATCAGCTTTTGTGCTCCTAAGATGCTGCTTGGCCTGCTGTGTTCATCCAGCTCCACACTTTGTTATTCTCGGATTCTCCAGCATCTGCAGTTCCCATTATCTCTTGTATTCCCTAGTGTTTTGAAGAATGAGAGGTGATTGCAACGAAATTTTTAAAATACTTAAAAAAGGTTAGACAGGGTGGAGATTGTAGGAACTGCTGATGCTGTAGAATCTAAGATAACAAGATGTAGAAGTAGATGAACACAGCAGGCCAGGCAGTATCAAAGGAGCAGGAAAGCTGATGTTTCAGGTCAGGACCCTTCTTCAGAAAATATTCACCTTGTTATCATAGATAGGGTGGATACAGGTAAGATGGTTCCTTTGGTGGGGTAACCTAGAACTAAGGTCACTATTTAAAAAATTAGGGGTTGCCACTTTGGTCTGAGATGAAGAGAAACCTTTTTACTCAAAGGGTAATGAATCTGGAATTTTCAACCACAGAGAGTTATGGAGGCTCAGTATGTTTAGGGGCAAGACTGATAGACCTCTGATTACCAGTGTTGTATAGTGTTATGCAGATAAACATAGAACATAGAACATTACAGCACAGTACAGGCCCTTCGGCCCTCGATGTTGAAGTGTTCAACAAACCATGATTGTATTGAATGATTGCGCAGGTTTGACAAGCTAATTGGCCTACTCCTGTTCCTATGTGGAAATGCTATGATGTGTGTTAAGTGTTGGATATGCTATGTGTCCAACGTTCCCTTTAAGTTGTGCTCCAAATTTCTGTGCGTCGCATTTGGCATTGGCATGCAAATTTTAGTACTGACTTCCAGTTCAGAAGTTGCTGGTGTGCATAGACCTCAGTGGCCCATGCAACTGGACAGAAAATTAAAAAGAATGCTGTATGAGTCCCAGATATACATATTTGAAGCAAGTGTCAATAGCTACACGAGCTTGAACTCTGCATTTCAAAACTTCAGCCATGGCTGGAGTTCTGAATCTATTTAAAGTAGAGATTGGTAATTTTTTGATTATCAATGGCGTTATGGTATAGCGTGGGTAAAAGGTATTAAAATGTTCAATCAGCCATGTATATATTAAATGATGGAGCAGGTTTGACAGGCTGAATGGTCTACTCCAGTCCTTATAATCTTATGAAGATATTACTAGCATAGATAATAAGCAGGTGATATTCTTACTGAACACCCCTCAGCTGATTTGAAGATTAGGCTTGCATATTGATATTGCAAAGCCTGAAAATTCCTGTAGTTGTTACGCAGAACAACATCATGCAAGCATCTATTGAGTCTTCCCTCTTCAGTAATTGTACGATATATTGATGATTTCAGGCATAAATCTTCAAAGTTCGCTTAAAGTGTTACCACGTATAATGGAGAAGGAGGAAGGGGGAGAGGTATTATAGCACAGTGCATGGCATCCTTGCTTCTTAACCAAAAAAGTTCCAGATTCTAGTACTCCAGGACTTGAGGACCAAGGAGGGTAAGTTTACAGCATCGCCAAACAGTTTGAGGGTCAACTTGTAAATCCTTCCAATATACTGTAATAGCTGACGATAAAATCAGAAAAGTTTCTTGATCAGCCATGGTACAGAAAGGAATTGCAGCTTTTACCATTACTAGTTATAGCTATGAGACAGAAAACACATGCTACAGTGTATATTGTCATTGGAATTCAGACTTTAAAGGGTGACCTAAATGGCCTAATGGCCAACGTGGAGTAGATTGGTGCTGGTAGCACAGAGTTTGACTTCTGTTGGATGGAGTGTGTTCAGGACATGTCTGCTTTCCTTATCCATTGTGCAGATTGCTGTGCCTTGGATTGTGCTGAGGCAAAGACATGAAGAGAAAGCTTGCAGATGAAATTGTATTCCATTGGCAACAAGTTGAAAAGACCTAAGGGTTTTTAATGGTTGAACCGAGAGTCATACAGTTATACAGCATAGAAGCAGACACTTCGGTCCAACCAATCCATGCCGGTTATAATCCCATATTAAACCAGTCCCATCTGTATGGTCCTGGCCCATATCTCTCCAAACCTTTCCTATTTATGTACTTACCTAACTGTCTTTTAAACATTGTAACTGTACCCGCATCCACCACTTCCTCAGGAAGTTCCTCACATAGGAACTGCCCTCTGTGTAAAATATTGTCCACTCGTGTCTTTTTTAAATCTCTCTCTTCTCATTTTAAACATATGCCCCTTTGTCTTGAAATCCAATATCCTAGGGGGAAAAAAACACCTACTGTTAACTGTATCTACACCCCGACGATTTTATAAAACTCTTCAAGGTCACCTCTCAACCTACTATGTTCTCATGAAAAAAGTTCCAACCTATCCAGCCTTTTTTTTATGTCCCTTAAGACCCAACCAGCCTGCTCCTATAATGCTGCTTGGCTTGCTGTGTTCATCCAGTTCTACATCATGTTATCTCAGATTCTCCAGCATCTGCAGTTCATAATCTCTCTCAATCAGTAGTACTGCTGCCTAGCCACTCTTGGAAATTGAAATCCCCCACCCAGAGTACATTTTGTGTCCTTGCTATCCTCAGTGCTTCCTCCAAGTGTTGCTCAACATGTGGAATACCAATTCATCAGCCAAGGGTGGATGGTACATGGTTAAGCATTGCTGATGTTTAACCAGAAGCCATGAGGTCAAGAGTCAATGTTGAGGATTCCTAAGGCAGCTCCCTCCTGACTGTGTACTCTGTGCCACTATCTCTGATGTATTCAAAATATGTTGTAGACCATTTAATGACTTGCAGTGCACTAAATATTTAGTAAATATGTAAACTGCCTGATTTTTATACATTTTTAATATAATTTATTGTAAATTTATATTTTTGGTTTTTGAAATAGTTACTGTGGTTTTTTTTCTCTGTATCTGAAGTTAATGATTCTCAAGAGTTTTGTAGCCATGGTGATTTATTTTAAATCAGTTTTGAGGCCAAACGATAGAATTAATACATTTTTGTATACATTGGTAGGGTTTTATGACACAACTAGATAAACAAGCTGCATTTTGAAAGACTTTTTCAAGGTTACAGGAAACACCCATAAATACCAATAGCTCAGACAGAGCATCCCTTTTAAATCATGGAGTCATGCAGCACAAAACAGACCGTTTTGTCCACCCAGCCCATGCTGAGCACAATCCCAAACTAAACTAGTCCCATCTGCCTGTTTTTGGCCTATATTCTCCTAACAATTCCTATTCATGTACTTATCCAAATGTCTTTTAAATGTTGTAATTATACCTACATCTACAGCTTCCTCAGGAAGTTCATTCCACATGCGAACCACCCTCTGTGTCAAAAAACCTGTCCCTCGTGTTTTTTTAAATCTCTCACATTTCACTTTAAGAATGTGCCCCCCTCGTCTTGAAATCCCCTATCCTGGGGAAAAGACAAGAGATATTAAGGTTTATCTAAGATTATATAAGGGTCAATGGGCTGAAAAATGGCAGATAGAGTTCAATCTGGATAAATGAAAGGTATTGCATTTTGGTACAACAAACAAGGGTGGGTATATACAATTAACGGTAGGGTCTTGAGTAGTGTTGTAGAGCATTAGGACCTAAGAGTGCAGGTACATAATTCTTTGAATTTTGCATCACAGTGAGGTTAAAAAGGCATTTGGCATGTTTGCCTTCACTGCTCATTCCTTTGAGTATCAGAGTTGGGCAGTAATGTTAAGGTTGTACAGGGCATTGGTGAGGCCCCTCTAGAATATAGTGTCCAATTCTGGTTATCCAGTTACAGGAAGGATGATTAAGTTGGAGAGGGTTTGGAAGAGACTTACCAGGATGTTGCTGGGTATGGAAAATTTGAGTTGTAAAGAAAGACTGTACAGGCTGAAACGTTTTTCACTGGAGCATAGGAGGTTGAGAGATGAACTTACAGAAGTTTACAAAATAATGAGGGGTAAAGATAGCCCTTTAATGAAAATGCTTAGATCAGGTCTCCTGAGAAGGGAAGCATATAATGAAATTAGATTACCTTAAATTAAATAATTAGTATTAGCCCCAGACCAGAAATGTTGGGATAAAACCCTGAGGAGTTACCAGATATTCTAGGTGTTACAGCTGGGGACTCTGGTGTGAGTACTGCCTGTGTGTGTTTCTGGGTACCACATTAAAGATGTCTGTTGGATACTGTACCAGAGGTGCATTTTGGGTATTGCATAAAAACTAGTGTTTTCCTTTTCAGTTTGGGATTAATGGAATTATACTTATACTTGGTATTTTAAAAATCTTTGTTGGTATCATAATAACAGATAGAATTGTGCACCTGCAAGTCTATATGAAAGATATTTATTGATCATGTGTACAGTTTGTTATAATCTCAGTTGATTACACAACTGGACATATCAGATCCCAAAATGAAATCTGGCTTGATAGGTCATGTGCTTAATTTTCTTCAGTTAGTTAATGTGATGGTTAGTCACTGAACAAGCCACCAGATATTCTTTAAATAACAGATCTGCTGAACATTGTTTATTACACAAAAGAGAAAATGGAAACAAACAGCATTGATATATAGGACTGTTTAGAAAGATCTTAACACAAACAGCAAAACAAAGTTAGAATCTGCTTCCCAATATTAACCATTACAGAGACTCAAGTCAAAGAAAATATGTTCCTATCTCACCTCTTTCAGTCTCTGCTTACTTCCAGATTCTGTTCCCTGAATTGCAGAGACAATTTTACAATGCGTTCCCAAATTTGTGGGTCTACGTCTTCACTCATCTGATGTGGGCAGTGCTGGTCGGCCAGCATTTGTTGCCTGTCCCTAGTTACTCTTGAGAAGGTGTTGGTGACCTGCCTTGTTGAACCACTGCAGTTCATGTGCTGTCATTAGACCCACAATGCCTGTAAGGAGAAATTCCATGGTTTTGACCCTGCAACAGTGAAGGAATGGTGATATATTTCCAAGTCAGAATGGTGAGTGACTTGGAGGTGAATTTGCAGGTTGTGGAGTTTCTATTGTAGTTGTTAAACCTGTCTTTCTAGATGGAGAAAGTTATGGGTTTGGAAGGTGCTGTCTAAGGATCTCCTGTGAATTTCTGCATTGCACTTTGTAGAAAGTACACACTGCTCCTACTGAGTGTTGATGATAGAAGGAATGGATACTTGTGAAGATGGTGCCAATCAGATGGCATCCTGGATGGTGTCATGCTTCTTAAATATACAACTGGGGACAATTCCACCACACTCCTGATGTGTGCTTTGTAGATGCTAGACAGGCTTTGGGGAGTCAGGAGGTGAGTTACGACAGTATTCCAGCAACTGACCTGCTTTTGTAGTCACTGTATCAATATGGTGAGTTTGTTTCAGTTTCAGGCCAATGGTAAACACCCTGCCCCACCACCATAATGTTGATAGTGAAGTATTCAGTGACAGTAACACCACTGAATGTCAAGGGGTAGTGATTAGACTGTCTCTTATTGGAGATGGTCATTGCTTGGCATTTGTGTGGCATGAATATTACTTGCCACTTGTGAGCTCAAGCTTGGATATTGTTCAGATCTTATTGCACTTAAATGTGGACTGCTTCAATATCTGAGGAGTCAAGAGAGCTGCTGAACATTGTGCACTTGTTGGCGAACTTCCCCACTTCCAACTTTAGTTTAGAGGGAAGGTCAGTGATGAAGTGGCTGAAGATGGTTGGGCCTAGGACACCACCCTGAGCAACTCCTGCAGAAACCTCCTGGAGCTGAGATGACTGACCTATAACAATCACAACTATTTTCCTATGTACCAGGTATGACTTCAACCAGTAGAGAGTTTGCACCCCGATACGCATTGATTCCAGTTTTGCCAGTGCTCCTTGATGCTACGAATGTGGCTTTGATATTGAGAAGTTTTCACCTTCCCTCACCTCTAAAATTCAGCTTTTTTGTCTATGTTTGAACCAAGGCTGTAATAAGACCAGGAGCTGAGTGACCCTGGCAGAGCCTAAACTGGGCGCCATTGTGCAGATTATTGCTGAGCAGGTGCTATTTGATACACTGCTGATGATATCTTCCATCACATTCCTGACGGTCAAGTGTAGACTGATGGGGCAGTAATGGCTGGGTTGAATTTGTCTTGCTTTTTGTGTACAGGACATATCTAGGCAATTTTTCCATCTTGGCAGGTAAATCTCAGTGTTATAACTATACTGGCCCAGCCTGGCGAGGGGAGCGGGAAGTTCTGGATTACAAGTCTTCAGTGCTAATGCCAGAATGCTGTCAAGGCCCTTAGCCTTTTCAATATCCAATGACTCTAATTGTTTCTTGATATCTCATTGGAGTGAATTGAATTGGCTGAAAACTGTGATGCTACGAACTGCAAGAGGAGGCTGAGATGAATCATCCACTTGGCATTGCTAGATTACTGCAACTTCTCCACCTTTATCTTTTGCATTGATGTGTTGGGCTCTTCCATCATTGAGGATGGGGATATTTGTGGAGCCTCCTCTTCCAGTGATTTGTTTCATTGCCCATCACCATTCATGACTGGATGTGACAGGGCTGCAGAGCATACATCTGATTTGTTGGTTGTGTTGACGGACACTTACTTCTGTCTACCACTTTCTATTTACACTGTTTGTTCGCTTCACCAGTTTAATACCTCATTTTCAGATTTGTCTGGTGTTGCTTCTGAAATTATCTCTTTCGCTGTCCTCTGAACCAGGATTAATCCCCCTGGCTTGATGGTAATGGTTGAGTGTGGAATATGCTAGGCCATTAGGTTACAGATTGGGCTGGAGTACAATTCTGCTGCTGCTGCTGATGGCCCACAGCATGTCATGGATGCCTTTAATTGCTAATCTATTCTTAGTCAGTCCCATTTAGCATGGTGATATGCCACATAGCACATTGGAGGATATTCTCAACATGAACATAGAACATAGAAAAGTACAGCACAGTACAGGCCCTTCGGCCCACGATGTTGTGCCGTGGAATAATCTTAATCCAAAAGTAAAATAACCGTACCTACATTCCACTCAATTAATTGCTGTCCATGTGCATGTCCAGCAGTCACTTAAATGTCACTAATGACTCTGCTTCCACGACTACCACTGGCAAAGTATTCCATGCACTCAACTCTCTGGGTGAAGAACCTCCCTCTGACGTCTCCTCTATATCTTCCTCCTAACACCTTAAAACTATGACCTCTTGAGGCAGTTAATCCTGCCCTGGGGAAAAGTCTCTGGCTATCGACTCTATCCATGCCTCTCATTACCTTGTACACCTCGATCAGGCCACCTCTCTTCCTCCTTCTCTCCAGAGAGAAAAGTCTGAGCTTAGTCAACCTCTGTTCGTAATACAAGCCTTCTTCATCTGCAGAAGGGACGTGCAGGGATCACTTTTACAGATATTGTCATGGGCAGATGCATCTGCAGTCGTCAGACCAGTTAAGGATGAGGTCAAAGATAATGGGAACTGCAGATGCTGGAGAATTCCAAGATAATAAAATGTGAGGCTGGATGAACACAGCAGGCCAAGCAGCATCTCAGGAGCACAAAAGCTGTCGTTTCGGGCCTAGACCCTTCATCCTCTCTGATGAAGGGTCTAGGCCCGAAATGTCAGCTTTTGTGCTCCTGAGATGCTGCTTGGCCTGCTGTGTTCATCCAGCCTCACATTTTATTATCAAGGATGAGGTCAAGTGTGTTTTTTGTTTCGTCCCTCACTGACTGCTGTCAACCTGGGATAACAAGGTGTGGATCTGGATGAACGTAGCAGGTCAAGCAGCATCTTAGAAGCAGGAAAGCTGACGTTTCGGGCCCAGACCCTTCTCTAGCTTTTGTGTCCTTTAGGACTTTGGCACTAACTGAAGACTTATGCACAAGCTCAAATTCGCCTAAAAAAAACTTCTGCTGAGGTAACTGGTTCCCCTAACTCAACTCACCTGAAGAATCTTGGCTCCCCTGCTGGCAGAAACTATTCAACCTTCAAAACTGAACTCTGAACATTTATGAACTGATAAAACAAAATGATTCTTTTGCTCTGAAATCAAAATTGTTGTTCTGCTCTGTTTACTTTATGTCTTAAGCTCACTCGTATTAACATCCTATCCATTCACACCAAAGAAGATCTTCCAGGTTATGTTTTGCTCCTGCTGATGTTAGTACTGGACAATCCAGATCCCAGGCAGAAACCTGTCTTGATACATCATAGTTTGATTTGTTTTGGAGTTAAGCAAGTGGTCTCTCACTGAAACATAAGCAAGGAACATTGCACATTTTGCTTTGACAATAAAACAAGTTTATTATCAAAGGACATAAAGATAAAACCAAATAAACGTAATCATTTGCTTATGATACATATTCAAAGATTTTCAGCTCAGTAAAAATATAAAACAAAACTCTCCTTTGTAAAGAAGCAAAACAGCTTTTGTACAGTACCCAAAACACACATGGTATCCACACTGAAGGCCCTGTATAAAGCAGCTTGGATAGGTTTGATTCACTTATGACTTCAACTTTCAGATTTTTCCTGGAGCTATTGTATCAGTTTTTAAGTACCATCTTCAAGGTTTTATCTCAATACTTTTGGTCTGCTGATTTACATTAACTATTTTATCTGAGGTCACCTACTCCACCATATAGCCTTCCCTTTTCTGGAGGACAGGTCTGTATAGCCATCCTATTCCAAGGACTTCATAGAACTGCTCAATACTTAAGTAGAACTGAAACCAAAAGTCGCCACCTCTAAGCATTGGATATTTCCCTTCAGCTTGAAGAAAGAAACAAGCACCACAATTCTCTCACAAACCTTTAAGTTGCATTATTTAACTTGCTAGGTCACAAAACATTCCAAGAGAAACAAAATAAATTCCGTTGGTGGTGCATAAAAATCCCTTCATTCTGAAATGAGACCTTAAAAATTTTTTTTAAAATCAACATGGCGACAGAAATGCTTTCATGTTAATCATTCATTTCCAACACAGAGAAACCCATCAGTTACTGTCTCAAAAACCAGAAACCTATACTTAGAATAAATGATATTAAATATTATCAATCACACAGTTTACATCACAGCAGTCATTTGTCTTCTTGGATATGAATGTCCAAATGATTTTCTATTCTGTTAAAAGAAATAAAATCTTCAAAAAAGTGACCAAAATCCATCTGCCTTAGTTTAAAAACAAGTCAACATTCCAAAACTAATTACACATATTTCACCACAGGTCAAAGGAAATAAAATTTAGAACAACCTTTCATCCCCCAACGTTTTTCTGAAATGATAAATATATTATTTAGATTAAACAATATATTTTTGTCAAAATGAATTGAGATAAATGAGTTTTGTAGCATCTTAGAGATCAGCCACATTTTGTCATCTTCCCCCAAGAAATAATTTAGTGGTATTAACTACAGAGCTGAACTGCATATATCTCAGAGTTGCTTTTTTCACTTCAGTAGAGCTGGCACTCTGTGTGTGAAATACAATCCAGAACTGACTGGAAAACTGGTTATGCGGCAGTATGGTACCTGTTGTGCTTTATTCTGGAGAGGAAATTACTTCAAACCTTGACAGCCTGTATTCTTAGGCATTTCATATATTAGATGATCAGAGATTTTTTTTTCTCTAATAATCAGTATTTGCTGCTTATGAATTTTGTTTTAATAAAGATGATATTTAGTATCATTTTTGAACTCCGATAACTTGGTGAGACTGTGCTTTAATTATATATATACATACATACATTAGTTTATGTACAAAAGAATAACAATTGAAATTTTCTGGAAGTTACTCATGAAATATCTGTAGAAAGTGCCAAAATAAACCATTTCTATAATCATTAGAAAGTTGGAATTGAAATGTATTTGAACTTTGATACCTGATGGATCACCTGTCAAATTTGGGTACGAAAGGCTTGTCATTTTCTTTTGGATCATTCAAAAGTTGGTCATGAGTCTAAGCTAACAGCAAAAATGTAAAAATATGCTGAGCTAAGTGTTGGTGTGAAAGTGTAAAACTGTCATTGTCATTTATTTTGTACTTTCCAATCAGCTTCAGAGGTTCAGTTTTTTAAATGAACAGAATTGTTTTTCATTAGTAGTTGAAGCTTAGGATAAATACACAATGGCATGACATCACAAAAAGCTGATCTCATACAGTTATATATAGTTGAGATCAATGGTAATAAACAAAGCAGCATAATGTCAGGGAAGATTCTGCACAACTTGAAACATGCCTGTGGTGCATCCCCAATTTTGGTTCTTCTAGCTTTGGCAGCTGTGCCTTCAGCTCCTTAGGTTTTAAACTCTGGATTTCCCTCTTTGCGCCTCTCTGCCTAACGGGATGGATTAAATCATAATTTGAAAGGTGATTGGATAATACATTAATCCATTATGTGACTGAGTTTCCTCAAAAGAACAACATGTAAGTGGAGGATATATAAACATGTTTTTTTTTAATCTAGGTCTTCTTGCAGCACAGGATATGGTGATGTGTTTACAGCAGCACGTCAACAATCAAATATCTTGAAATGTGTTAACACTCCTATTGCAAGGGGTGACTTCAGCAGTACAGCCCATTTTAAAGATGTAATGTTCAAATGAGGTGACAGTGTTCAGCCAATTTTGTGTTAGTTACTGAAGATCGAATTGATACGGATAAGTCGGCTTTCGATCAGAATATTTAGCTGAAGTTAAAATCATTGTACTTGACATTGATCAGCCTGCTGACACATTTATATTTTACCTGATATACCATCTTTGCAACAATAAGCTAAATTCTACACAATGCTGCAGTGATTTCAATGTTCTGTACGTGCGGCAATTTCTCACATTCTCCATAATCACAGAGTCTAAAACCAATAGAGAGTGTAGAATAAAGGTAATCAAATAATACAATGCAAGCAAAACAACTCAATCCAACACCATACTTCAAATTTCTACATCAAGTTTATTGTCAAATCATGGCCACACTTCTTGGAAACTCTGTTATGTGTTTTATTTCTTAGTTTGGTTGCGTTTCTTTCCACGATTTTGTCATTGGTAGGATTTTTGAATTAACTTCAAGTAAGTACAAAGTAAATTTTAAAAGATATTGGGTGGCGTCTTCAAGGCCAAGATCTCAATGACATAGACTATGGTGAAAACTTTGAGAGAATCATGTGGGGCCTTTCTCAACATCAAAACCAACAATTTGCATTTTCCAGAAATAATGGGAACTGCAGATGCTGGAGAATCCGAGATAACAAAGTGTGGAACTGGATGTATCCAGCTCCACACTTTGTTAACTTGCATTTTCCAACTAAGTTCCAAGACAAGATTTTTACTAGTGAGCAGTGAAAACCCTGTTAAATCATAGAATCTCTACGGTGTGGAAGCAGAGCATTTGGCCCATCATTGCCCATACTGACTCTCTGAAAAGAGCCACCATCCCTGTTGAAATAACTCCTCGAAAGCCAGCATCCTGTCACCAGGTCATCTTTATTTATATTTTCATAGGTTACACTGACCCAGCTAGCTCAGAGAGTGAACAGAACCCCTGACACTCCTGTTTATATCTGTCAGCCAGTACTCTCTGATCAGACTTGGTTAACAGCCCCGACCAAGGAACTCATATTCAATGAGGTCCACCTGGCTGACCTCATTGCAATTGCTCCACCTGTAATCCTGCATTTCCCATGGCTCATCCACCTAAGCCTGCACATCCCTGGAACTATGGGTAATTAAGCATGGCCATATGTTTGAACTGTGGGAGGAAACCAGAGCAGCCAGAGGAAACCCATGCACATACGGGGAGAATGTGCAAACTCCACGCAGACAATCGCCATAGGGTGGGATCAAACCTAGGTGCCTGGTGCTGTGAGGCAAGAGTGATAACCACTGAGCCACTGTGGTGCCGATGCAAATAATCATTCATCAACATCTTCATTATTACATTATCTCACCTCATTAATATGAACTTTTCTATTCTACTACTCGCCAGACTCAAACTAGATACTGAGAATTCCTGATCTGAAAGTCAATGTGAAATGCAAAACCATCCTCCAGACCTCAAATGGGGACATCCAGCACCAATGTCTCAGGTCATGGGCAGCAGCTCCAGGCTTCCCACATACACAGGCATTTGCATCCAACGCATATCAGCCTCTCTGCACCCTTATGGTACATCACCAATCCATTGTCAGTACACTTACGTACTTAAACACTGCACTTTGGGGCACACTGGAACCTTTTGATGCATTGTTGCTGCAAGAAGGATTTCCTCACCAAAATAGGCATCCAGTCTATCAAATGAATCAGCCTGCTTATTGGGGCTCCTCACTTGCTTTCTTTGCACTCACTCACCTTGAGCCTATCTGTGTGCTGTAAGCGTCCTTGCCTTGCCTTTGTGCACTTTGCTATTTCAGCCATAGCCATTAATCTTACAGTGTTTCTGTCTTGCTGTACATTTGAGGGCAGGCACAAAATGACGCAGCTTGTTAGCAGCTGGTGGCTATGGGGTTGGACATGCTATTGCAATCTTATACCCTGCATCATGTTCCAGCAGTTTACATGATAAACACACTGTATATCTTCAACCAAATGACTGTATCTCAAAGTAAACGTGTTGTAGTCCTTACTCAAGTCAAGGGTGACACTTTTCAGTCAGGTGGTCCCAGCACAGTAAGTCAAAGACAGCCTCCAATATAAGCCCATTTGCTTGGACACGTCAGGGTCAGGATCAGGATCCTCTCTTCATAGGGAGTAAGGAGCCAAATGTCAACCACCCCGCCACCTTTCCTGGTCATTTTTGTGCTATTATGGGTTGTTTCCTTTTGCAATGAGAAAGTGACGCATTGAGTAAGATGAATGTGGGTGACACAGCTGTTATTGATGTTGCAGATGGAGGACATCTTGTGAGGTGTTCTGAGTTAGTGAATAGGATGCATAGAGGGGTGGGAGGGGAGATTGGGGTGGGCGAAAATGAGTGAGGGTTGGTGCTGCGTGTGATAGTCAGAGTGTTAGAGAATGTCCTTTAGTGTGATAATGAAGTGTGAAGCTGGGTGAACACAGCAGGCCAAGTAGCATCTTAGGAGCAGTGGGAAGTGGGTGCAGTAACAGACGTAGAGTCAGTTGAGCTTACTGAGAAAAGATTATGGCACTTATCCTGGCAGAATGGAGAACATAATCAAGCTTCTTGCATCATTGTTGCACATTTCTCCAGACTATGGAGATTGCACTGGCCCAGGTGGCAGTGTAAGATCAGGCTGGCAGGGTCTGGTATAGCAGCCTTCTCTGCTGTTTCTGGTGCAAGAAGACAGCGCTTTGCAGCATCCTTTCCTCTAGTGCCTCTGGGTCCTTATCTGCAAAATGAGGCCACAATTTTCACTTGTGTGCCATATCCGGAACAAATAAAATCAAGTGCGCAAGGCAGCTCCATACCTACAGCTTTTGACTGAGTGCTTGATTGCATTTTAAAAATGGCATCAATGCAAGAAACCCAAGATGTCCCAGGAGTGACAAGTACTTTTGCCTACAGCGAAAGGGAGAATATCATGTGGGTGGGGTGTCATAGAGGCTTGAAGAATGCCAGTTTATTTTCCCTTATCATTTGGAGAATTCCTCGGCCTCCTGCAAACCAATGAATGTACCTGGAGAAGTAAGATCAAGGAGTAGCAGGTGCTGACAAGCCAAACAGGTCATTTCAGTGAACAGTGTGGACAAAGACCATTGAATTGTCTTCCTAGTCCTGCCTGTTGCTAAAGACCCCAATGTTTCTTGAGTCTGTGCGCACACGTGCGCGCAAGTGTATTCGTCTAGTAGATTGATATGTCAATAGTTCACGATTGTTATCTGTAGCTAGAATCTATTTGTTTGCAATAAACGGTAATTAGTATGGAGTACAGAAGCCTGGCCACACCTTCTACCAACATTGGTCTAAAAGACAGGTAAATGGGGGTATTTTGTGTATCTTACAAACAATTTTGTGATAACTCTGGGAACAGTGAGGCTTGATTTCCAGTGAACTACCCCAGTGAGACTTAACATTATTTTAGTTACACTATGATTTAGAAATGAGCAATTGTTTCAAATCCGTGCTGTTCAAAATTTACCTTTGGAACTTAGTTAAAACACCGATTTTTGCAGTTCAGTAGAAAAGAGTCAGTGCGTAGAGCTGATCTGGAACACATGGGCAGATGCTCACAATTTTGCCTCAGCAGCTTTCAGCTTTGGGAGTCGCTCTAACTAGGTCAACTTTCAAAGGTCTTTGGCAAAACAGTATTTGGGAAATCCACATTGTGTTTGAATGTGACAAAATTCTTATCTAATGTCAGGAATGCTGACAAACCGTAAGTAAATTATTTCCCAGGAGTACCTCATTGGGATTTATTTTTGTAATGTGAGGGGTTAGTAAATTAGATAAACAGATTTTCAGCCATGAAAAACTGCATGAGAAGATTTGCAGTGATACTGCTACCATTGCAGCAATAAGGTTTTGCTGTTATGTCTATTTCATTCATTTGCTCAGTGGCAACAGACTGCTGCAGAACACAATTATGAAAAGAATTGTTGCCTCATGACATTTTTGAAGCATGGTAATTGTTTCAAGTGATGTGTCTTAATGGCTGCCACAAGTTAAAATGAAATCAGATTGCTGCGGAGTTAGAGGGCATAGTATATTCACTGGCTTTCTGGCACTCCCGTTTTTCACAAAAACAAGTAAACAAAAAGAAATGTGCATGCATACCATTTGCAGCTACAAGTTGCCTAACATACCTGGTCAACCCAAAAAATGATAATTCATAATAAAACTATGGTAATTCTAGTCAGTCCAATTTCCATCAGTCTCTGTATGTGCATTTCATTCATTGCCCCTGAAGTCTTAGGTCTTCGACTGATGTGAATGCAAGTTGTCACTGTCAGTTTGTCAGCTTTCTGGTCATTTCTGGTGCAATGTGTTTCCTTGAGGAGTGTCGTTCCTTTGATATGTACTTGTTCTAAATAACATAGTTCTCCTTCATTTTCAACATCTCTGGTGGGTTCACGACTTCCAGAATATGCTGAACTGTGACTTCTTGTTGCATTTTCTAGATTCAACGCTCTGTCTTACCATCTTACCAATTTATTTCTTGGCAACGCTACCCTTGACAGCAAGTTAGTAATGTGCATGTGTATAGATCATATTCAGATGATATAGCTGCAAACAAAGCAACATTCTTTGTAATAAAATGTGAGGCCGGATGAACACAGCAGGCCAAGCAGCATCTCAGGAGCAGCTTGGCCTGCTGTGTTCATCCAGCCTCACATTTTATTATCTTGGAATCTCCAGCATCTGCAGTTCCCATTATCTCTGATAACATTCTTTGTAGGTGCTTTATAGCGTATCAAAGTGGTTTGATGAAGTGGCTTGTGTTAGGAGTCACTGTAATTTTGTATTTCCCAACCAGGTATTGAGTAAAATGCTTACAAGCAAAAACCTTTTATTCTAATGAGTCTAAGCATAGCATCTTTCACTTTGTGTTAATGTCCTGGGTACAAATATAACTGTGATGTGAAGGTGTCAGTAAGAGACTCGGTTTGACAAAGTCAGAAGTCACGCGACATCAGGTTATAGTCCAACAGGTGTATTTGAAATTACAAGCTTTCATAGCATTGCTCCTTCATCAGGTGAAGTGAATTTGCCTGACAAAGAAACAGCATCACAAAAGCTTGTGATTTCAAGTAAACCTATTGGACTATAACCTGGTGTCATGTGACAAATATAACCAGTCATCCTTGCTGCGTAATAATTACTTCAAATTACACTGCAATGTGACTTCATCATTGTCATAATTGTCCCTTAGCACTGGGGTTGCCATCATTAATTGTTTGATTTGACTGAAATCTGCTTCTCTCTCTGTGCCCCATACCAATGCACATCATAACAGTGCATAGAAATTCAACACAGATAACAAATTAAGCAAGAACTTTTGGTTGCATTTTTGAACCATCTATCAGTCATTGCACTGCTTTTACATCTCTTGACTGGTGTATCTTTGCTACAGCTCTCACCTTGTCAGGACCTGAGCAAAGTCCTGACACTGTCAGTGCATGACCCATCGATTTCAGGCATCTTCAACTACATCGTCATCTTCGCCCTTTTTCTCTTTTCACAATTTTCTTCAGTTGTTCAGTGATGACCACTTATTCTGCTTTCACTTGCTTATCAGTAGCCACCAGCTCTTCTAGAAATGACTCCATGGCACTGTTATCTTTCCATTCTTTTCAGAACCTTCTGCATGTGTGGGGCCTCCATTTCCTCTTTCATGTTTTCCACCTTGTACTTGAGGGCAGCTGGAACTCTCCTCAGCAGGTATTGACTACTCTCATCTATGCTGAGATTATATTCACCAGGAAGACTTTTAAGACCTGTAAAAAAAATCTTCATAATTTTCTGGGATCTGTTCAGAAGGAATGGGTTCATGGCCTGCAAAATGCTCAAGTATCTTCTGGTATATTTAAGGTTATCAATCCAAACTTTAGACTTCCTTAAGCTTAGATGAATGGATTTGCTAAATGGAACAAAAACAAAGTTGCTGTAAAAGCTCAGCAGTCTGGCAGCATCTGTGAAGGAAAAAAACAGATTTAACTTTTTGGGTCCAGCGACCCTTCCTCAGAACTAATGGTGGCTGGGAAAACGTTAGTTTATATGCGGAAAAAAAGGAGGGGGATTGGGTAGGGAGTAAACGATAGGATAGAGCCTAAAGAGAGAAGAGCAGTTGGACAGACAAAGAGTTGATAATGATCAGGCTGGGAGGGTGAATAGTTGTTAATGGGAACTATCAGTGACTAACAACAGGGGGTGTGTAATGGCAGGCTATGTGGTAACAAGGCCTGGTATGTAGGGTAGGGGACTGGGACATGGGAGAGTTTAGGCCCCATTATTGAACTCGATATTGAGTCGGGAGGGCTGCAGAGTCACCAAGTGACTTGTGTTGTGCTTTCCTGGAACACTGCAGCAAGCCAGAGGCAGACATGTTGACCAGGGAACAGAGTGGCGTGTTAAAATGGCAACTATACCCTGTTAAAAAGTGACGTTTTCCCAGCCATCATCAGTTCTGAGGAAGGGTCACGAGACCCGAAATGTTAACTCTGTTTTTTCCTTCACAGATGCTGTCAGACCTGCTGTGCTTTTCCAGAAACTTTGTTTTAGTTCCTGATTTACAGCATCCACAGTTCTTTCAGTTTTTATTTAGGATTTTGCTTAATGTCTCCCGAACTCCAGATCTTCAAACTTCCTATTGAAAGCAGTTTCAGTTGTCTTTCATGTCTCTGCATATAATTGATCATATTTTGCTGCATTGATGCCCTCACCTTCTTGATTGTGTTTATATAATCGTCTGACAACTTTCACTTGTCCTCTGAGGGTGAATTTCATTCCATTATATGGCAACAACCAGCTCTTCATCAAGACACACACAGCAACCATGCGGACAAAATTTGAATGCAGTCTGCCAACATTTTCACGCACAAGTTCGAACAAGACTGCTTTGCTGCACAGGATCTCCAACCAATCGGCAACATTTTCTTCCTTTGGACTCATGGCGAGGAATCACTGAAATGACTACACAGCAATGTCAACAAGTTTCATCCCACCATCAGACTTACCACTGACTACTCTTCAGAATCAGTCTCAATTCTTCGACACATGCATCACCATCAAGGACAGACACCTCAGTACCTTACTGTACCACAAGCCCACGGATAACCTTACAATGCTGAACTTCTCTAGCTGCTACCCTAAACATATAAAAGAAGCCATCCTCTACAGACAAGCCTTGTGTATATGTGAGATCTGCTCAGATGAGGAGAAACATGATGGACACCTGAAGATTTTGAAGGATACCCTCATAAGAATGGGATGCAATGCTTAACTCATCAATCACCGGTTCCAATGTGCCAAAATGAAAAACCACAATGACCTCCTCAGAAGACAGACACAGGATACATCCAACAAGAGTACTCTACATTATCCGTTACTTACTCAGAGCAGACAGACTATACCATGTTCTTTGCAGCCTTCAATATGTCATTGATGACGATGAGCATCTTGCCAAGATCATCCCTACGCCTACTCTTCTCACTTTCAAAGAACTGCCAAAACTTAAACAGATCATCGTTCACAGCAAACTACTCTGTCTTCAGGACATCAACCACAACACCTTCCAATCCTGCCATGGCAACCTGTGCAAGACATGTCAGACTATCAATATGGATACTACCATCGCATGTGGGAACACTACCCACCACATACAAGCAAATACTCATATGGCTTGGCCAATGTTGTCTGTCTCACACGCTGCCGTCAAGGATGCCCTGCGGCATGGTATATTTTTGAGACCATGCAGACACTGCGACAATGGAGTGAGTGGACACCGCGCAACAATTGACTACTAATGTTTCCTCCCAGTCGGGGAACACTTCAGCAGTCAAGGACATTCAGCCTCTGACCTTTGGGTAAGCATCCTCCAAGGCAGCCTTTGAGATACATAACAATGGAGAATTTCTGAGCCGAAACTGATAGCCACGTTCCATCCCCACGAAGATGGCCTCAGCCATGATCTTGGGTTCATGCCACGCTACATGTGACCCCATCACACTGTTTTTTATCTGTATAATCGTCCTCACTGACCGGTTTTGGCACCATCACCTTGATAAATTGTTATGATCTCTCTACCTTAATTAGCCCATACAGTTTTGGATTACTTATTACTTTGGTTCAACCCTCAGCATGTGGCTCTTATACCTATCATGTTATCGTAGTCATTTGGTTTGTCTCCAGCACCACCTTATTTACAATTTTTTGCAATCATCTCTCTGCCTCATTTAATTGGGTTATGGGTCATCCCTTCACTTGTTGTTCAGCTGCTGACACTTTACTCACACTGTCTGATACTTTTGATCACCTGTAGAGCCTTATTATTCAACATTCCACTTGCACCATTTGTATGATCTTTTGCCTCTCTGTCCTTGATCTCTCTGCCTATAAATTCTGTGTCTATGTGCTCCTGTCTCACTTCACATGACAAAGGCGTTATGCTCCAAAGACTTGTGATTTCAAATAAACCAGTTGGTCTATAACCTGGTGTCGTGTGACTTCTGAGCTCGTCCACCCCAGTCAACACCAGCATCTCAGCATTATAAATTACGTGCGGGTATGCTTCTCTTCACTCCACTTGATGAAGGAGCAGTGCGCTGAAAGCCTGTGATTTCAAATAAACCTGTTAGACTATAACCTGGTGTTATGTGACTTCTGACTTTGACCACCCCAGCCCAACACCAACACCTCCATATTATATGGCCACAATCTCACTTTCAAGGGCTACATTTTTGGATCACCATCTTGAGCAACTTCACACAGTTCTTCAAAACTGACCATGTTGCATAAATCACCAGCGTCTAACTGGCACTTCACTTTGCTTGATGCTCTTTTTCATGAGTCATCATTGTAAAAGCCACAAACCTTAGAGATCTAACAATGTCAACCCTGTATGTGGTGCAGTGATTCATTACTTGATATCTGTCAAGCGGCCACCTTATTGACTCACTTTGCTTCTTTCAAGCTGAACTCTTGTGTGCAAAGTGATTCCGTTTTTGCAGTTAGGGCACTACTTTCCCTATGCTGAAGATGCTTCTTTTCCTTATGGGTGGAGCCCTATGTAATATTTATGTTCAGCTCTCTGGCTTTGACTGTCTCTTGGTCCTTCTGTAGATTTCTTCCTTTTCTAGATGGTACACACTACTGCTAGTGTGCACTGATGGTAGGAGGGAGTGAATTTTCTTGATCAACCTGTAACATCTCTCAGCACATGCAAATCCTCATCAGTTCTGTCATTAATACTCTCCAAGTGATGACTGACAATCGCAGAACTTCTGCATATGTTGATACCTTTCTTGAGAGCAGTTTCCTTTCTTAGCAGATGTGCTCTCACTGCAGCCTCTGTGGGTGGTATGATGACACGGTGGTTAGCACTGCTACCTCATAGAACCAGAGATCTAGGTTAAATTCCAGCCTTGGGTGACTGTCTGTAGTGAGTTTGCACATTCTTCCCATACCTGTCTGGGTATCCTGCGTGCTCCATTTCCTCCCACACTCCAAACATGTGCAGGTTCGGTGGGTTGGCCATGCTAAATTACCCTATAGTGTCTAGGGATGTCTAAGCTAGCTAGGTTAGCTCGAGAAAATCTGGGATTCTGGGGGATAGCATGGGGGTGCTGTGACTGGGTCGGATGCTCTTTGGAGGGTCAAGCAGACTGAATGGGCTGAATAGCCTCTTTCTGCATTGTAGCGATTCTATGATCTCCTATGTGAAAGGCAGTCCTATCTTTGATGACCTCAACTTTTGGTTGTCAGGAATGGCTTGATGTATCAGTACCATCATGTACTCTTGTGTTTTTTTAATTCAGGGGATTTGGGAATCACTAGCTGGGCCAGCATTTATTGCCTAAATCTAGTTGCCCTTGGTATGAGTTGCCTTCTTAAACCACTGCAGTCCATTTGGGGTACGTATCCCCACAATGTGGTGAGGGAGGAACCCTGGTGTGACTTTGACCAAGCAACACTGAAAGAATAGAGATAAATTTCCAGGTCAGGATGATGAGTGGCTTGGAGGGGAACTTGCTGGTGTTGACGGCCCCATGTATCTGCTGCGCCTGGCCTTCTAGATGGTATTGAGCGTGCATTTTGGAGATCCTATCAAAGGAGCCTTGGTAAGTTGCTCTAGTGCAGTCTGTGGATGGTACACACTACTGCTAGTGTGCACTGATGGTAGGAGGGAGTGAACTTTTGGAGATGCAATGCCAATCAACTGAGTTGCTTTGTTATGAATATTGTCAAGCTTCTTAAGTGTTATGAATGACACATCCAGGCAAATAGGAAGTATTCCACCACACATCAGACTTCTACCTTGTAGATAGTGGGCATGCTTTGGAGAGTCAGGCAGTGAGTTACTCACTGAAGGATCCCGATCCTCTGACCTTCTCTTGTAGCCATGGTACTTGTGTAGCTGGTCCAGTTCAGTTTCTGGTCGATGGTAACCACCACCCCTCCCCCCCCGCCCCCAACCGACCCACCAAAAATGCTGATAGTGGGGGATTCAGAGATAGTAATGCCATTGAACATCAAGAGGTGATGGTTAGGTTATCTCAGCCAAACCATAAACCAAACTTAGAACTGTATCCCCTTAATCACATTCACATGACAGACACAAACAACAAACTCTGTGGAGATGGTATTAACAACGGGGGGACAAATATCCTTCTTGTCCAATGGTCTGTGAAACAAAGGATAAGGTTTGATGAATCCTATCAAAAACCAGGCCTCTTGTGGACCAAGTCAAATCTCTGACAGTCACTGACCAATGGAAAATCTTTCATACCAAACTTCCATTTGGATTGAAATTGAGCTAGATTTGAATAGCGGTCAGATTTTAGCTGTGTTTTAGGGTTTATACAAATAGTCCAAGTATTGAGGTATGGAAATTAAAAGAAACAGGTTCCAAACTCCAGCCACGAGAGAGACCTGCAACTTTTTTCTTGCTTACTACGGCTATTCATTGTTCTAACAAGTTGCTTTTACATGTTCCTTTCTCAGTACTTCTGACAATTTGAAGAATTAAAGGCCAATGACTTTTTAAGGACTTCCACACCACCACTAGCCCATGCTAAGTATCTAAGGCCAGGCCAGGCTGTGCTTCCTTTTCAGATATCTTGGATACATTGGAGGTACTGCCCTCACATCATCAATGTCTCCTCTTCAAGATCACATGTGGTCCCAACAGTGGCCACAGTCTAAGAGGTGCTGTTGGGGCAACAGAGCCTCCAGCTATTTGATTGGCCACTAGTTCTCCAATAGGGTGGAAATCTGGACTCGAGCTAATTAAAGGCTCAACACTGGCTGTGTTCAAGGAGGGCAAGCAGGACCACACCAAACTTTTATGTTACGGTGTGGGCAGTGACTTCTTCCCTCATAAAATTCAACCCAAAGTGAAATTCAGATCTTAAATTTGGCATTTAGCTTTTGACATTCTGCCCTTAACAAAGCCTTTTGGTAAGGATATATTTAACACTTAACTGTTGTGTAACAGGTCTTGCAGATGAAGAAGAAATGTTATGTTTCAATTAATGCAGACCAAGAGAGATAGCTGCACTAACCAACGGCATAGAAAAAAAACTGTGTTTCAGCGTGAGCCATGTCAAAAAGGCATGCCTTTTTGTGTTCACTTTCACATACCATTTAGCATCAAAGCATCTCCAAACTCCAATGCCTGGTGAGCACAGGCAGCTGCAAAACATTGAAGATATTGGAGGCTGAAATGAAAACAGAAAGTGCTGGAGAAACTCCAGTAGGTCTGGCAGTCACGGAAAAGAAGAAACGTCGTATTGGATGCAAAATGATGACTCTCTTCATGGATTCTACCTGAACTGTTGAATTTCTCCAGAATTTTCCTGTTTTATGGCAATCATAGAGTTCATTTAATTTAAATGATTCCATTTGACTGTGAATATGGAAGACAATGGACACAGCAATACTGGCTGTAAAAATGCAAGTATTAAACTCAACACTTTGAGAAAGCAGAGATAATGGGAACTGCAGATGCTGGAGAATCCAAGACAACAAAATGTGAGGCTGGACAAACACAGCAGGCCAAGCAGCATCCCAGGGGCAAAAAAGCTGACGTTTCGGGCCTAGACCCTTCATCAGAGCTTTGAGAAAGCGGTGGGCCATTGTTATTCTTGCATTGAGTTCTGGGTGCCCGATTGGAGTAATGGGATAGGTACATCAAAAGATTATGGTAAGAATAATTTGAATCAAAAGTAGAATGATAGTGAATTTGGGTCTTTTTCCTTGAGATTGATGTTGGGTAATTGTCAGGAATTCTTAGCTTAAGACAGAAGGATTTAGATCAATCTTATTGATAATGGATTTTCAGGGATGTTTGTAACAAGGCATACACAAAACCATGTATAGTGTTTGAGGGACATCATATTAAAGGTAGCCCCAGGGATGTTTAAAAAAAAAGCAACGGAGACAGAAAACAAACAACAGGTGTAATGTTGCGTGTTCATGATTGGTGTGGTGTTCAGTAATAGTATACTTGGAAAGAGCACAACAGAACAAAAACTCAAGACTGGCATGCGAAAAACATACGGAAGTTGAAAGATGTGTCTTTTAGAACAGTGAAGCTTTATCACAGGCTATTTTGAGCCTGAGGCTATACAGTCCATTTCAAAGTAAATCAGCTAAGTGTTGAAAATGAAAAAACATAAAGTATGAGCAATGGAGTTTAAATGGAAGAGCTAAGATTTACATCATGCTGTAATTTCTAAGATTGAATACTTTATGATCCATCTTGTTTTTAGATTAGTAAGTCAAACAAAAAATTCTTTCAGAAAATTATGATTGCTTAATTATTTTGTCATGCAAATCAGTAGATATTGTGAATACAAGCCTCAAGCAATGGTATTCCTGGAACTGCAAAGGGCAACCAGGTGATCTGCATTTTCATGTTGCGTTGTCCAAGTTATTGTAAATATAATCCATCTTTGCCTCAGAATAATTCTGCAGGGCTGTGTTATTTTCTGACAGCTTTATGCAGTCATCTTGTTGAGTTACATGCCCAAGGGAAAGTCTGACCCATAAAACCATACAATACAGGGGCAGAATTCAGCTCTTCAGCCAATCACGTCTGTTCCGACATTCGATCACAGCTGATATGCTTCTCAAGCCCCATTCTCCTGCCTTCTTCTAGTAACATTTGATCCTCTTACCAATCAAGAACCTATCTATCTCCATCTTAAACACACGAAATGACTTGGCCTTCACAAACTTCTGCAGCAATGGGTTCCACCGATTCTCCATCCTCTGGCTGAAGAAACTTCTTTTCACCTTAGTTCTAAAGGGTCATCCCTTCATTCTGAGGCTGTGATTTTGGTTCCTAGTCTCTCGTATTTGTGGAAATATCTTCCCCAAGGCCAATCTTTCCTGGCTTCCCAGTACTCTGTAAGTTTCACGCAGATACCCCCCTTAACATTCTAAATTCCATCAAGTACAGACCCAGAATTCTCAGTAACTTCTCATATGACAAGCCCTTCATCCCTGGGATCATTCTTGTAAAGCTCCTCTGGATGTCCTCCACCTCCCAACACATCCTTCCTTAGATACAGGGACTAAAACTGCTGACAAGATTCCAAATGCCATCCAACCAAGCCTTATACAGCCTCAGCAGTACAACTCTCCTCTTGCATTCTAGCCCTTTTGAAATAAATGCCAACATTGCACTTGCCTTCCTATCTACCAATTGAACCTACGCATTAACCTTAAGAAAATTCTGAACAAGGACTCATAAGTCCTTTTGATCTTCAGATTTTTGAAGCCTTTCTCCATTTAGAAAATAGTCTAGGCCCCTCTTCTTCCAACCAATGTGCATAACCTCACGCTTTCCCACATTGTATTCTATCTGCCAATACTTGGCTCACGGTTCTAGCAGGTTCCTTTTGCAGCCACCCCAATTTCTCAATACTACTTACCTCTCCACCTATTTTTGTCTCATCTGCAAACTTAGCAACAATGCCCTCAATGCCTTCGTCCATTAATGTATATCACGACAAGCTGTGGTCCCAAAATGGATCCCTGCGGAAATCCACTTGTCACTGACTGTCATCTTGAAAAAGTCCCCTTTATCTCCATTCTTTGCCTTCTGCCAGTCAGCCAGTTCTCTATCTATGCCAGCATCTTGCCGCTAACACCATTTGGTGCTCTGATCTTATTTAGCAGTCTCCTGTGCAGCATTTGTCAAAAGACTTCAGGAAAACCAAATAAATCACATCCACTGGCTTTCCTTTGTCTAACTTGCTCATTACCTCATCAAAATGTTTAATCAATTTGTTAGGCATGACCTTCTGTTAATGACACTGTGCAGACTTAGCCCTGTTTTACCATGCACTTCAAGTACTCTGCAATCTCATCCTTAATAATGGTCTCTGTAATCTTAGTAACAACTAAGATCAGGCTAATTTGCCAGTTTCCTGTCTTCTGCTTCCCTACCTTCTTAAACAGAGATGTTATGTTAGCCATTTTGCAGTTCTCCAGGTCCCTCCCTGTTCCAGTGATTCCTGAGGTGCAGCAGTTTCAGCTGGACAGTCCTGGATCCCTGGCAGTTTTGGTAGGGTCCTGTCCTTGGTAGTTGCAACGGGCCCTCGGTCCTCTGTACTTCTGTCAGGCCCTGGTCCTCATTGTTTTCAATAAGCCTCCAGGCCTCTGCACTTTTGACAGGCCCCGGTCCTCAGCTGTTTTGACAGGCCCCTTATTCTTGACAGTTTTGACAGACACCCAGCTCTTGGCAGTGAGATGCCCTGATCCTTGGCAGTTGGGCAGGACTTGGTCGTCAGAAGTTGTGACAGGTCCCAGTTTTCAGAAGTTGTGACAGGTCCCAGTCTTCACAAGTTGGGCAGGTCCCAGTCTTTGGCAGTTGCCGGTTCATGAAACCAAGAGGCCATGGAATGAACAAAAAGTTATATTTGTCTTAACTTTGTCTCTTAATGAATAATTTATGTAAGTAAATGGCACTATTTTTGTGGCAACATACACATTTTACAGTATTTTCACAAATATAAGTAACAATAAAGTTCTATCTATCAGTTATCAGTGCTGGGAATGAATGTCAGCTATCTAAAGTCGAACAGACTACAGCTCTGGCAGGTGCATGTGATATTTATCACTGACAACTAAGTATTAGGAACCTCACATATGGAAATCAACAGTGTAGCTCGTGGAATAGACAAGAATGTGACTTTTGGGATAAGGCAGAAGTTGCTGTAGGTAATAACAAGGATAAGATAGAGAATAAAAAGGTTATTAAGAAAACACTCATAAATCAGAACTTGGAAAAAATAATCACCTCCAGGCAAGCTTCTTTGTACCTGTAGCTGACACCTGGTAAAACTTCTCTTATCAACAAATCTCCAACAGATCTACTTAGAGTAATTGAACGTTGTGGGCCAACAGATCAAGCAAGATTAAATTCATACGCATCTTAACAAAATATTCAATCATGCATGATGCAGAATAATGTTTCTGTAATAAAACATCCAATCATTGATTTACCATGAGTAACTCTGGGAAAAAATGGCTATTTGCATTAATGTAAGCATTGTTATCCTATTGGAATTTAATTCTATTAATAAAACAGCAAATATTATGGTAATGTCACCAGATGGAAAGTCAAAGGCTGAGGATAATACTCTGGGATAGTCAGTTTGGCTTTGTCAAAGGAAGCTCATGCCTAACAAATTTAATTGAATTTTTCAAGGAGGTAATCAGTCATGAAGATAGTGCTAGTGCAGTTGATGTAATTTTTATGGAATTCAGCAAAGCCTTTGACAAGGCGCCATGTGGGGGATTGATAAGCAAGGTAAAAGCACATGGGATCCAGGGTAAATTGGCAAATTGGATCCAAAACTGGCTTAGTGGTAGGAGACAGAGGGTGGTGGTGGAATGCTGTTTGGACTGAAGGCTAATAAAATGTGAGGCTGGATGAACACAGCAGGCCAAGCAGCATCTCAGGAGCACAAAAGCTGACGTTTCGGGCCTAGACCCTTCATCAGAGAGGGGGATGGGGGGAGGGAACTGGAATAAATAGGGAGAGAGGGGGAGGCGGACCGAAGATGGAGAGTAAAGAAGATAGGTGGAGAGAGTGTAGGTGGGGAGGTAGGGAGGGGATAGGTCAGTCCAGGGAAGACGGACAGGTCAAGGAGGTGGGATGAGGTTAGTAGGTAGCAGGGGGTGCGGCTTGGGGTGGGAGGAAGGGATGGGTGAGAGGAAGAACCGGTTAGGGAGGCAGAGACAGGTTGGACTGGTTTTGGGATGCAGTGGGTGGGGGGGAAGAGCTGGGCTGGTTGTGTGGTGCACCCGAAGGTTGCAGGAACAGCAACTCATATTCCGCCTGGGAACCCTGCAGCCATATGGTATCAATGTGGACTTCACCAGTTTCAAAATCTCCCCTTCCCCTACTGCATCCCTCAACCAGCCCAGTTCGTCCCCTCCCCCCACTGCACCACACAACCAGCCCAGCTCTTCCCCCCCACCCACTGCATCCCAAAACCAGTCCAACCTGTCTCTGCCTCCCTAACCGGTTCTTCCTCTCACCCATCCCTTCCTCCCACCCCAAGCCGCACCCCCCGCTACCTACTAACCTCATCCCACCTCCTTGACCTGTCCGTCTTCCCTGGACTGACCTATCCCCTCCCTACCTCCCCACCTACACTCTCTCCACCTATCTTCTTTACTCTCCATCTTCGGTCCGCCTCCCCCTCTCTCCCTATTTATTCCAGTTCCCTCCCCCCATCCCCCTCTCTGATAAAGGGTCTAGGCCCGAAACGTCAGCTTTTGTGCTCCTGAGATGCTGCTTGGCCTGCTGTGTTCATCCAGCCTCACATTTTATTATCTTGGATTCTCCAGCATCTGCAGTTCCAATTAACACTCTTCCAGACTCATCTTTTTTTATTTCATCTTTTTTGTAAACAGAATACACTGCTGCGACTCACCATTGGTGGTAGAGGGAGTGAATGAACGTAAGAACTCAGAGCAAAAATCTTTTGCCTTATACCATCCCCTTTTGCCTTATACCATCATCCCTATTGACATTTCCAGTCCACAAACACCTCTGCACTTCCTAAAACCCCTGGCTTTTGTACCATTTTTACAGTTCCACCAAGAAGTTATCACCTGTAACATTAACTGTTTTTCTCTCCACAGTTGCTTAGTGTTTCTAACTTTTTTTACTTCCATGTCTTTTAAAGAAATAAATCTTTCATCTTCACCTGGACTGGTCCACATGTGACTCCAATGCCAGTGCAATGCTAAATAAGAAGTGAAAGAACTGCGATTGTTGTAAATCAGGAACACACACAGAAGTTGCTGGAAAAGCTCAGCAGATCTGGCAATATCTGTGAAGAAAAATCAGAGTTAATGTTTCGGGTCCAATGACCCTTCCTCAGAACTTGGACAGCAGTTGTTTCTCACTGCTGTCACATCCAGCTCTTCTAGACTCACCATTTTTGTCATTAGGATTCGGGGGGAAGCATTCCCCTGGAGGTGATTGGAGTCATAATGAGCAAAAAGGAAGATGGGTGTGGTTGTTGGTCAATCATCTTTGAACCCAGGCCATCTCTGCAGGAATTCCTCAGGGTAATATCCTAGGCCCAAACATCATCACCAATTCATCAATGCACAATGTTCAGCATAATTTCTGGCTCCTCAGAATCTGAAGAAAAATGCACATCTCAATGCAAAAAGATGTGGACAATATCCAGACTTGGGCTGATGAGATGCAGTTGTGTCAGACAATTGCGAGGCAATAGCCATCTCCAACAAGAGTGAATCTAACTATCTTTGCTTGATGTTAATACCATAATCATTACTGAATCTTCAACAACTGACACCCTGAGAATTACCATTGACCAGAAACTGAACTGAAACAGCTAATGTGCTACAAGTGCAGGTCAGAGGTTGGGAATCCTGCAGCAAATAACTCACCACCTTCTGGCTCCCTAAAACCTGTGCACCATCGACAAGATACAAGTCAGGAGTATGATGGAATGCTCCCCACTTACCTGGATGAGTGCAGCTCTAACAACTATCAAGAAGCTTGATACCAACCAGGACAAAGCAGCTCACTAGATTTGAACTACACCCAAAACAGGTCACAGTTTTAGGCTGAAGAATCGTGGATTTAAAACAGAGATAAGGAGGAATTACTTCGTTCAAAGGCTTGTGAATCTTGAATTCATTGCCTCAGAATGTGGTAGAATGTGGTACACTGAATAAACATGAGGTAGACTGATTTTTAATTAGTACTGACTCAAAGAGTTATGGAGAGTGGACAAGAAAGTAGATTTGAGGCTGATTTGAGATCAGTGTGAATGCTATCAAATAGTTGAGAGGCTGAACTGCTTATTTTTGCTCTGAGTTCTTACGTTCATTCACTCCTCTACCACCAATGGTCAGTCACAGCAGTGTATTCTGTTTACAAAATGCGCTGCAGAAATCCATTAGAGATCCTTTAATTGCACCTTCCAAACCCATGACTACTTCCATTTGGAAAGACAAGCCAACTTTTGGAATATGGTGTACAATTCTGGTTGCTCTGCTATAGGAAGGACATTACTAAATTGGAGAGGGTGCAGAAAATACTTATAAGGCTTTTACCAGCACTGGATAAGCTGGAACTTTTTTCACTGGAGCATAGGAAGTTGAGAAGTGACCTTATAAGACGTTTATAAAATCGTCGGGGGGCATAGAACAGGTGAATAGCAAAGGTCTTTTCCCTAGAGTTGGAGAGTTCAAAACTAATGAGAATATTTTTGAGATGAGATGAGAAAGATTTCAAAGGGACCTGAGGGGTAATTGTTTCACACAGAGGGTGGTTCGTGTGTGGAATGAACTGCCTGAGGAAATGGTAAATATAAGTACAGTTAAAACATTTAAAAGACATTTGGACAGGTCCGTGAATACGAAAGGTTGAGAGGGATATTTTTACTTTTATTCATTTGTGGAATGTGGGATTCGCTGACTAGTTAACATTTCTTGCCTGTCCCTAGTTGCCATCGAGAAGGTGGTGATGAGCTGTCTTCTTGAACCACTGTAGTCCACCTCCTGTGGCTGAACCACAGTGCTATTAGGTAGGGAATTCCAGGGTTTTGATCCAGAAACAGTGAAGGAACGGGTTTATATTTCTAAGTCAGGGTGGCGAGTGGGCCAAATGTGGGCAAATAGAACAAGTTTAATTCGGGAAACTTGGCCGGCATGGAGACTTGGACTGAAAAGTCTGTTCTGTATGACTCGATGACAAATTCCTGTCTCAGTCAATCACCGAGATAATAAAGTGTGAAGCTGGATGAACACAGCGGGCCAAGCAGCATCTCAGGAGCACAAAAGCTGACATTTCGGGCCTAGAGCCTTCATCAGAGCTAGGCCCGAAACGTCAGCTTTTGTGCTCCTGAGATGATGCTTGGCCTGCTGTGTTCATCCAGCCTCACACTTTATTATCGTGGATTCTCCAGCATCTGCGGTTCCCATTATCTCAGTCAATCACCACCCTGATTTGGAACTATATCACAGTTTCTTCACTGTCATTGTATTGAAATCCTGGAAATTCATCCCTGATAGCACTGTGTGGCGACGTACATGAAATGGACTCCAGAAGATCAAGATGGCAGTTCACCACCACCTTCTGTAGGGGAATTAGGGATGTGTAATAAATGCCCAGCCAGCGACACTCAAAACTCAGACAAAATTAAAGGAAAGAAATGTGTTTTATTCCAATTTAAATTCCATGATAAACTAGGCTACTGTCCACTGTTCAAGTTATGATCGAAAGAAGAAAATTTGAGATGTTTCGGGTGTATTCAGCAGAGGGCGCTGGCAGTTTAACACAGATCTGATGTCTCAGCTCTAGTGGGCCCAAGGGTCACTGTCTGAATTTTGCAAACTTGGTCTTTTTCATTCATTCAGGGGATGTGGGCGTCAGTGGCTGGACACCAGCATTTATTGCCGTTCCTAATTGTCCTGGAGAAGATAACGGTGAGCTGCCTTCTTGAGCCACACCAAATCCTGGGGTGCAGAGCCACCCACAGTGCTGTTAGGGAGGGAATGTCGAAATGAAAGAAAAAGCTGCAAAAGCAAATTTGTCAGGGCACCCAACATTTAATTTACGACACTTTTTCACTGTTAGATTTGAGGTAAGCACCTCTTGCTAAAAACCCTGCAACAGCGAAAGAAACAAAAGTTTTTTGCTCACACTTGGATCGCAGCTGCTGACTGTCTCTTAAATATACCGAGAACACCCTGGGCAGAACCTGCCAGCGCCTCTGCCCGATTTCAAATACTTTTATTCATAAGTGCAACATACTTCACGAGATGACGACTTGAAATTTTATGATATAATATTATAAACGGAACAAAAAAGTCCCGCAGGGAGCGCAAGGGGGAAATCCCTCTAGCTCTTTCGAGAAGAACTGAATGCAGTCTATCTTGGCTCGTTTCAGTGTCAGCCGTTCAGTGTTGCCTGGCGTGGTTTTCCTTCACTCGGGCTCCCTGCATGGACAGGAGAACACAACTGTGTGTGGAAAGAACAGCCAGTTCCTCTGAGCGTCTTCATCATGGCCCCAGCGTGCTCCAAGTCATTTTACTACGATGAGCTGATCGGTGGGTGTGAACCCTGTAAACTGCGGTGCAACAATCTGCAAACACGACCCAGCGTGTGTCAGGAAGACATCTGCCTCGGTGAGTTATGCCTGAAGGAGCCTGTCCCGCAGAGCTCTCTCTGCAATTCACGGCTTCCCGTTGCTGTCAGGTCCGCAATGGGAAACAGGTCACGGACACGTCCCGGTAGTTCACAAAACTCTGGCTGGGTAGAAAGTTATGGGGTCAGGCTGCTTCCCACCGGCACTTATAAACACCGTTATGACAATAGGTGTTGGAGTAGGCCTTTAGGCCCTTCGAGCCAGCACCACCATTCATTATGACCATCCACAATCAGTATCCTGTTCCTGCCTTGATTCCACTATCTTTAAGAGCTCTATCTCTTTCTTGAAAGTTCACGCATCTGGATCCAGGTAGGACCTGAATCTGAACATTACCATTGCGCCACAACAACGCTCTGCATCTATAGTTTGCATTTGTTTGGTTACAACTCATTGTTCGTGACTCCTTTTCAATCTAAGGGACACTCGTGTTTGAAGTGTTTCCAGTTGGTGGTTTTGATTGATTTATTTGATTGATTTAATCATCTGATTGATTTAACCAGATGACTAGAAAATCATACAAAAGCACATATACTGTAGATGCTGGAAATCTGAAACAAACACAGAGACTGATGGAGAAACTCAGCAGGTCTGACAGCATCTATGGAGCGAGAGAGAAAGAGAATTGATGTTTCAAGTCGGGTGTGCTGATTCTTCAGAATAGGAAACTAGAGGGTGCAAACTGAATTATAACTCTCCAGCATGTATGATTAGATTTAGTGACTAATTTATTTAGTTTTATAACATTACAATGTAATTATAGGTATTTATCATATTTTCATCATTCACAAACTGGGTACAGTTGGTTTTCTTCACTGCCTTAGCTTTAAAATGCTCCTGTACTTGTGCCATGAGGTATCTTCATCTCGCTAACTCTCTGCATTGACCTTTTCTGATTTTCATAACTGATAGTTTTTGTTAGCACATTGTTTCCATTGATTTATTACTTTACTTCAGGAATGTCACATTAGAAGTGGATATTTTAATGAATTTTTAAGTCGCATTTCTGGAGCAGGTGGTAGTTGAACCGAGGCATTAGTACATTATCACTGTGCCACAGCAGCTCACATATTGAAAGGAGTATTCTTGGTTTAATTGTGGGTCTTATAGACATGTCAGAGACACAAAGACAAATCATATTATCCAATAAGAGTCTTCTGGCACAGTAACAGTGTCTTTGCCTCTGGAACTTAAAAGTCTGGATTCAAATTCCACCAGTCATGTCATAATTTGTCTGAACAGCTTGATTAAAATAACTACAGTATCAGAAATGTTATTCCACCTGCACTGCAGAAACTTTGCTTGAACTCAGTGGGTAGGACTTTTCAAATAAGACAACAGCAGTAAATTCGTTCCAGCAATATTCACTCAGTGGACAAATGTGGTATGCAATTCTGGTAGACTGTCAGTTTGTTTAAGTGCAACTTGGTTCTCAGCAGATCTCTTGGTTATTGGAACTCTGTGGAATGCAAGAAGCACTTTATTGCATAGTGTCATGCAGTGAGAAATTGTAAATTCTCCAGAACTGCTCTGTTTTCTCCAGAAATTAAGAAGTTTCAGAGTAAACAGGAATTTTTCTCTTGCAGGGTGGTGAATCTGTGGAATTATTTATTGTAGAGATAATTTGAGGGCAAACCATTAAGTATATTCAAGTCTGACATAGGCAGATTTTTATTCAGGAGAGGAACTGAGAACCGTGGGGATAAATCAGGCGTTGAGAATGATTGGATCAGTCGTGATCTAATTTTAATGCAAGAGCAGACTCCATGTGAGACGAACAGGAGAGATTCTTGTCAGTTTCACTCAAACTGCAGTTTCTGAAGCGGGGGAGACTCAACAGCACGACCTCTGGAGAAGCATAGAATTACACTTGCCTACTTCTACCTTCTCCCCCTGTTCTTCTTCACATATGCAGACATCAGCCGTTGCTGTTAGTTTCAGTGAACCCAGTATGGCCAACTTTGACAGCTGCAACATCAATATTGCAGTACAAGTGGCCTATTGTTCTTAGCTATGAAAACACTGGAAGAGGGGAGTGAAAAGTCTATTTGACTGGATGGGAGATCACATAGTGAAGCCTTCAAGATATGCTTGATTTGTTTGCAATGTTATATCTCGGGAATACGTACATTCATCATTTTTAGTTTTGAATATCATGCGCTCATTTGATATGGAATTCTCTTTAACCATCCATACACTCTCACCCAAGAATAGATACATACAACTTTTATCAGCTTCTCCCACCTCTCTCTTCTACAGTCAGCTAACTTATGATTCTTCATTTACCTATTTTGAAACTTTAAAAGTGAACACAGATTTTAAAAAGATTTGTAATTTTCGTCATGCAAACAGCAAAAATTAGCAGTCATCTTTACAAACCTAAAGCTCCATTGCCACAGGCAACATAATGCATTTACATAGTTCAGAGAAAACATGAATTGCAACTACGGTTTATGTCCTGCTTAGTTCAACATCTTCCCCAACTTAAAGCATCTGAGATTCACTTATAGAGTATTGAGTTGTACAGCATAGTCCGACTCATCCATGCTGACCAGATATCCTAAATTAATGTAGCCCAATTTGCCGGCATTTGGCTTATATCCCCCTAAAACTGTTTGCATTCAAACCCATCCAGATGCTTTTTAAATGTTGTAATTGCACCAGTTTCCACCACTTCCTCTGGCAGATCATTCCAAATTTATTTCCCAATTCCCATTCACTCACAGTAAAATAGCAAGAGGCCAGAGGTCCTCTAGCTCTCTGCTAGTTTTTGTTTTTTGTTTCCCTTCATTCAATTTAGTGACAACTTTTCCATCAAGCTGTATCATGCTTTGAGTCACAGTATCGTAATGGTGAAGCAGAGTGGCAGCAGAGAAGAAAGGGAAGTAATTCCTGCCTTTGGGATCCCACCACCCGAATGAGATGTTATATCCATTTGCTCAAAGATCCGTGCATTGAGAATTGACCTGTTCAGTAACATGGCCGTAAATAGACCCATGGCAGAAATGTACAATCCTGAGTGAATGGCAAGCTTGAATTTAGGGATAGCCACAGATCTTTGTCCACTTACAGCGTGGAAATGTAAAAAGTAAAATATGTTGTAAGAACTGCCTTATCAGCCTTCCTCTCTCCCAGACCTATCTTTCTATTTGTCTTTTTTCTTTTACTTTCCAACTTGCACAGAACACAAAAGAAGCAGGACAGTTGGTATCTGAATAGCACATTGATCTTTCTCACTCGTGGCAATGTGTCCATCTCACTTCTTTTTCTCATTTGCTATATTGAAAGCATCAAAAGATAATTCAATGGAGACATTTAATTATAATGTGCATTGTTATACTAATATTTTGGACAATTCAGAAACTGGACTAAAACTGAGGAAGTATTGAATAGTATCAGAATCAGATGACCAGATTGCAAAATGATCATCAGAAATTGTGAGAAAATGTGGCCATAGGAATTTAGTGTAGATGTAGCACTTTTGTTTAAGTGCCATAGACAGTATTAAGAGAGGAAACCTTCAGCATGGACTTGCTGAGCTGAACAACCTGCTTCTGCTGTTGGCCTTTGGTTGGTGGTAGTTCTGTCCCATGGTGGTGATTAGAGAATAAAATCCTGATGGATGTGTCAGAACTGTATTGTGGGAGTGCTGCTTTGTTGAAGATGTTGTTTTGCCAGGGGAGACAATGATGTGGAAGTCTTGAAGTGACCTCGTGGGCCAGGCTAATGCTTTGGGACATGGAGTGTAAATCTGGAATATAAAGCTAATTTCAGTGATGGCAAACGCATCAGCCATAATTGATTATTGTAACAACCCATCTGTCCTTTAGGGAAGGAAATCCGCTGTCCTTACCTGGTCTGGCTTACATGTGATTCCAGATTCAGTGTGGTTGATGTTTAACTGCCGTCTGAAATGGCCCACTCGGTTCAAGGAGAATTATAAATGGTTAATAAATGGACAAAACATCAACATTCCATGGGAAAATTGGAGGAAAAAAATCAAGCTACGACCTCCTTTTGGACTACAGCAGTTGAAGAAGGCTGCTCACCATTATCTTCTCAGGGATGGGCAACAAATTCTGGCCTAATCAGTGATGCCCACATCCCATAAATAAGCATAAAGAAAGATATTGTGAAGCTGGATGAACACAGCTGGCCAAGCAGCATCAAAGGACCACAAAAGCTTGACGTTTCATGTCGGGATCCTTCTTCAGAAATGGGGGAGGGGAAGGGGGTTCTGAATTAAATAGGGAGACAGGGGGAGGCAGATAGAAGATGGATAAAGGAGAAGATAGGGTGAGAGGAGACAGACAGGTCAAAGACAGGTCAAAGACCTGTCTGTCTCCTCTCACCCTACCTTCTCCTTTATCCATCTTCTATCTGCCTCCCCCTGTCTCCCTAGTTATTTCAGAATCCCCTTCCCCTCCCCCATTTCTGAAGAAGGATCCTGACCTGAAACGTCAAGCTTTCCTGCTCCTCTGATGCTGCTTGGCCTGCTGTGTTCATCCGGCTTCACATCGTGTTATCTCAGATTCTCCAGCATCGGCAGTTCCGACTACCTCTAACGAAACATGTTGTCTGCTTAAGTGGCAAGAAAGACTATTTTGATTCTGATTATTTGTCGTTGGAGGGTGTAGGATCAAGTGTGCACATTGGCTGCCATATATGAGTGACCATACTTAAAATAATCTTCAGCGGTTTTGAACTAATTTGGGACCCAAGTATTATGAATGATGCTGTCTGAATGCAAATTGTTTCCCTCTGTGCTTGAAACATCCTTTATGTGCACATTTTGAGACATGTCTGTGATATATGCAAATTTCATTTTCTTATGATGAGAATGAAAGCCAGATATCTCCCTCTGTTTTTACTCTTGGGTGACTTAACAATCTGTGCAAACCTGTAAGGAAACTTCTGCAGTAATAGAAAATATCACTAATTATACTCAGAGATAATGGGAACTGCAGATGCTGGAGAATTCCAAGATAATAAAATGTGAGGCTGGATGAACACAGCAGGCCAAGCAGCATCTCAGAAGCACAAAAGCTGACGTTTCGGGCCTAGACCCTTAATCAGAAAGCTAATTATACTCATATTGATTTTACAATGTCCCTGAGCCGTAAATAGACCCATAACCTTAATGAGACATGACAACCATGAAATAACTCCACCGAAGATGGTATCTCATCACCAAATCACCCTTTATTTACACGTGCAAAGTCCTTGACACTCGTCCAGCTGTCTCAGAGCCAACTCTCAGTGTCAGGATGTCTGATACTCTATATTTTTCATCTGTCACTCAGAGCTCCCTGATTGAATCAGGTAACAGCCTCAATTAGTGAATTCATGTTCTATGATGTTCACCTAACTGACCTCATTGCAATCACTACATCCGTCCCCCTCTGAGTCTGAGGAAATTGGCTGGTCCTTTACCTTGGATAGCTTCCTGGGGTGCTTTAGCAGTGGGCCAGGTTTCTCCGACTCTGTGTCAGATAAGGGTGGCATGTAACACAAGGAACTCACCTCCTGTACCTGGAGCACCTTGGAAGAAATTCGCTGTCTTCTTCTGGCATCAAAGGCATCAATGTGGTGACATTCATGATGCCTATCTCAGTTCCAGAGGTGTCCTCAATGCTGGATGGAGAGAGAGAACTCATGGGTTCCAGCAGGTTGTCCTACTCTTCTGAGGAGCAGGATATGTTTTGTTCCCATACTGTTCGTGCGTTTGTAGCTTTCATATGGTCTTATGTGCTTGTTCACGACTGTTGCATCTACCCAAACTGGACCTGACCTCGCATTACCTATGCCTCTAACCTACGCGAGGCCATCTCCATGGTTCCTGCACCAAACTTCATCTCCTATAGTAAACTGTCTCACTTGCTTAAAGGAGTCTTGTGTGTGGCATTGGCATTCCTGATGCTGTTTCACTCTTCCCCCCAGGTCTGGGAAAATGAGATTTAATCTGGTAGATTCATCTCCCCATTAGCAAATCTACTGGAGCTATCCTTGTAGATGCATGAGTAGCGGTCCTATAATCAACCAGGACAGTTTGATATCTATTGAAGCTGGGGCTGTTTCTTTAAGCCTGCCTTTAAAGTTTGGTCTGCTGTTTCTGCCAGACCATTGTATGATGGATGGTATGGAATTATCATTAAATGTCAAATCTCATACGACTTTAGGAAATACTCAAATTCCCTACTGGTAAATGATGGCCCATTATCTGTGACCAAAACTTCTGGGAGTTCATGTATTGTGAAAGATGTGTACAGTTTTTCCATCATCATCTCTGTGTTTCATGAATGAACTCTATGCATGTCCAAGCATTTTGAGTGGGCATCCACAATGACTAAGAACATTGAGACCCGCATAGTTGACATGTAACTGAGCCCAGGATTGACCTGGCCAGTCCCATGAATGTGGGGGAGCTACTAGCAGTAATTTTTGTCCTAGTTGACATTCTGGGCACTGCCCCACGGATGCAGCTATGTCTGTATGCAATCCAATCCAAATTTTTTTTCTCTGAAGAAGGGTCTAGACCCGAAACATGAGCTTTTCTGCTCCTCTGATGCTGCTTGGCCTGCTGTGTTCGTCCAGCTCTACAGCGTGTTAGCTCTGATTCTCCAGCATCGGCAGTTCCTACTGTCTCTGTGACCATTTATTTTGATTGGTTCTGATTTGGATGTTGCTAAGCAGTTTAACTGTTCCGAACCTATTGTAGGTGAACCTTCCGGGGTCTGCATTCTTCTGGATTTTGGTCTATGAGATCTCTTACGAATTTAGATCTATTAGGACTCTCTTGCTGTCTCAAGTCTGCATACTAGCTGCAAATACAATGGCCCACTGGCCTGGATCCTGAAGAAAATTTTAACTGTTTAACCTGGCTCTGTTCTGGGGTTTTACTGTGGGCTGACCTTGAGTCCCAACTCCAGGATATATCTCTACTGAGTCTGTGCTATAGCCTTCACTCAATTGGTGACCCCAAGCTCAGTTGGACTGGTAAGGGTGACCACTTCCATTGGAACCCTGCAACTTTTATGCTCCATTTGTTGCATTTTCCAATGGTTAAGCCAGTTGTTGTGCCTGTTTGAAGTCCATTGGGCTCCAGCTAGTAAGCACTTTTCCTTGGTAACATCGTTAATCCTACATACCAAACCATCTCTCAGCATCTCATTAAGGGTTAAACTAAAGTCACACACCTTTGCCAGTCATCTTAACATAGAACATAGAACAGTACAGCACAGAACAGGCCCTTCAGCCCACAATGTTGTGCCGACCATTGATCCTCATGTATGTACCCTCAAATTTCTGTGACCATTTGCATGTCCAGCAGTCTCTTAAATGACCCCAATGACCTTGCTTCCACAACTGCTGCTGGCAACGCATTCCATGCTCTCACAACTCTCTCTGTGTAAAGAACCCGTCTCTGACATCCCCTCTATACTTTCCTCCAACCAGCTTAAAACTATGACCCCTCGTGCTAGCCATTTCTGCCCTGGGAAATAGTCTCTGGCTATCAACTCTATCTATGCCTCTCATTATCTTGTATACCTCAATTAGGTCCCCTCTCCTCCTCCTTTTCTCCAATGAAATAAGTCCGAGCTCAGCCAACCTCTCTTCATAAGATAAGCCCTCCAGTCCAGGCAGCATCCTGGTAAACCTCCTCTGAACCCTCTCCAAAGCATCCACATCTTTCCTATAATACGGCGACCAGAACTGGACGCAGTATTCCAAGTGCGGTCTAACCAAAGTTTTATACAGCTGCAACAAGATCTCACGACTCTTAAACTCAATCCCCCTGTTAATGAAAGCCAAAACACTATATGCTTTCTTAACAACCCTGTCCACTTGGGTGGCCATTTTAAGGGATCTATGTATCTGCACACCAAGATCCCTCTGTTCCTCCACACTGCCAAGAATCCTTTCCTTAATCCTGTACTCAGCTTTCAAATTCGACCTTCCAAAATGCAGCACCTCGCATTTATCTAGGTTGAACTCCATCTGTCACCTCTCAGCCCATCTCTGCATCCTGTCAATGTCCCGCTGCAGCCTACAACAGCCCTCTATACTGTCAACGACACCTCCGACCTTTGTGTCATCTGCAAACTTGCTGACCCATCCTTCAATCCCCTCATCCAAGTCATTAATAAAAATTACAAACAGTAGAGGCCCAAGGACAGAGCCCTGTGGAACACCACTCACCACTGACTTCCAGGCAGAATATTTTCCTTCTACTACCACTCGCTGTCTTCTGTTGGCCAGCCAATTCTGCATCCAGGCAGCTAAGTTCCCCTGTATCCCATTCCTCCTGACCTTCTGAATGAGCCTACCATGGGGAACCTTATCAAATGCCTTACTGAAATCCATATACACCACATCCACAGCTCGACTCTCATCAACTTTTCTAGTCACATCCTCAAAAAACTCGATAAGGTTTGTGAGGCATGATCTACCCCTCACAAAGCCGTGTTGACTGTATTTGATCAAGCCATGCTCTTCCAGATGGTCATAAATCCTATCCCTCAGAATCCTTTCTAACACCTTGCAGACGACAGACGTGAGACTTACTGGTCTGTAATTGCCGGGGATTGCCCTATTTCCTTTCTTGAAGAAAGGAATTACATTTGCCTCTCTCCAGTCCTCAGGTACGACTCCAGTGGAGAGCGAGGATGCAAAGATCTTCGCAAGTGGCGAAGCAATTGCATTTCTCGCTTCCCAAAGCAGCCGAGGACAAATCTGGTCTGGGCCTGGTGACTTGTCAATCTTAATGTTGGACAAAATTTTCAGCACATCAGCTTCCTCTATCTCTATCCATTCCAGCATGCACACCTGCTCTTCAAAGGTTTCATTCACTACAAAGTTTGTTTCTTTCGTAAAGACAGAAGCAAAAAACTCATTTAGGGCTTCCCCTACCTCCTCAGACTCCACACACAAGTTCCCTATGCTATCCCTGATCGGCCCTACTCTTTCTTTGACCATTCTCTTATTCCTCACATAAGTGTAAAATGCCTTTGTGTTTTCCCTGATTCCTTCTGCCAAGCCTTTCACGTGCCCCCTCCTGGTTCTCCTCAGACCATTTTTGAGCTCCTTCCTTGCCTGCGTGTAATCCTCTCTAGCTGAACTTGACCCTAGCTTCCTCCACCTTATGTAAGCTACCTTCTTCCTTTTCACAAGAAGCTCCACCGCTCTCGTCATCCAAGGTTCCTTTATCTTACCCATTCTTGCCTGTCTCAGAGGGACATATTTATTCATCACTCGCAACAACTGTTCCTTAAACAGTCTCCACATGTCTATAATTCCATGGTAACATGGAACAATTGCTCCCAGTCCATGCTTCCTAACTCATGTCTAATCGTGTCATAGTTTCCTCTTCCCCAATTAAATATCCTCCCATTTTGCCTAATCCTCTCCTTCTCCATAGCTATGTAGAATGAGAGGCAGTTATGGTCACTATCAGCAAAATGTTCTCCCACCACAAGATCTGATACCTGCCCCGGCTCGTTTCCGAGCACCAAGTCTAGAATGGCCTCTCCCCTCGTCGGCCTGTCAACGTACTGCGTTAGGAAACCCTCCTGAACACACCTTACAAAAACAGCTCCATTCAAATCTTCTGCTCGAAGGAGGTTCCAATCAATATTAGGAAAGTTAAAGTCACCCATTACAACAACCCTACTACGTCCACACTTTTCCAAAATCTGTCGACCTATGCTTTCTTCAATCTCCCTGCTGCTATTGGGGGGCCTGTAGTAAACCCCTAACGAGGTGACTGCTCCCTTGCTGTTCCTAATTTCCACCCACACTGACTCAGTAGGCAGATCTTCCTCGACAAAGGAAGCTTCTGTAGCTGTGATACCCTCTCTGATTAGTAGTGCTACACCCCCTCCTCTTTTCCCCCCCTACCTATTCTTTTTAAATGTTCTAAACCCTGGAACATCCAGCAACCATTCCTGCCCATGAGAAACCCATGTCTCTGTTATGGCCACAACATCATAGCACCAGATACTGATCCATGCTCTAAGTTCATCACTTTTATTCCTGATACTCCTTGCATTAAAGCAAACACACTTTAACCGATCCCTTGGTTCCTTCCCACTAGCTGGTCTACCTCTTGCTACTGCCTCACCTGCATCAACTCTCACCTCTGGCATACAGCTCAGGTTCCCACCCCCCTGCCATACTAGTTTAAACCCTCTCGAGCTACTCGAGCAAACCTTCCACCCAGGACATTGGTCCCCTTCCAGTTCAGATGCAACCCGTCCTTCTTGTACAGGTCCCACCTTCCCCAGAAGGCATCCCAATTATCTACATATCTGAAGCCCTCCCTCCTACACCAGCTGCGTAGCCACGTGTTCAGCTGCGCCCGCTCCCTGTTCCTCACCTCGCTATCTCGTGGCACTGGTAGTAAACCAGAGAACACTACTCTGTTCGTCCTGCTCTGCAGCTTCCATCCTAACTCCCTGAAATCACTTTTTATATCCTCAATCCTATTTCTGGCTTTATCATTAGTGCCAATACGTAACAATATGTAATATGGGTTCCTCTCAAATTGCCAAGTAAAACTGATAGTGTCTCAAAATTAGAGGACATTTTGGGTCATAAAATTCTTCAACTGAATCCGTCACCTCTTGAGAGGTTTTAGTATCTGCTGCCTGAGGGAACATTAGGCTCCTAATAACTGTAAAAGTGGTGGGTCATAAGCTGTCAGGAGAGTTACTTGTTGCTTTTTGTCTGTCCCAATGTCATTTGCCCAAAAAAACGCATTCTTTTTGCATACTGGGTCTAATGTTCGACAGCAGGATTGAATGAGTCAAACTTCCCAAGTAATAGCATGATGCCAGAAATACTTATCCCTACTCAAAGATGACTGTAACAAGCAAATTTCTTCAGGAGCATGCTTTACTCTCATCGCCACCAAAATAGTTGCACCGAGGCCAGTATCCCGTCACCTTTGTTTACATACGCTTAATACTTAACTCTGGCCTGGCTTCCTCGGAGTGAACAGAACCTGACACTCCTGTTTGTGTCTGTCAGCCAGGGCTCCCTGATTGGACCAGCTTAACAGTCCCAGTCAGAGAACTCATTCTGTGAGGTCCAGAGCCTTATACAGTCTTTGCAGTGCATCCCTGGTCTTGTATTCTAGCCCCCTCAAAATTAACATAACATTACATTTGACTTCCTAATTGCCAACCGAACCTTCATGTTAGCCTGAAGAGAATTGTGAACTAGGACTCTAAAGTCCCTTTGTACTTCAGATCTCCAAAGCCTGTTCTAAATTAGAAAATAGTCACCTCGTTTATTCTTCCTACCAAAGTGTGTAACCTCACACTTTCCTGTATTGTATTCCATCTGACACTTCTTTGCCCACTCTTTTAGTATGTTCAAGTTCTTCTGCAGCATCCCCACCTCCTCAGGACGACTTATCCCTCTACTTATCTTTCTGTTATATGCAAACTTAGCAACAATACCCTCAGTGCCTTCATCCAGATAATTAAAGCATAACGTAGGAACGTAACGTGAATAATTGTGCTCCCAACACTAACCCCTGTGGAACACTACTAGTCACTGGCTGCCATCCTGTAAAATACCCCTTTTCCCCCCCATCCTCTGCCTTCTGCCAGTCAGCCTATTCTTTCTCCAAGCCAGTACCTTCTCTTATTTAGCAGGCTGTTGTGTGGCACCTTGTCAAAGGCCTTCTGGAAATCTAAATAGATCTCATCCACTGGATATCCTTTGTCTAATTTGCCTGTTACATGCTTAAAGAATTCTGACAGATTTGTCTGGCATGACTTCCCCTTGATGAATCCGTGCTAACTCAGCCCTATTTTACCATGTCCTTCCAAGTACTCCACAATCTCATCCTTCGTAAAGGTCTCTAAAATCTTACCGACAATTGTGGTCAGGCTAACCAGCCTATAATTTCCCATCTTCTGCTTCTGTCCCTTCTTAAAAGGGTGTTATGTTGGCCATTTTCCAGCGCTCTAAACCCTCCTTGATTCCAGAAAGATCACCACTAATGCCCCTACAATTTCCTCAACTATCTCCTTCAGAACTCTGGGGCATAGTCCATGATTGCTGCACATTCCCACCTACCCCATTACCCTTTCATCCCTTCTGTATTAAAAATATTTCAAGATTCTGCTTTCACCAACTTTTGAAGAAGTGAGTTTCACACATTTATTTGGAGAAAAAATAACTTCTCATGATCTCTGCCTTGAAGGAGCAATTCCTGACGTTTTAAACAGTGTGCCCTAGTTCTAGATGCTCCCATACAAGGAAACATCCTCTCCACATGTACCCAGTCAAGATCCCTCAGTATCTTATAAGTGTCAATCCAATCGCCTGTTCTTTTTAACTCCAGTGGATACAGCCTAGTCTGTCCGACCTTTCCTCATAAGTCAACCCGCCCATTCCAGGTATTAGTCTGATAAACGTTCCCTGAATGGACGTCAGTTGCATCCTCCCTTAAATACAGAGACCAAGACTGCCCGCAGTCCTCTAGATGTGGTTGCCAATGCCTTGTACAACTGAAGCATATTCTTTCTACTTCTGTATCTAAATCCCTTTGCAACAACTGATAACATTCTTGTAACTTTTCTAATTACTTGCTATACTTGCATCCTGAGCATGCTTGCCACTGATTACTTTTGACTTTCTGGTTGCCCATATGACGTTCAGATTTTATTCAAATGGAAGCTGATCTTTAAGTGCCTTCTGCAATCTATTACCAAAATCACTTGCCTCCACCTCCATCATAATTCATGCTTCTGTCTTCATCTTCATTCTACTTTGATCTGACACTGCCCTCACCTGCCAAACTTTCTAAAACAATTTCCGAAACAGCATTTGTCGCATCTTCCAATATTTGCATAAAACATCCTTTGTCCTCCTGGAAACATCGCCATATAGTGAAAAGCATTTTGAATCAACCTGTTTGGATATATTGTGATACAGCTCAGTGGGATTTGAACCTAAACTTCCCTGACTCAGAAGCAGGGATACTTACCACTGTGCCACAAGGGCCGTCTAGCTACAGACTGCAGTTGCTGTATCTCTCATTTAGTATCCTCATCCACAACTGTCATTGATCCTGGAATTAGGAATGATATTGGTGAAAAGTTCAGTCAATCCACAATTCACAGCAGGTGTCACATTAGCTGCCAAATTCCTGGTAATGAAGAGATGTCAAATTTCTCCTCACTCTGAGGAACAGTGAATACTAAATGAAAACACATGGTGAAATAACTTCACACGGGCAAGTATGCCGTCACCAAGTCACACTTTACTTACATGTGCATAATACTTCTCACTGGTCTGGCTTCCTTGGAGCCAGCTTTCATAATCAACAGACCCTCTGGCATTTCTGTTTATATCTGTAAGCCAGGGCTCCCTGATTAGATCAGGTTAATAACCCTAACCAGGGAAGTCATATTCTGTGAGGTCTACCTGGCTGACTTTGTTACAATCATTGTACATGGGTAAGAAGAGCATCTTTCAGACATTGAGTGAAAGTCACATTGTTTGTCATCCATACATATTCTCTTTAGTTTTAATGCTAATTTAGGGTTGAACATATTTCCTACATGAAAACCACATTTATTCTCTGGTACTTAAAAACAAAAGGTCAAAATGTTCTTCAAATTCAGAAGAAAATTAATACCCCTTCAAGTTATATCAGAATATCTTGATCGCAAATGCTGATAAAAAGACTTTGTAAAAGTCAGTTTTTCTTCTCTTGATGTTGTTAGTTTGTTTGAGAATCTGGCTGACGCTTTATTCTGATTAGATAAAAACTTAAAATGTAACAAAAACAGAACTAGCTGGAGAAACTCAGCCCATCTGGCAGCATCTGTGAAGAGAAAGTGGAGTTAACATTTCGAGTCCATTGTCCTTTCAAGAAGGGTCACTGGACTCGAAACGTAAACTCCATTTTCTCTCTAGAGATGCTGCCAAACATGCTGAATTTCTCCAGCAATTTCGTTTTGGTTTCTGATCTTCAGCGTTTGCATTCTATATTGTGTTAAAATTTAATGACATTAAAATGTAAAATCATCATTTTTGTAAACAGTTTAGTGTCTGATTACAATTATACTCTCTGTAGCAGGTTAAGATTAAGCAGGAATGTTTTGTCTTAATGCTTTATGTGAACACATTTGACAGGAAGATGTCCTCTGATTTCTATTGCTTGCATGATTATAAAAGCATTTAAATGTTTTTTTTTCCCACAATTAGCGAAACGAGCAAGGGAATTAGGGAAATCTTCCCACGTTAATTATACGCTGTTACAGAGGAGCAGGGGAAATCTGTACTTCATGCTCTGCTCATTAAGGTATTGAGTATTGCTGAAGATGACATATTTTGTTAAAGCCTTTTGTCCCGCACAAATCAGGACTGTTCACAGGAAATACCACAGTACAGAAAAGGTAAGGATTGTCAGTGGGATTCACAGTTTGGAGCATTTGTGCATACTGGAAGCTCCTAGGATTAATACAAATCATCTAGTTCTTGCAGTCAGAAAGAACATCTATGTCTGTTTTAATGCAACAAAATAGTTGACAGCCATCTTCTGGTTCAGAGTCAATCTCTCAAATTTATAATTTTAACAAACCTTTGCAGTTAACTGTCAGTTATCATTAACTGGTGATTCCTCCACACAATGCCTCTATCAATCAGATTCTACTGGCCAACAAATCAACATTCTTCTCATGCAGTAGAAATGTTGTTTTCCCTTTACTTTGGCATTTCTTGTGAGTGTTCCTGATGAGTTCAAGATGAAAAGCTTCAAAAAATGTTTTATTTCAGCAAGATACAGTAAGAACTGCAATGCTGGAGTCTGAGATAACACAGTGTGGAGCTGGAGGAGCTTCAGAAGAAGGATCTTGACCTGAAACATCAACTTTCCTGCTCCTCTGATGCTGCCTGGGCTGCTGTGTTCCTCCAGCTCCACACGGTATGATCTTATTTCAGCAATATGCAAGTTCTGTAGCTTACATTGTAAGTGGCATGGAAAGAATGGTTTACTGACCAAAGAGTGATTGCCTATGTTCTTTTGGTTTTGACAGGAAATATTCTTTGGCAGGAAAATATCCTGAAGAGAATGACCATATTTGGGTAGGGGGGATGTGCTTACGGTACTCATTGTTCTCAATTGTAGTTAAGCATTCCAAATTCAAAAATATTTACAGTTTATTTAAAGCTTTCAATCTCCAATTATATCCAATTTGCAATGAGAGAATTGAAATTGTACTCTGTTCTTTTGCTATTGAATGGCAGTGTACACGGAAACTGCAATTGCAGCAAGAAATGATTGATGCAAATATAGAATTACTGAAAAATGGCTCTGAAAGAAAGGTTCCAGAGAGACTCTTTTATATTGAATGGTTGTCCCTGATAGTTAGGTCAGGAGCTGTTACATAATTAACCTGTTGCTCATTTCTTTCAGCCCAATTTAAACTTATCTTTAAACTATCATTCCTTTAAATATACACCATGTGTGACATTCCCTGTAGCAGTGCACAAATTTAAGCTAGAGTTTAGATCTGAGACTGTTGCTCTCTCTGGAATCTTTAAAGGGGTTTTCCATAGCAAATTCCTGTAGCAAGCTGATTGATGCACATTCTTTTACTGGCATACAGGATGGATTGATGTTAGACATGTTACATGTAAGCCTTAAGACATAGGAACAAGAGTAGGCTGTTTGGACCCTCAGGCCTGCTCCATCATTCAATAGGATCATGGACAATCCAACATTCCGCACCTCCATTTTCCCTGACTCTTCATTCTCCAAATGATCAAGAATCTATCTATCTCAGTCTTAAATATACACAAGGACTCTGCCCCCATAGTTCTGTCTGGCAAGGAGTTTCAAAGACACTCAACCCTCGAAGAGGAGAAATTCCTCCTTATTTCAGTTTTAAATTGGTACCCCTTTGTTCTGAAATGATGCCGTCTGGTCCTAGACTATGCCGAGAGGGGAAACATCCTCCCAGTATTTAGCCTCTCAAGCCCGTTCAGAATCCTGTATGTTTCAATGAGATCACCTCTTGTTCTTCTAACCTCTAGTGAGTAGAGTTCCAACCTCTTTAACCTTTGCTCGTAAGACAATCCTCCCATGTCAGGGATCATCTTAGTGAACCTTCTGTGTTCTGCCTCCAATAAAATGATATCTTTCCTTCAAACAAGGGGACCAAAATTGTTCTCAGTATTCCCCAAGTGGTCTCACCAACCCCTCGTAAGACTCTTGTACTCCAAACCGCCTCTGAAATAACATTCCATTAGCCTTCCAGATTTCCTGATGCACTTCTGTGCTAGCTTTCTGGTTTCATGTACAAGTACCCTCCCCCCTCCCCGGAAGTCCCTTTGGATCGCAGCTTTCTGTCGTTTCTCTCCATTTAAATTATATTCCATTCTCTTGTTCTCCTTTCCAAAATGAACAACTTCACATTTTCACACATTATACTCCATTTGCCAAATATTTTTGCTCACTTAACATATCTGTAAACTGTTTGTATTCCACTCACAAGTGCCTTTCCATCTATTTTTGTGTCATCTGAAAATTTAGCTGCAGTACATTCACTTCCTTCCTCCAAGTCATTAATATCTTATTTATTTATTTTCCTGTGTATATTTTACAAAATATAGTGAAAACTGTTGTACAGTGTCTCCACTCTATGGTGCCATCTTAAAACACAGTAAAATAAACCAAAACACAGAGCACAAAGTCATAAAAATAAATAAATAATATTTAACTTTATAGTCAAGGAGCCATTCTTGTTAAGCGCTCCGCCTTGGGTCTGGTGGCTGGCCACAAATCTTCTTTGCTGCGCCGCTGCTGGAACATGTGTCGCCACTCCTCTTTGGCACCGTCTTGCCTCCACTGATGCCCTCACCACTATAAGTTCTTGCTGGACCTCACCAATGCAGCTGCCATGGATGCAACATATGTTGTAAACAGTTGCAGTCCCAGCAGTGATCCCTGTGGAAACTCACTGGTCATTGGTCACCAGCCTGAAACAGAACTGGCTGTTTCCTGCTCGTAAGTCAATTCTCTATCTACACCAGTACACCACCTCCAAAAGTGGGGCCTGATCTTATGACTTAACGTTTGTGAGGTACCTTGTCAAACAGCTTCTGGAAGTCCAAATATAATTCATCTACTGGTTCCCCTCTTTCCATACTAATTGAGACTTACTTGAAAATTCCAATAAATTAGTCAGACAGGATTTCCATTTCATGAAGCCATGCTGACTTTGGTTGATTAGATTATGATTTTCCAAATGTTTCACTGTTACTTTCTTAATAATTGATTCCAATACTTTTTCAACAATAGGTGTTAGGCTAATCAGTGTCTCATTACCTGATTTTTGCCTCACTTTTTGAAGAGGGGTGTTATATTAGCCACCGTATATTACACGCAAACAGACAAAATCTCAAAATCTTTTGCTTACTATCAGGACAAGACGGCATCAATAAAATGAAATGAATCCAAAGCAAAGTTAGAAATCACAACATCTTGACTCATTTTCAGGATGTTGCTCCAGATATTATTGTCTTCTATGACAACAACATTAATAATTTGATCAGGTGAGAAGTGATAGAATGGACTCCCCTCTTATGCCACTCCTCATCTGATTGCAACAGAAACTTTTTGATACGAAGAGTACACTTTTCAATTCTGGGTGTGTTTAAATGTTCTTAAACTGCGGTGACTGTAAAAGACACAAACATGCAGATATTCTGAATTCCTTTGAAAAGAAGAGAATACTATTTATTGTACTTAAAACTCTCCAACTCTTTCGCATGAATGTTCAAGGGTTCACACATACACATAGAGTAGTAAATTGTAAATTGTGGGTACAAGTTAAATAGACAATGATCTATAGATTTGATTGGCAGTTTGATGCTTTGGATGGTCTTTGATCTTAAAACTAAAGAACTGATAAATGAATTCAGGAAGAAAGGAGAGAACACCGCTATTTACATCAATGGAGCTGAGGCTGACAGCGTCAAGAACATCAAGTTCCTAGGAATGACGATATCCAACAATGTGTCCTTGTGTCCTGGACCTCCTGCATTGATGTGACAGTTAAGAAGGCACAACAACGCCTCTTCTTCCTCAGGCAGGGCAGGAAATTTGACATGTCCATAAGGACCTTCACCAACTTTTACAGATACACCATAGAAAGCAATTCTCTCTGGGGGCATAATGACTTGGTACAGTAAGTGCTCTGCCCTGGACCATGAGAAACTACAGAAAGTTGTGAGCATAGCCCAGGCCATCATAAAAGCCAACTTCCCATCCATGGATTCCATCTACACTTTTCACTGCCTTGGAAACGCTGCCAACTTCATCACATACCCATTCCCACCCCAGTAATACTCTCTTCCAACCTCTTCCATCAGGCTGAAGATACAGAAGCTCAAACACACGTACCGACAGGTTCAATAACTGTTTCTTCCCTGCTGTTGTCAGACTGCTGAATGGTCCTCTCTAATTTCAAATCTAATGTTGATCTTGCTTTCATGCACCTCCTGTGCAGCTGTAACCTTGTAGCCTTGCTCTGTCTAAACACCCTATGATCTATGTGCCCTTGTATGTTATGGTCTGACGGTACTGCTTGCAAAACAAAACCTTTCACTGTACTTCGGTACATATGACAACAATAAATCAAATCAATGAATTTTGCAAAAGGAGAATTTAATGAAGTTGCTCGATGATTTCTGTTTGGTTTTCTGGAGTCAACAACAATTATGTTGGTTTTTAGGCATTACTTACAGCATAATACAGCTAATCAAGCAACAGGTAGGCCTTAATCTTTCAGGATGGATCAGGACAGAATTGATTCAGGATCTCCTCCTCTGCACATTGTGATTTTTGGTGTTGAGGATACCTTTTCTTAAATTTGGGATTATGTATCACACAAGATGATCACCTTCACCAACTGACCAAGTACCCAAATGTGGTAATAGCAAGTTGTTTCCAGGCCCATGACATGGTTAGATTATGGCCGAGAGAGTTGCTTTCCAATCCACAGTCTGTTGTCAATACAATAGACAATAGGTGGAGTAGGCCATTCGGCCCTTCGAGCCAGCACCACCATTCATTATGATCATGGCTGATCATCCACAATCAGTATCCTGTTCCTGCCTTATCCCCATAACCCTTGATTCCACTATCTTTAAGGGCTCTATCTATCTCTTTCTTGAAACTATCCAGAGACTTGGCCTCCACTGCCTTCTGGGGCAGAGCATTCCATATATCCACCACTCTCCGGGTGAAGAAGTTTTTCCTCAACTCTGTTCTAAATGGCCTACCCCTTATTTTTAAACTGTGTCCTATGGTTCTGGACTCCCCCATTAACGGGAACATACTTGCTGCCTCCAGATTGTCCAATCCCTTAATAATCTTATTCATCTCAATCAGATCCCCTCTCATCTTTCTAAACTGAAGAGTATACAAGCCCAGTCGCTCCAATCTTTTAACATATGATAGTCCCGCCATTCCGGGAATTGACCTCGTGAACCTATACTGCACTCCCTCAATAGCCAGAATGTCCCTCCTCAAATTTGGAGACCAAAACTGCACACAATACTCCAGGTGCGGTCTCACCAGGGCCCTGTACAGCTGCAGAAGGACTTCTTTGCTCCTGTACTCAATTCCCCGTGTTATGAAGGCCAGCATGCCAGGTTATCGAGCAGTATTTTCACTTTAAGACAATGATCTGTGCACAGCTTGATTCAAACTGAAGGAAAGGATGGAAAATTGACTCCTCAGAGACAAGAAAACATCCGCTGGTTGAGTGATAACCTTGTAGAGTCCTCCACTGGTGATGCCAACATCGACTGCCCATCTATAATTGCCTGGGGAAGGTAGTGGTGAGCTGCTTTTGATGAAGAATAATATCAGGCTCAAAATATTAACCAGATGCTTCCAGACCTGCTGAGTTTCTCCAGCACTTTTGTTTTACTAAAAGAATTTAAGCTGCTCTGAGGGAGGAAATTGAGTAAAGTAAAAGATTCTCAATCTTGTTTTTGTCCTTTGATGTATAATTTTAACTTGTATTGGCTGGAATTTCCAAACTACTAAGCAAGATGACAATTTCTTGTGCAGCACTGGAAGTATTCAGCTTTATCATATGAAACAAAATCTAGAAAACAGTGCACATCAGTAAGTTGCGACACACTAATTTTTGCAGACAGAAAAATCAACTGCCAAAGGTGAAATGTCTCAAAGTTGGTTATCTTGTGTCAAAATAACACTTTGTTTCCTTTATGAAACCATATTTCTTCCACCGCACAATGTGATATTTGATATTTTTCTGCAACAGCCATCCTTCTAACACTTGACTAATGTTGACATCGCTCAACATTTCTAATTCTAGTTTCTAAGAAACATACTTCTGTCAGTTTTCAGAAGCAAACCTTTTTGGTTGATTATGGGGGTCAATGACTCAATATAGGCAGTTCATTTAATTTTCACAAAGTTCAATTCAACTGTATAGTTCGTTAATGTGCGACAAAGCTCTGGCTTCAGTTTTTAGTCACAGGATGTGGGTATTGGTGGAGAGGACTGCATTCATTGCTCATCCTCATTGGCTGCCACCTTGAAAGTAGCTGACTGAGCTAGCTAGGCCATTGCAGGGGACAATAAAGAGTGGACCATGTTGAGCAAGTTTGGGTCACACGTAGGCTAGACTGGGTAGGCACTGCAGACTTCCTTCCCTAAAGTAGAGTTGGAATCTATTTTTATGTTACTTGATTCAAAAGCTCATTTTTTAAGTTCCAGATTAAATGAATTTAAATTTCCTAGATGCTTTAGAGGGCTTTGAATGAATGTCCAATAATTTTCTATTAACTAATTAATCTAGACTCCAGATTATTAGTCCAGTAACATTACCAGTGTGGTGTGAAACATTTAATGCTTATTTAAAGAGGAAAGGCCATATTTTTTGACTGAAAAAAATACTTTTAAAGATCAGATTCATGAAAATATTCCTACAATATGCATAATAATTTTCTTTCCTTGCCCTTCATGACTTGCCAACCTAAAGTTCTACTAAAAGAACTGACTTTTTACTCACAGCCAATGCTGGAATTAAACACTGGGGCACTGGAGATTGGCCAGGAATCTCTTCTTTCACAGATCAAAGTACAACAAAGTTTGAGATTGAATAAAAGTGGGAAATCAGGAGAAGACTTCATGAGCCAGTATAATGTCCATAAATCATAAATGGAGAACGTAGAACAGTACAGCACAGTACAGATTACACATTCATTTTAAAAGCTGTACTTTCTTATTGAATGTCTAAAATGAACTTTGCTAGATGATTAAATGACTACTGGCATTCATGTTATGAACTTGTAAAAAGTTCTGATCAACAGTAACGATTAGCAACCTTGTGAATGCAGTGGATCCTGTTTTCCAATCTTGTTGGCTGTCCCTGTTGTTGGACAAGACCGTGCTTAACCAGGTCTTTGTGGTAGTCGACCTGCAAGGCCTCGGCACATTTAATGATTCCCCACACACCAGATGTCATCTACAATACAGTAAGGATGTGATTGCACTGGAGGGTGTGCACAGGACATACACAAAGATTTTGCCCGAGATGAAGCAGTTTAGCTATAAAGAGACACTGGATAAGCTCAGGTTGTTTTCTTTACAGCAGAGAAGACTGAGGCAGGACCTGATTGAAAGACGTGGACAGAGTGGCTATGACGTAGCTGTTCCCCTTACTCGAAGGATCAAGCCAGAGGGCACATAATTTAAGATGAAGGACTGGAAATTTAGAAGAGGTTTGAAGAAAAATGATTTCACCCAAAGGATAGTGGGAATCTGGAATGCACTGCCTGGGAGGGCAATTGAAGTGAGAAAGCTCACAACCTTTAAAAAGTACTTGGATGAGCATTGGAAATGCCATAACATAACAAAACCATGGGACAAATGCTGGAAAATAGAATTCATGTAGATAGGTTGAAACAGACTGTATGGGCCAAAGGGCCTCTTCTGTGCTGTATAAATCCATGACTCTGTATCACCCTCTCAATATTAAATTTGGAACTTGAATGATGAGGCTATTCATGACCAACCCTAGCTGTAGCAGACCTCAATCTTGCTCTGCTATCCTGTCCCAGAAATTCCAGCATTTGACATCAAAGTCACTACCCCCTGAGAGAGACACAGAGGGCAAGTGATAATCAACTCAACAAAAAAATTGGCGGTTGCACATTCTTTTAGAAGAGTAAGTCTAAAGAAGATCACTGACTCTTTGAGTTTGGTTACACCATAAAAAAAAGTGATCATCTCCTCAAGATAAATGAATACCTCATGACCTTTCAGCACATCCTAAATCAGTAGCATTACGCCACGGCCTGTGTGTGTGTTTCAGTCCCCAAAGTTAACAGATGAGGCCAAAAAGGAACTCTACTTCAGTTGTTGTCCTTTGTGCCAATGGGGAAATGAGCTGATTCTGCTTGATAATTTCAATGCCAGTGTAAGGAGGGATACAAACCTTTGGAATGGTGTTTTGGCAGGAAGGCACAGGAAAGATGATGATCAAGAGAAACCACCCCCTGACAAAATGTCTAGAGCAGGGTCGCTCATAATAAACCCCTTATTTTACCAGAAAAAGGCAAATGCAAGGTCTCGTGGGAACATCCCAGCTCTGGACATGGTCACTGGTTTGACTACAACATCATCAGGTGAGAAACCTCAGGATGTTGGCATTAGCCATGCCATGACATGTGCTGACAAATGCTGGATCAACCATCACCTAATTCTCTTTACCATCTCCATCAGCTTGGCCCAAAAGAAAATAGCAGCAGAGAAAGCTCTGGCACAGGAAATTCAATGTTGATGGACTCAAAGACGCTGTGAAAAAAGACTTAACCCATGCTTCACAGTGAACTGGAGATGCTCAGTGATCAGGAACCACAGAATATGCAAAGTGCCTGGTCTACCCTTAAATCTACCATGAACAGTATTTGTGATAAGACCAAGAAACATCAAAACTAGTTTGCCTTGAACAGCAGGGAGATCCATGAGCATCTGAATTGCGAGAGCAAGGTGTTCCCGAAGTGGAAGCACTGGAATAAAGCGTGTCCAATACTTATGCCCTAAAGATGATGAATGGAAAAAGTACAGGAATGCAGCAACTCTGCCATTTCATGCATTGTTTCTTTAGTGCAGTCATGACCATCTATGGGTCAAACACCCAAGGACTTCTGATTTGAGGCCTAAGAATGAAATGGCACTCATCAAGAACACAGAGGGAGTGAATGTTCCATGGAGGGAGCACTTGGAGGATCTCCTCACTGCGATTCAGTCCCTGACGTGAATGCTCTCGAACACATCCACCGTATGTCACCCTCCATAACTTCAGAAAAGAGTTGGAAAGGCCATTCGTCAGTTGAAAACCAACTTTGTAGCCAGCGCAGACAGAATCCCTGTTGAAATCCAAAAGTATGGCTGGGAAATATTTCCAGCACAAATACACAACTTTACCTTCCACATCTGGAAAGAAGAGAGCATGCCAATGGATCTCTGAGATGCCATAATTGTCACCATATTCAGAAAAGGAGATAACCGCAATCATGAAAACTATGGAGGGGTTTTCCAGCAACTACCACAGGGAAGGTGATGACAAAAATCCCCCTCAATTGCCTCCTCCCAGTGGCTGAAGAGTTCCTCCAACAGCCACAGTGAGGATTCCGTCCATCAAGAGTCAGTGAATATTGTCTTTGCAGCAAGATAAATCCAAGAAAAGAGCAGAAAGTAGATGCAACCTCTATATGTTCTTTAACCTCAAAAAAAACTTAGACTCTGTCAACCCAGAAGGATTACAGAGCCTCCTCCTCAAATTTGGATGCCCACAGAAATTTGTCACCATCCTCCACTTGCTGCACAACAGCATCCATACCAAATGCTCATTTGTGGGCCCACCAAAGGCCCAGTATGTGTGCCAGCTGGTGTTAAGCAACACTGTCATTGCACCAATGCTGTTCTCCATCTCCTTCACGACAAAACTCCACCGCATCTCTGTGAAACTTCCTGCTGAGCTAGAGTTTCTCCACCAGACGAATGTAAAGCTGTTTGACCTGCATTGCCTTCAGTCCAGAATCAAGAACATCCCACCCTTTGTCATTAAGCTGCTGTATGCATGACTCATGTGAACACTCTTGTGGGACTGAACTCCAAACCATAATCAGCACATTCACAGAGAGGTAACATCCAAAAAACAAAGATTCTTTGTCAGACTGTTTCCACCACACAACACTGCCCACTAACTATTTACAGTGAGATTACTGGAAATTGTGGATCAGCTTTTAGGAGCCTCCTTCAGGTGCCTGTGCAACCATCTGTGGAGCACAGTATTTGATGACAGAGGCTTCTAAACCTATACCAATCTCATGGTCTACAGGGCAGGAGCTGCATTTCTGTATGTATCTGAGATGGGTTAATGCACAAAAGACATCCCAAATCCCTTCATAAAAATCACCAGAGCCCCTGGAAAATCATACAAATCTACTCGCAGGATAGGGGCTGTAAAACAATGTTGTCTCCTCGGCTAACATACCCAGCATTAACACACTGGTTGTGGACAATCAACTGAGTTAGGCCACATCATCCATGTGCCTGACTGAAGACTGAAACAAGCCCTCTAGTCTTAAATAAGTAAACATCAACCAGATAAGACACAGTAACAAAAAATCAAAAGGTTAACGGAAACTAAGGAAGGAAATGTTTCAGAATTAAATCAAAATGTCATAATCAGGGTGAATAACAGACTCGCCACACTGAGTTTCATCACATTAAGCAGTTACCAGGAAAGCAGAGAAGATGCCGTAAGGATGTCCTCAAAACTTCAGTGAAAGAATCCAACAGCTCCATTCAATTACGGGACGCTTTTGCCCTAGACACGCCCAAATTGGAGAGGATATTATTAAATTGGAGAGGGTTCAAAACCAGAATGTTACAACAATTAAAAGACATTTGGACTGATACATGAATAGGAAAGTTTTAGAGGGATATGGGGCAAATGCAGGCAAGTGGGACTAGTTCAGTTCAGGAAACTTGGTTGGCATGGACGGTATGGGCTGAAGGGTGTTTTTATGTGCTGTATGACTCTATGAGCATCCATGAAGATGCAAACCATTTCAAGCGTGTCTGACAGGGCCAGGTGAAGATGAAGTGCAAACAGTGGAAGGCATGCCTGAAATCCTGAGTATCCCACCTACCCATCACCCGCTCCTTCGGTGACAGGGCGTGCGGATCCAGTATTGGACTCTTTCGTTACCTAAGGACCCATGACTCCAAGGTGGAAGGAAGTCATCCCTGCTCTGAAGGGATTGTATAAGGGATAGAGACGTCAATCTCCTGGAAAGTCACACCCATTCATTGTGTGGATCTCCACAAAAGACCAGGAGATGAGATGTCTCCTCCAGCATGTTCTGAACAAAAAATGGCTATTGAAATCCAATATGCCTGAATTGATGCTAACAATTTATAGAAGAAAACAATGGACTTGATAGCATAGGATGATTGAAATGCTGCTGATAGAAGTTTTAGATTTAGATTTTATTGGCACATGCACTCAAGTATAGGAGTACAGTGAAAATTGTACACACAAGGCACCATCATAGGTACAAATGTACCTAGGTATAAAAAAACTTAGATTCAAATAAATAAAAGAAACAGTTAAAAAGATGAGCAGTTCCTTTAGAATAAGTGGAAAAATAAAGAAATAGGAAATAGTTAACATTAAAGAGTTTCTTCAATAAACTAGAAAAATGGAAGAATTAAGTTAAAATCATTTATCTTGCTGTCTGGGGTCCTCATCTGCCTATTCTTGATACTGCTGCTGCAGACACTGGTGGACCTCCCTCACTGTTCACTCTTCCTGCGTTGGGCCTCCACCAGACAAAGCCGAGAAACTACCATGAGCTGTCGGAGAGCAGGCTGAGGCACCACCAAGGCTGCTTTGTCAGGTCTGTGCTGAGGCTGGGAATGAAGAAACGAAATACCAAGATAGAAAGAAAAAAAGAGAAGAAAAAGAGAAAGAAATGTACAGAGAGGATGAGCTCTGGCTCAAGCGTCCTCCTCCTCTGTTGCCACCTTGGTAAAAAAAAATTGTCACAGGTAACAGGAGTTGGAAGATAAGCATGGAAGTAATAAGGAAGACTTGGGCTACAGGAAGAACCCCAGCAAGTTCTGAACGAAAGGGGCGATTGAAATTCAATATACCTGAATTGGTGCTAACAATTTATACAAGCAAACAATGGACCCAATAGGATAGGATGGTTGAAATTCTGCTGATGGGAGTTTTGGATTTAGATTTTGTTATCACATACACTCAAGTACAGAAGTGCAGGAGCATAGTACACAGGCCATGCCTTGCAGAGAAGAATGGGAGTGGGGATGGGGGGGAGGTGGTGAGTTTAAGTTGATTTATTGTGGAATGTGGTGCCAGTGTCATTTGGCAAGGATAGTACAATCACAGAATAGAAGTTTGTTAGACAGAATGTGAAACATAGATTTCTAGTTGTTTTGAAATGTAATCGGGTGAAACTTGGAGTTCATCAGTGTCTGTAGCCAATAAAACCACAAGTCAAGTTTCAAATAGAAGTCAGGATGAGAAATGGGTCCAGGGAGGAGGTAGTTTATGGAGGTCGAGGCTATTGGTCTTGGTAGGTAGAATGAATTACTGAAACCAGGCTCCAGCAGGTTAACAGGGTTGTACTGGGACTTTGAATCCCAGTGGGCATCCAACATGGCCAATCAAATCAGGGATCAGGGCAGTGTTTCTGGATCAGACAAAATAGAATAGCTCTAACCTCACCAATTATTGAGCCACCAAAGTTGAATTATGTAAATGGGCAGTGTATATTTATTCGACCATCTCGCAGGTGTTGAAATTTGCATTTACTGTTAGAAGGAAGCCCCATCATTTGCATCTAACTTATCACATTCTGTAGCAAGCAACTCATCCCAATCTTATATTCTGCAATTAAGATTTTAGTTCTTCAAGCAGAAAGCTTCAGTGGAGTGAAACTAGTTAAGTCTCACATACAAATGTTGTCAGTTAGCTTTCTGTAGGTTCTTCAGATGATGATGAAAATTATACTGACAAAGAAAGTTCCATTTTGCTTATAAAGTCTTACAAAAAGTGAGAAATGTGTAATTAAAATCTATATTTATTCAGGTAGCACCCCTTAACAGATTAAAATGTCCCAAGATGCTTCAGAGGAGCAATTATTAATAGCATTACAGCAAGCTACATAAAAAGATATCAAGTCAGATAATCAAAAGTTTCTTCAAAGAGTTTGGTTTAAGGGAGCATCTTCATGGAAATATGCGAAGTAGAGAAGTAGTTAGATGTAAGTATGATTTCTACATGTAACAGCTTCTTTAAAACTAACACTTCCAAATAATCTAAGTGCAGTAAAATTTCTCCTGTTTCCTCCAGTTGTTCTTCTTTTTGACATTTGTTATAATTTCACATGATATCGCAATTTTATCTTCCCACAGAAAGGTTTTCTATGGTCTGTCAATCTCCCTCTCTCAGTGCATCATTGACTTTTGATTGTATACGATGCAAAAACATTCAAGCAATGAAACTACATTGATTACCACAGTTAAATACACATCAGAATATGAACAATGAATTTTTGCTGCTAATCACACAACCATGTCACTGGTTCCTGTTCTGCCATAACCAAATAATATTTCAATAAGGATGGCTGCCTGAGAAGCTCTTTGCTTCTCTGCTTATTGGCCAGATACATATTTTTGAATACCAGTGTGGAGCTGGAAGAACACAGCAAGCCAGACAGCGTCAGAGGAGCAGAAAAGTTGACGTTTCGGGTCGGGACCCTTCTTCATTTCTTTCTTGAAGAAGGGTCCTGACCCGAAATGTCAACTTTCCTGCTCATCTGATGCTGCCTGGCTTGCTGTGTTTCTCCAGCTCCACACTGTGTTATCTCTGACTCCAGCATCTGCAAGACTTACTCTCTCTTTTTTAACACTAGTTATTTTCATCATCAGGGAAATTGCAGGGTCACCGGTGTGAACATACCAGCTCTGCACAACTCTGTTCTAAAGTAATTACTTTGTACATTTTAATTTGACATGTAAATGCTGGATCCTAAACTTACTCTCTCCTGTTGCATTCTTGCATCAAGGCACTTTCATTTTCTTTCTACTCATGGGATGTGGGGCATACTGGCTGGGACAGCATTTGTTGTCCATCCCTAGTTGCCCTGAAGACGATAGTGCTAAGATATTTTCTTGAATCACTGCAGCCCATCTGGTGTAGGGACATTCTGACAGAGCTTGACTCAGGAACAGTAAAGGAATGGTGATTTAGTTCCAAATGAGGATGAACTTAGGAGGGAATTTGCAAGTGGTGATGTTCTCTTGTGTCTGTTGCCTTTGTTCTTCTAGGGGTAGAGTTCATGAGTTTGGAAAATACTACTAAAGCATGGTGCCAACAGTTCAATCAATTATCTGTAAGCTTTTGCCCTCTCGTGGTTTCTTCAATTACAAGTAGCAGTGAGTGATAAGAAGATTTAAGTTCAAGTGGTTGCTGTTATTGTTAACTTGGTACCACATTGTAAACCCTGTTGGCAAACTAATTTAGATATCACTGAAGTGGATTCATACAGGGACTATAAACTGGAATTGTCTACTCACGAAATATTGACTTTTTTTTTGCAGCTGCTCCCTAAACTTCTGACAATCATTTTGTTTGTTTTAATTTTCGAGAATATGCAGCCCTTTAGAAAAGAAAAAGGTTAATTTATCACATTATACTAAGGAAGAATATTGTTGAAACTTATAAACGCCTTTAACATTGTTCTTAATTTTTTCTAGCGTAACTAGGGTAACTGCCACTGACAAACCCCCATTAATACATAAAAGTATCACTTTCACTCTAAACTAACACCCACCCCATGCAGAAGATAACCTCAAATCCTAAATTTTGTCCACAAATTTGGACTTTCAATTCTTTAGTTACTTTATTTCATTCATCATTCAATATCAAAAATGGTTGATGATTTAGACAAGAAAACATTTTGCAGTCACCTGGAATGTACAATTAAATGATGTATAAAATGATAGCTTGTCTTATGCTTTAGTTTGTCACAAATGGGTTAAAATGAAATTACCACCTAGAGTTGGGTTAAAATGCTCCGAACAGCATCAGTGCACTTCAGTGTATTTTTAAAATCAGCCCACCTTGGTTGGTGTAATTTTTATTCCAGTTCCCATTCACAGAGATTGTAAGGGCTTTCAGTGGGTTTGTCAATTAAGTGCAGAATTTATGTTTCATCGAGGGTATTACAAACCTGTGTTGCTGAGAGAACTCAGATCTTCTGTCAGAAAGAGAAAATTATTTTGACACGGGGTTGAGTTCATGTGTCAAAGAATAATGAGCAAGTCCACTTTGCAACTCAGCTTTTTCAACACTTTTTTTCAGTGAATCAATTGACTTTGATTCAAGGGATGTTGTGTACAAATGCTTTGCAATTGCAAGAACCTGAAAAAATGGCTTGACAACCTGATGCCAGATTGAAATAGAAGGATGGTTTCAGAGTACAATGAAATGTGAAGTGGAACTGGTATTGTGGCAGAAGTTCAATCAACTCTTCAGTTTAGCTCTTAGATTCTTTTTTAACCACATTCAGCAAGACTTTGACTTTTGCATTCTGTTCTTCTAAAAACAAATTACTAACTAAAACAAGTAACAACTGATTCGTGGTGAATCTGAGTAACTAAATGGTTTTGTGTTATCAGTAGATTATTCGGAGTTCCTTGGATGAGGATACCTTTCAGAAGCTGTTCCATCCTCCCTGTATTGCAGCATTCAACTGTAACACAAATGATTCCAGAATCATTACTTTCATTGTTCTCCCAGGGACTATGTTCCAAATATTAATCACTCTCTGCATGAAAAATAATTTTCTGATATTAATCCTAAAATTACCTTTCTCAGGTTTAAACTTGTCTGCCTTTGCTCAATGCACACTGCTCAATTGGAAGTAATATTCTGGGTTTACCTTGTTCCATATATTTATTAACATGGCTCCCATTTTTAAAAAATGTCTTTCTTTATTAATTTATATTCCTCTCAGTCAACTTGCCTTAGATGCTTATGTGCTTGTTGATCAGTATTTGGACAGGTTTGTCTCGTTTTAACATCATAACAATGGAGAAACTGTAAACCTTCAATGTCCTCACTCTTCTCACACTGACAGCAACTTCTGGAATCTGCACAAGTACAGTGAGACATGGAAATCGAGAAATTGCTGACAGGGATACTGTGCATCTCCATAAGCATCAAATATTGACCGGGCGCCTACTATCCAGAGTAGGTGATCAAGCTATTTACATAAAGACATCTGAAGTCTCCACTTTCTGGCTGGTGTCTATTGTGAACAACGTCAACAATTGATCAAAGCTGACTGAAGACCCAACTTTACTTAAATACTCTGGAGCTTTTAAATGGCTAAGTACCAATCTGAATGAAAATTGCTGGTGTACTGCATGCATTTTAAATTCTCAACACCAGTCATCAATTACAGTGGTTTAGTGGCATTTGAACAATATAGGTAACTCTCTGTGATGAATGCAAAGGAAGGGTTTACCTAGTTGGGGTTAGGGGCCGTGTGATATAGTGGTAGTGTTGCTAGCCAGAAGACTTGGGTTCAAGTCTCACCTGATTCTGAAGCATGTCATAACATCTCCAAACAGGTTGATTAGAAAATTTCTATGTAGTGGAGACTGGCTTGAGCATTGTATCTTGGCCATGTCAATAGAACAAGAGAATCAGCAGAATGATTTACTTCTATTTGGGGGAATTTGAGCTCAGGCTACACTAATTACTAAACATCTCCAAGCAGTGAATGTTGCTTTAGAGACCGAATGGAAGGAGATTGATGGAGAAGAATTTTTAACAGACTTCAACACTGTTTCAGTGACAGATGTTGGAAGCTGTTGTAATAAATATGAGCATAAGATTTTTTAGAAATTATTCTCATGGCCAGAATTTTTAAACAGTTTTCCATTTGAAGAGTTTGATTTAATTGACTGTGTTATGAAGTTATTATTGCCTTAAAAATGGATAATTGAGGAGCAGTGGACATCTGCATTCAACAATAACAGGTATGAATTTGTTTTTTTTCCACACAGAAATTCCAGAATCTTCCATGTCAATTTGGAATAATGAGATGATTAGAAACTCCTGGGTTTTTATTGGATTGCTTCCACTGTTAATTACAGTATTGTTTGTCTTCGCATTTGTCCTTCGAAAATTACGCCAAAGGAAATCAAGTACATTGTTTAAATCAACAGGTGATGATAAATTCTTCATATTTTTATTAATGAATCATATGAAAACCTCAAGTTTTTTAATGCAAGTAACCAATCATCTAATTGGAAAGATAACAAAATGCTTTCAACCTCAGAATTTACATTTTAAGAGCTATCAATTTAAAATATTCAAATTTTAGGTTAAAATATTCAAATTCAAAGGTTAGATAAAAGATTAGATCTACTTAAGCGGTTCCTTTGTTTGGAAACAAAGCTTGAAAAATCATATGATTGGAATCACCTCTTAAAATAAACCAAAGGATTGCTGATGCAGGAAATCAAAAACAAAACAAAAATCTCTGGGAAAACCGTTGTGAAGAAAGGACATTGGATCTGAAATCTTAACTGTGTTTTCTCTCCATCATGCTCCCAGACCTGCTGAGTTTTTCCAGCAATTTCTGTTTTTATTTCTGAAATTACTTCTTGTTGAGTACATCTGATGTACAAACATCTACAATGTTGCAATAAAAGTAAAACATACAGATCGTGATAATAAAGTTGATCTTAGTTGGGCATGATTATTGTCACCTTAAACATATTAGATATTGGTATTGTGATTTTTGAAATTGCTAAATTTATATAGGATGTCAAACCTGAACATTAGAACAGGAACAGCCCATTCAAACTGTCCTGCAATTTAATTCAATCATGACTGATCTTCTATCTCAGTGACACTTTCCCATGCCATTTCCAAGTCCTTATAATGTCATTTGTCTCTGGAAACTGATCAATTTCTTCCTTGAACATGGTTAATGATTGAGCTTCTACAGCTCTCTGGGGTACAGAATTCCAAAGATTTCTCACTTGTATTAAATGGCCTATCCTTCATTCTGAGATTATGCCCCCTAGTTCTACACTCATTATGAATTACAAATTTTTCTGGTCGAATTTTGTCCAGTGGTAAAAATGTAACTCCCCTGTGCAACAGACCTAATTCTCTTTTGCTGACACAGAGAAGCATTCATTAAATTTCAGTGATTGGGAAAAGAACCAGGGGAAACATGAATAAAGAGATAACACAGAAGTGATCTGCAGGAACTCAGCAGGCCACAGCATCAGAGGAAGGTGGCATTTTGGGTCAGGACCTTTCTTCAGAAATGGCGAGGGGCAAGGGGCTCAGAAATAGAGAGAGGAGGGTGGGGTTGGGGAAGGTAGGTGGAATGGTGATAGGTAAGTGCAGGTAGAGATTGGTCAGTGAGGTGGGAGGGGCATATAGGTGGGAGGAAAGGTGGACAGGTTATGTAAAGCCAGGAAGGTGGGGATGAGAGGCAGGGTAGGATATGACTGAGGATGGGGAAGTTAAAATGGTTTGCGACCAGAAGGTGTTGTCGTTTGTCGTGAACAAAGCGCAGATGCTCGACAAAACAGTCTGTGAGTCTCAGCCTGGTCTCACTGATATAAAGGAGGCCACATCGAGAGCAGCAGATGCAGTAGACCACGTTGATGGATGTGCAGGTGAACTCCTGTTTGATGTAGAAGGTTTGTTTTGTGCCCTGAATGGAACTGAAGGGGGAGGTGGAGGGGCAGGTGTAGCACTTCCTGCTGTTGCAGGGAAAGATGCCAGGAATTAGTGGGGAGTGTGGAGTGGATGAGGGAGTTGCGGAGAGCGCAGTCCCTACAAAAGACATATAGAGGCGGGGACTGAAATATATGCCGTGATTGGTTCACTCACCAAGCTGGTTCATTAGTTCGCAGACGTTTCATTACCCTGCTGAGTAACATCATCAGTGCAGCCTCTGATGAAGTACTGGTGCGTTTTCCCGCCTCGTATTTAAATTCTGGGGTTTGTTGAATTTGTTACCCCATTTCCGGTTTGTCTTAGCAGTGGTGTACAGAAAGGGTCTAATTCTAAGTGTTTATTGATGGCTTTCTTGGTGGAGAACCAAGCTTCTTGAAATTCCCGTTTTTGTCTAACAGACACAGAGAAAGCTGTTCTCATACGTGGACTCAACTACAGCCACAGAGATTCTAACAGGACAGAGTTCCGAGCCATACTAGAATCCACACTGAAGACCAACGGTATCAATGAGGAAACACGACAAGCCATTAGACAGATAGTGGTCCTGACACTGACCAGAAAGAACAAACTTAACACTCCCAACACATCAGAAAAGAAGGCCTTAGAAGGACTGAAAAAAGACAAAAACAGCACAAGGTCAAGAAGGCTGATGTTTCGGGCCTCAACCCTTCTTCAGATTTTACTCTGATGCCGCTTGGCCTGCTGTGGTCTTCCAGCTCTGCACCTTGTTATCTTAGATTGTCCAGCATCTGTAGTTCCTACCATCTCAAAAAACATCATAATCCTACCAGCAGACACATTACGCATGACAGTAATACTAAACAAAAGGGACTACCTCATTAAAGCACAGACACTACTAACAGACACGAAGACATACCAGCAAGCGCAAATAGACCTGATATGCAACTGGGTAATGAAATAATCAACACAATAAAGAGACTCAAACAGCCCGACAAATCAACAAAGCAGTTACCTATAAATGAAACCTGAAGGGACAAACACCCCCCGCTTCTATGGCCTCCAAAAGTACACAAATCGGAAGTACCCTTCAGACCCATAGTCTCCCTCCCACGCACGCCATCACACAGGTTAGCCAAGGAGTTACAAAGAAGACTAAAGCACCTCGTCAGCAAATCACCCCATTCAATCCACTCAGCCCAGGAGTTCCTCAATTCCCTTGAAGACATTAGAGTAGATGAGGACGAGGCAATGGTATCCTTTGACATTACCGCCCTATTCACATCGATTGACATACCACTGGCAAGAGAATCGTAAGCAGCACTTCTAAAAGAATGAGACCTGAGTGACACCATCTCCACAGACAACAAGCTGAAACTATTGGACCTATGTCTCTTGGCCCACTTTACCTTTAATGGCCAAATCTCTGAACAATCAATGGAACACTCATGGGGTGACCTATCTCTGGACTAATAGCAGAAGCAGTGATGCAGAGACGTGGAAGTATAGCCCTTCCGCAGATCCAACCCAAACTATGGATCCGATATGTGGACAACACTTTCAACATCATCAAACATTCTAAAAAGAGACCCACTGACTAATAAACACTATCACTAGCAACAAATTCACCAGGGAAGAAGTAAAAAATGAACAGCTCCTATTCCTGGATGTCATGGTAAAACACAGGGCCAAAGGAGAATTTCTGACAAAGGTACACAGAAAGGCCACACACATGGATCAAGTCCTTAATTTCAACAGCAGCCACCCCAACACCCATAAATGCAGTTGCGTAAAAACACAACTTAAACGAGTGACAACACACTGCAGCAACCTGGAACTACGCCAAAACAAAGAATACCGCTACCAAGTATTTAAGGACAACAAATACCTGAATAGTAGGGTCCAACAATGCCCATCATACAAACAACAACAGGAAGATACAGTACACTCTGACCCACTGTTCATGTTACCATACATCAAGAACATATCCAAACTGACCACATGACTCTGACGACTTTCGGCCATCAGAGTGACACACAAACCTACATCAACTGTACGCCAACTGCTAACTCAAACCAAAGACGCCTTACCCACTATGGACAGAATCAATATGATATACAAGATCCTATGCAAAGACTGTGACAAACATTACATTGGACAGACAAGAAAGACACTGGCCACAAGAGGACATGAACACCAACTAGTAACAAACAGACATGACCCGTACGTAGTCATCTCCACTCGCACAGATAAGGAGAACCACCAGTTCGATTGGGACAACATCAGGATCTCGGACAAGCCAAACAGAGACAAACACTGGAATTTCTGGAGGCACGTTTCTCCACCAAGAAGACCATCAATAAACATGTAGAATTAGACCCTATGTATACACCACTGTGAAGAAAAACTGGAAATGAGGTAACCAATTCCAACAGACCCCAAAGTTTAAATACCAGGCGGGAAAACACAACAGCATTTCATCGGAGGCCGCAGTGGTGACGATACCCAGCAGGGTAATGAAATGTCTGTGAACTAATGAACCAGCTTTGTGAGTGAACCAACCATAACATTCACAACCCAAGCTACAAAATCTACTGAAAAACTTTACAGGGAAATATAACTTTGGTTGTGGGGTCGGATTGTAGGTGGCGAAAGTGGCAGAGAACGATACATTGGATACAAGAATAAAGTTTTTTTTTCAAATGCAATAGCTGGATTGGAATGCACTGCCATATAGCATGGTGGTGAAATAACTCCATGAAGGCTGGTATCTTGTCACCAAGTCACCTTTATCTCCACATACATAGTACATGGCATAGACCCAGCTATCTCAGAGCTGGCTCCGAGAGTAAACAGAACCCCTGACATTGCCGTTTATATCTGTCAACCAGGACTCCCTGAATTGACCAGATTAATAGCCCAAATCAGGAAATTCCTATTCTATGAGGTCCACCTGGCTGACTTCATTACAATCACTACAGTGGATACACGTTCAATAATAGACTTCTGAGGTAATTTTATAAATACTTTTAGTAGTAAATAAAAAACGAGGTTTGGTGAAAGAACAGGTAAATGACCCCACCACAATAGCCCATCAAATGGGTCTTAATGGGTCAAATGACTTCCATCACTGTGATACAATTCAGTATACTCTGCACAATTCAGTGCTGTCTCCATACATTGGAATAATCATCAGTGTTAAGATATAAATGTCAACCCCGTATGTCCAGAATAATTAAATTATCAGTGAACTGACCAATTTATAGTGATACAAAATTTATTATTTTCCACGTTACTGATATTGTGTGGAATTTTCTAAGAATCATAAAAAAGAGGACAAACGAAAGAGAAGCAAATGCATTAGGCTTGAATTTGCGGCAACTTGCTTGATCCTCAGTGCTCTGCCACAGACCACTGTTCATAATGTTTGGAGGTAAGAAAATCAGATTTATATATTTTTAAAATCCTGAGTCAATGTGGAGAAAGTTGAATCGCAGAAGATAAGAATATTGATACATGACATACAAGGCTGGAGAACCTCAGCAGGTCTGGGAGCGTCTGCGGAATGAGAAATAAATTTAATGTTTCAAGTCCAGTATGATTATTGTTTGGAACAGAAGGGGCTGGAAAATTTACGGTTTTTATGCTGTTGACAGAGGGGGAGGAGGATCAAGTAGGAAAGATGGTGAGCGTGTTCAGGGAAAAAGACAAAGGGAGTGCTTGTGGTGGTAGATGCATGATCTATGTGATGAACAGGTGATAAGAGTAGGTCTGAATAGTAGAATATAGGTCAGCCCTGCTGTGGGCATAACCATGCCAAAGCATACCAGGAAGTGCTGTTAGGGGTTGGGTAGTTGGAACAGAGGTATATTTGAAATGGAGGTCAGTGTTCATGTTCTAAAGTTGTTGAACTCAATGTTGAGTCCTGAAGACTGTAAAATGCCTCAGGGGACAATGAGCTGCTGTACTTCTAGTATGCTTTGGACTTCACTGGATGGAAGTTATAGCAACAGAGCAAGATGGTGTATTGAAATGGTAAACAACTGGAAGGTCAGGTCGTTCTTGCAGACAGAGCAGAGGCATCTCGCGAGGCAGTTATGAAGTTTGCATTTAGTTTTACCAATTTAGAGGAGACGGCATTGTGAACAGTGAACATCGTATTTTCTGTTCTGAAGAAGAGTCATTGGACCCAAAGTGTTAATTCTGATTTCTCTCCACACATACTGCCAAACCTGCTGGGTTTCTCCACATATTTCTGTTTGTGTTACAGTATTTGCTGAATTGTGTGTAAAAATGTAGGATGGTACATATTTGCATGTATTGTTTCTCAACTTACAAGGTCATTGCGTATTTATTTATATTCCAATTTCAGAGGTTACATTTGATAGCAATGCCATTGCTTCAGGTTTCAAGGAACACACATTGGCTAAAGATGCACCAAGATTCTCTCCTGAGAGGAATCAACAATCTGAACAGTGTGGGGAAGGTGAAGTTACCAATTGCACATCTCAAGGAAATGAAAAGAAGATGTTGGTAGCAGGTACTCAGGAAAACTGTGACTGTGATGCTTCACTTCCTTTACCAGCCACTGAAGAAGGAGCGACAATTCTTGTCACAACCAAAACTGTGGAATGGTGTGGTTAGCAAAAGGTACAGCAAAAAGATCTGATTTTCTAAACTGCACATAAACTGATTAGGCCTCTGCAAACTTGTTGCTGAAAGAGACCTCAGCGAATCTGAATCCACACTTGAAGTAACAAGTGATAGGAAATAATCTAAAAAGTAAAATGATCATTTGGTATGAACTTGTTGACAAATATAGTTGATTTAAATTAAAATACATATATTTGATGTTTTACAAACTGTAATTCCTACATTCCTACAGTAGACTCACAAAGCATATGTACTCGATTTTTCCAGTACAGCAATATTTCTTCACAATGAAAGTACACAGTGCCTAACAGATGCTTTTGTTATGATCCCAGCTGATAGTTATTCTGAACAAATCAGATCCCAGAGAGAAGCCTGGCTTGATAGATTAAAGGTTTTATTCTTGTCGTTTTGTTACCTACATTTCTAGCATTGACAGCAACTTTAAAAGGTTTCAAGAAATTTAGTGTGGCTAAAACTGGTGTGGTGGCTATCATGGCTTTTAAATTCTTAGATGCCTCCTGGCATTGTTCTGTCCACTGAAATTTCATGTTCCTCTTTATAAAATCTATCAGAGGAGCCACCATGCCACTAAGGTATGGTACAAACTTCCAGTAGAGTCTGCTCAATCCCAGAAATCAAAGCACCTCTTCCTTCAAGGATGGGCTTTGAAATTCCTTGATGGTGTTCGTCTTCACATTCCTCAGGGTCATCTTTCTATGTCTGATGTTGTGTGCAAAGGACATCACTTCTGTCCTCACAAATTCAGTTTTTACTAAATTTATAACCAGTTTTACCGCCCGTTGTCTTTCAAAGTGATCTGCCAAATGCACCTGTAATTTTTCCATGAATGGCTAAAGATCACTAAGTCATCTATATAGACGACACAATTAGTCAATCCTGCCACAACTCTGTTCATAAGTCTTTGAAATGCGGCTGGTGCATTCTTCATTCCAGAGGGCATTACTTTAAATTGATCCAGCCCTTTGGGGTGATAAATGCTAAAAATTCTTTTGCTGTCTCTGACAAAGGTACTTGCCAGTAACCATGAATAAGTCCAACTTTGTGATGTAAGTGGCTTGTCCAGCTTTTTCCACACAGTCCTTCAGCCTTGGAATTGGGTATAAGTCTGATTTAGTTATGGCATTGACCTTCCAATAACCCATGCAGAAACATTGAGTACTATCAGGTTTGGGAACCAACACAACCAGTGAACTCCACACTCTTTGACTTGGCTCAATGATGTCTTCTTGGAGCATCTCTTCCACTTCCTCCTTTATCTATGTGACTTTGAGAGGATTAAGCCGAAAGGGGTGTTGTTTTAAAGGATCATATTCCCTACTTCAACCTCATGTATTATAATATTAATTCTCCCCATTCTATACCTATATATGTACTAATTTTGCTGCAACAAACCTTTCAATTCAGTTCTCTGTTCCTGAGACAGTTAGCTCACTGTTCCATCCCATTCTCCAAGGACATCCTTGTTATTTAACTTATTTTGAGGCACGTCAAAATCTAAATCATCTGGATTTGATTCCTCACTTTGAGGGGCAGTAACTAATACCTGTTTCTTCAGCTCCCTGTCCCTGTCATAGTAAGGTTTCAGTACATTCACATGACAGATCTGATAAAGTTTTTTCTGATCTGGCATCTTTACAAGATAATTCATCTAATTCAACTTCTTCTCAATCTGATAAGGACCACTAAACCTTGCTTTGAAGGGATCTCCTACCACTGGTAATGGCACTAATACTTTATTCCACTTTAACCTTACTATGACTGGGACAGGACAAATGTAGGAATTTTAGATTCCTTATCAGTTTCTTGCTTCATTAGGTGCTGTGCCACCTTCAGGTGTTGTCGAGCCAATTTACCTACTCTGTTTAATCTTTCTCTCACCTCAGAGACATATCCAACTGTGAAATCTCTGACTTTGGACCAATCAACATTTCCTTAATTAATTTTAAATGCCCTCCTACTTTGAGTCCGACTATCAACTTAAATGGAGTAAACTGAGTCGGTTCATTTGGGGCATCTGTAATGGCAGACAATATAAATTGGATACCTTTATCCCAATCATTTGGAAAATCCTGGTAAGAAACCATCAGCATGGATTTTAGGGTCTGATGCCACCTTTCCAATGCTCTCTGGGATTCAGGGTGGTACACACTTGATTTAAAGTGTTGGATGCCTAAGCTGTCCATGACCTCCTTAAATAGTTTGGCAGTAAAACTGGACCCTTGGTCTGACTGAATCTCCCTGAGTAGGCCATAACAGGTAAAGAAAGCAAGCAACTCCTCCACAACCATTTTTGCCCTTAACGTTCCGGAATGGAATTGCCTCTGGAAATCTGGTAGACACATCCATTACAGTTAGCAAATACTGGTTTCCACTTTTGGTTTTAGGGAGGGGACCGACACAATTAATCATGAACAATGTGAAAGGTTCTTCAAATGCAGGAATTGGTGTCAAAGGTGTGGGTTTTATTACCGCCTGTGGCTTTCCTACCATTTGACACATATGACAGATATGGCAAAATTCATGCTTTTGTATCTTAACCTGAGTCTTCCTCACTCCTACAGGTAATTCATGTGCTACCCACAATACTTCCTGACTGTATGCTACTGGTAACACAATGTGGTGAACCCCTGACCATTTCTCCTCTGTACAAACCTGCTGCGGTCTCCATTTTCACCTTAGGATTCGATCCTCATGATAATAACATTCAGGAATACATTCTGATTCCTTTTTGAAGTAGGCTTTATGACAAAAACCTTTTATTGCCTATCTTTTTGTTGTCACTCCATTAATCTGTCAGAACGAAACACCTCTGCCTGATCCTCTACCTGCTTATGTTCTTCCTTTATCATTTCAGCAAACAGGTTGTCTGCCAACTGACTTCAAATCCTTCGTCTCTCTCTTTGGTTTTTCCTTCTTGCTGTTACTTACGACTGTGGGATCTTGTTACCACACAGTCCAGAAAAATTCCAGGGTATTTTTCTTTTAACTCCTCAGTTCCCTGGTTTTCTTCAGCTTATCCACCTCTAGGGGTGTCATTCCCACCTTTGATCCTGCTAGGTCGTTTCCAAGAACAAACTGTATTCCTGGAATAGACACTCTTTCAATCATTTCCCACTGTCACTTGCCCAGTCTCAGTTGAACTTTCCAACCTGATCTTACACAGGCTAAATCTCTCTCCATTTATTCTTCAGATTACCACTCTCTCCAGTAACATTTCAGAAAGAGTACAGATACTTTAATGCCTTACTATTAGAGACTGGTTAGCTCCCGTATTTCGCAATATTTTAACTTCTTTACCTTCTCCCCCTGTTCTTCCTGTGTAAACTGTACCCACAGAGGTGAGGACTTTGTAGAGATTGGGCACAGTCTCACAATCCAGCTCGTAACTAACCCTATCGCACTCACCTCGACTTCTTTTGGAATTTCCTTCATTACGTCAACTAATCCCATTGATTCAGCCTCTTTTACCAGCTCTTGTCACTGTTTGAACTTTCTGTACCTCAAGATGAGTTGTTATCATTTCTGGAAGTGAGTTTTTGAACTCATCCAGCAGAATAATCTCTCTAAGATCTACATACGTCTTTTCTATCTTTAATGCTCTCACCCAACTATTGAAGTTACAATGTTTAATTCTTTCAAACTCAACATAAGTCAGGTCTGATTCCTTCCCTGTAATTCTGAACTGTAGTCTATATGCTTCTGGTACCAATTCATAGGCACTCAAAATAGCCTGTTTCACTCCTTCATGGTCTCCTGACCCCCTCCTCTGACAATACTGCAAAAAACTCACTAGCTCTGCCTACCAACTTCATCTAAATTAACATTACCCATGCAGGCTCTGGCCAATTCATCTGCCTAGCCAACTTGTCAAAGGAAATAAAAAAGTTTTATACATCTTTTTCATCAAGTTTTGGTAATGTTTGGGCATATTTGTATATATCCCTACCAGGCTGTTGGCTACAATGAGCTTGCTCATTTGGTACTTTTCCTCCTGCAATTTGAAGTTTTTTTGCTCCTTGTTCCAACTCCATCTTTTCCAATTTGGACATTCTTTCTCTTTCTTCTCTCTCTTTTTCCCTCTCTTCTGTTTCTCTTTTCATTTTTTCTTTCCTCTGCTTGTGACCGTAATTCAAACTGTTTCTGTTCCCTTTCATTCTCTAACTCCAGTTGTCAAATTTGCAATTTAATTTTTTGTAGCTTCCCTGCACTTTCCTGTTTCTCTGGTCTACCGAAATGCTTGAATAACTCCTTTACAATTTCAGCTCTCCTCTTGTCCCTAGTCAAACCCAATTCTAATCTGTTTGCTAATTCTAAAAGTATGTCCTTCCTCTGTTTTTAAGAACATAGAACAGTACAGCACAGTACAGACTCTTTGGCCTACGATGTGCTGACCTCTTATCCGAAACTTGCAAACTTCCTTGGCAAATTTGGGAAGCATCTTCAAATTCCCAAGAACTTCTTTAACGATGTTAACAGCTACTTCCCTCACTTTATATTTAACTAACCACAAGTGACCAAAATTAAACAGATTTTTCTCACCTCAGTTTTATTTAAAGATCTAGGACACTAGCCCCCAAACTTGTTTAAATTTTTCCAAATCCATTCAGATCCTGTTCACAAACTAGCCAGATCCTGGACTTGAGCCCCCTAGCTGTCATGGAGAAAGAGAGGTTAAATGAAAGAAAATCCCTGATATTCACTTTATCAGAAACAATTAACAAATTATTTACTAAACCCTAACAGTGAACAAATTAAAGAACTACTAACAAACAGAACAATTTCCCCCAACTCCTAACAATTCCCTAACTGAACAAGATTCTACTGGTATGCTATTCCACTAAACATGAGTCCCACTTATATAACCCAAGTGGTAAGAAAAAAAATTAAAACTTGTTCTCTCAAAGTCCACAAAGAATGTGTCTTCCGGAATGCTCTGCCTTCTCCACTGTCTTTCCAGTCATAAACACCTTTCTTCTGCCGATCTGGCTGTCAGGGATGTTTTCTCTGAATTCTTCTGTGAGGGTGCTTAGTTAAAACTGCCACGGTTCTTTAATGGATAGATGGTGCTTTCTTACAGAGCTTAGCCATTTCTTGTGAGAGCTAGATGCTTGTTCTTAGATGACAGTTCGTTCTCACATTGATTTTCAAAATCCCTCTCCTTGTATACCTTGGATGACATCAATTTTCTTACAATAGCATTGGTCTGAGGTTGTCAAAACCATCAGATTTAAACTCAAGTGGCTTTTCTGATGAAGCGTCTCGGCCCAAAACGTCAGCTTTCGTGCTCCTAAGATGCTGCTTGGCCTGCTGTGTTCATCCAGCTCCACACTTTGTTATCTTCAATCACTAAGTGCTTGGTTTAAATTAATTAGCTGATTCCAGCTATTTACCAAAACATCAAAACAAGCCGAGGGGTTCCAGTCACACAGTCAATTGATACATGTTTGTATTTTAGAACTGGCTGTGCATCTTGAGCTACATACAGACACTTTTTTTTGCCATGTATAATTGTCTAAGCTTAGAAAGGCACTATACCTATTAAAGGGATCACACGCTGTTCTCCCTTATCATTTTTTTACAAACATATTCTTGCTCCCTGCCTTCCAATTCACAATTACTCTACACAACTTTGTAATAGTCTATCCCACATGTGACTCCAGACCCACAGCAATGTTTTGACTCCCAACTGTTGTTTGGGAAATTAGGGATGGACAATAAATGCTGGCCTAGCCAGTGACACTCACATCCTGTGAATGAATACATTGAAAAAATCTGACTGGGGACCACCATCGGTACCATAAATGTAAATGGTTTTGACCGTCAAAGGGGAGTCACGATGTAAATTTTGGACATGATAACAAATTGGAGGACTGCACCAAAATATGGGATGATATAAAATGGCTTGTGGAGTTTGTGAATAATGGCAAATTATTTGAAATACAATAAAATGTGAGCGGGAATTCCAAGTAGCAATGCAGATGATAAAGACCAATCAAGGGAATATGTATGCATATTTACCCTGTAATCTAATGAGATACCAGTAACTTTTTATTTTAAAATGAATGAAGTTTGAAATTACATGATTCTGTTATTTTAAAGAACATATTAAATGTTGTTTTACTTTTCTAACTTATATAATAATGTACTGGTATGTACAAATTAAAGTCAAACATCCAGAATTAACATGAGGTAGCGATGGATTAACAGCTGAATTCCTATGGTTGGATACTCCACCATGCATGTCAAAGAATAGATGTGATTAGGACAGGTTCCAGAGATCTCTCAACAACATCCTCAGATATAGTGATGCTACAAGTTCCCAAAATCTCGTTAAAGCAATTACTTGCTTTTGACAATTGAGCTTTGGAACTCCCTCAAAGACTGATCCGTCATGGAACATCTCAACGACTACTCTTGTCTTGGTAGCTCATCATTTTCTAAATACCATTGCAAAATTTCTTGAGAATGCCCAGTGACTGTTTCTTGAGACATTAATTTCTCCTGACTGCCTAGTGACTGCGAACATCAGCATCTCTGCGGCCTTATTGACCAGCAGCCCAAAGGAAGCAGCCTTCTGCTTGAACTGCCACCAAGCAACATGGAGTCACCTTCTCTAATTCTCACTGGCTGTTGAACTGCTGTTCAATGATCCTTAAACTATTTTGCTTGATCTATCAAAAACCATCACAACAAGCTTTGCCCCTGTTCCTTGGCAACGTTGAATGCAGCAACCTGTGGAACAACGACAGCAAATGAACTCTTCACAGGCTGCCAGCTCCAAACACACACAACAAAAACTGATCTTAACACAGGGCTAGTCCATGGGGGAGTAGGTTACGATATCAGGGAGGTACGGCTAAATTTATATAGAAATTAGGCTTGCCCACTCATTTCCAGAAATTTTACACAGAAGCATTGACCCCATCCCCCTCATCAAAATGTCAGGAGCATGTCCACTTCCAAAGGGTGGGAAACCTTCATCTAATTTTATGGCCAACAGTTGAGAGGGCCAGGTTGTTGGATGCATCCCCATTTATAAGGATGTCCTGCCTCCAAGAGCTCTCAGGCAATCAGATGATTGTCAGCTCTCCAGCCTTGTGCTGTGGCTCTGGGAGTGGTAGCCATCCTGGGACTGTAGCTGGAGACTGATGGGGAGCAGTATGTAGGATGAACTGTGAGGTAAGTGAGAGGAGCCAGACAGACAGGGTCCCTGAAGGCAGATAGCGGGCTGCAACTAGAAGGTCTAGAAATGTAGAAGATGTGACAGTCGATCTTTGTTGTGAGGTAGGTTTGGAGAGCTTCCATTGGGCACAGTATATCAGAACAGGAGGGACCTACACCAAGGCCAACGCCAGGATTTAAGAGTTCATCTGGAGGCCTTACCATCTGGCATTGGGCACCTCTGTTGCTGTGAAATGGCCTTTAATTGCCCCAAGGGTGGATATATCATCTAATCTCAATGCTGCTGCTGGCTAAATTCCAGTGGGAGTGGGCAAACGACAGGCCTGGCACACCTGCCATGCCACCCTTCTGAGGATCAATTTGGGGATGGGCATAACATTGCAGTCTTTGAATACTGTGTGCGGTTTTGATTTCAATGCCAACCAGAATGATTTTGAACCACTGAAAAAAATGCACAAAAGGACGGATAGGTAAAAGAATTGAGAGGATGTACCTATCATGAAAGATCGCATAGCCTGGAGTGCTTTGTCTGGAATAAAGAAGATCAAGAGGAGACTTATCAGAGTCTTTTCACATTTTCAAATTCCTCATATTAGTTTAGTATGGAAAAATTTTTTTACCCATGTGGACAAGTCTAGAACACGGACATAAATTCAAAACTAAATTGACAGATTAAATAAAGGTATAAGGAATCACATTGGGAGTAAGGATCTGTATCACATTGTTGCGCAGATTAGTTGAAGCAGGAAGCACTAATTTATTCAATCAGAGGCTTGACGTGTATAAGTATATTAAGGGAGCTTGAGCTATGGAGTTATGATGAGAATAGGACATTACAGTGGCAGAAGGCTGGTGTGGAATACTGACATTCAGATAGATCAGTTAAGCCTGATAGCCTGCATCTGGATTATACATTTTTAAAGTTTATTCTCTCATGGGATGTGGGCATCACTGACACGGCCACTTCTACTCACCCCTTATTACACAATTAAAGAGTGATCAGAATTCTGTGGAAAGAGAACGAAAGTGCTGTAGAAACTCAGCAGGTCTAACTGCATCGGTAGAGAGACAAACAGAGTCCAGAGAGTCTTCATTAGAATTGCTGTGTAGTCCAGAGTAACATGTAGGCCAGTCTGGCTAAAGATGGCTGAAACAAAGTATGGGTGGCTGTAGACAAATGACACAGAAATCTGACATGTTTCTTGCTATTCATTGAATTAAATCCGGGATCCAACAGGACAAAATTCTAAGTTTGGTGGGAGCCAAGTTGGGTATTTGGACAACTTACCTGGTCAAACCCAGAGGAGGGCTACGTGTTGGCCTTTCAGCCAGAAATATCACTTGTACAGCTTTGTCTGGAATAAAGAAGATCAAGAGGACACTTATCAGAGTCTTTTCACATTTTCAAATCCTGTATCCCCTTCCTTGTACAACTGCTTGGGTGGAGGCTTGGAAGCCAACCTTCTACGTATAGACTGTACCAGGCTGAAAATATAACTCAGGTCAAGGCAGGAATTTCCAGTGTATTTTGAAGTGTTAATTTGCTGGGGATGTCGCACAGATCATAAGCCAGGTGAAAACGTTGACAGATTTTGCTTAATGTTAAATAGCCACATGGCATCTCTCGTTTATCATCCTGTTGCCTGGTTTGCCATTCCTGATTTTGAACAAAATGAAAATCTAGTTCATCTAACACATTATTTTCTCTCCTTTCTGTCTTAGTATTCTCTTTGCTTATTGAGGCTATATTCCAATATATATTCATTATTTAAATATATCAAAGTTTTGTATGTCTCCGTATGTTATCAATGATCTTTGAACTAATTAATGTTATTGCAATAATATTGAAATAAAATGATTTGTAATAACACTTTGGATCTCTATTTTCTTGACCTTACAATCATTCACTTAGCCTTTCCTACTGTGTAAACTGATTGTGTATGATTTGTAATTGTATTATTAATATGGAGTCTCTCACTCTTACATTATGTTAATCTTTCATCTTTGGTTTCTCTTCCTTCAGTTTAAGTTCATCAATATCTCCATCCTTTTCTATAAGAATATACAAGTTAAAAGAGAAGGCACTCAGCCCTTTAACCCTGTTCCACCATTCAATAAGATCACGGCTGATCTGATTGTAACCTTAAGTCCACATACCCACCTATTTTGCTATTGTTCCAACCCTTTGCTTATCCAGAATATATCCATGTCTTCCTTAAAATTATTTAAAGACATTCTTTTGAGAAAGTGAGTTCCAGAAGCTGTCAACTTTCTGACAGAAACCTATTTGCTCATTCCCTTATTTATAAAGTGACCCCTATTTAAGAATCTCCCACAACAGGAATATCCTGTACACATGCAACGTGTCAAGACCCCTCAGGATCAATCAAGTCGGCATTTACTCTTTTAAACTGCAGGAAATTTAAGAAAGATCCTTTTCTGAGGAAGGATCTAGGCTTGAAACGTCAGCCTTCCTGCTCCTCAGACCCTGCTTGGCCTGCTGTGTTCATCCAGCTCTACACCTCGGTATTTCAGATTCTCCAGCATCTGCAATTCCTACTATCTCCGTAACATCCCTGGTTTTAGATTCAATTTCCCGCAGATTAAACAATAAAATTGTTAGCTTTCCTAGTTAACTGTTTCAACTGCATACTAGGCCCCACACATTGATTCACGCAATAGGACTTGGAGACCCCCCTCCGAAATTTCACTATTAAGGGAAAATAATTATTTTATTTTCTTCTACCAAAATAGAACATTTCACATTTTACCACATTATACCCCATTTGCCAGATCTTTGTCCACCCATTTAACCTATTTCTTATCTCACTTTCATAAGTTATTTTCCTGGTACCTTCCTCATTGAAACTTTCAGAAAACCAAGAAGCCTGTATACTGTGGACATAGAGATGTTTCCACTGGTAGGGCAGACTAGGACCCGAAGACACAGCCTGAGTGGAGGGATGACTCTTTACAACTGAAATGAGGAGGTATTTCTTCAGCCAGTGGGTGGTGGATCTGTGGAATTCATTGCTGCAGAAAATGATAGAGGTCAGGTCACTGTGTATATTTAAGGCAGAGATTGGTTCTTGATTAGTAAGGGGATCAAGGGTTATAGGGAGAAGGCAGGAGAATAGGGGAGTGAATCATGAGTCATGATTGAATTATGGAGGAGACTTGATGGGCTGAATGGCCTAATTCTGCTGTTATATCTTGTGGTCTACCTTTGTGATATCAGTAATTTTAGTAAACATGCCTTCGGTCCCTTTATCAAAGTCATTTATAAAAATTGAAAATTTTGACATCCATGTGGTGCATCATTCATGTTGCCAAAGTGAAAAAGAATCATTCATGCCGACTTTACCTTTCCTGTTAGATAGCCTGTATGTTTTCAACAATAAACTTTTTTGGCACCTTATCAAATGCCTCCTGGAAATCCAAGTGCAAGATATGCACAGGTTCACCTTTACTGAAGCACATTAACTTCTTTAAAGATCTCTAATGTATTTCTTGAACATGGTTCCCTTTCCATAAAACCATGTTGATTCTGTCTGATTACCTTGAATTTTACAAAGTGCTCATACAACGTATCTTTATCTATAGATACTGATAAAGATATTTATATCTAAATCTACTGATATCCTCTTCTCCACATGCTTTCCTGTGTATCTCTGTGTCAGCTGCAAATTTAACTGCCCTCATCTAAGCCCTTGATATAAATTGTAAAAGTTGAGACTCCAGCACAGACCTGTGCTGGTTCTCACTTATGTCCTGCCAACCAATAATAAAGTTTCTGGATGTGAGTTTGCTCGCTGAGCTGGAAGGTTAGTTTTCAGACGTTTCGTCACCATTCTAGGTAACGTTATCAGTGAGCCTCCGACGAAGTGCTGGTGTTACGGTGTTATGCTTCGTCGGAGGCTCACTGATGATGTTACCTAGAATGGTAACGAAACGTCTGAAAACTAACCTTCCAACTCAGTGAGCAAACTCACATCCAGAACCTCAACCTGAGCTACAAATCTTCTCAAAACTCGCTAATAAAGTTTCTCTCTCCCTTCCACATTCTTGTTTACAGGTATTTCTGGATTCTTTCTGTCTTCCAATGGAGAAGACAGAAGTAAAACATTTACACTAGTTAAAAGTAGAATTCAAAATTATTTACGGAAGGAAATAAACATACAGCGAGTTCAATAAATTAGATATTACAACTGAAATGTAGAATCTATTCTCAAGAGTTAAAGATAACTTTTTTCTAAAAATACATTATTTTGCACAGCCCATTGTGTAAGCGTTTGTAGGAAACTGTGCTTAGGAAGTTGGTAATTCTATTCTTGGAACATCATCTAACCACATCATTGTTTTCACCTTTGCACTCCATTAGGGATATTCATAAATATAGTAATTGACATAGATTCGCAAGTTCAGCACCAATTTTAAAGACAACACTGTGTGGAGTTGGAGGAACACAGCGGGTCAGGCAGCATCAGAGGAGCAGGAAGAAGGTTCTTTCTGAAAAGGGTCCTGACCTGAAATGAAGCATTGAGTCTGTTTTCTCTGTTGAGTTTCTCCAGTAATTTCTGTTTTTGTTTCAACCATTTAATATGAATGACACATCCAAGTCTTATCAGTTTGCACCTCATTTTTTAACTAAAATAAGAACACAAAAGGTGTATGGCAGGAAAAGAAACACTCCAGAGCCTCTAAGGAGAGAGGAGTTAATTTCCCAAGTATCTTCTTCACAAACACATACCAACACTTGTCATGTCGACGCTCCTTTAGATTGGAGCATGCGCAGTAGCAGGCCGGTGAACCCGCGCAGGCGCGGCGCGGCGCGGCGGCGTGGACGCATGCGCGTTGGTTGGCTGCCAGGAAATGGCGGAGGTTCGGCGCCGCTGCCGGGATGTGACTGACGTGCCAGCAGCGCGTCGCCTGATGCGAGCCGTTCGGGGCTGAAATGGCCGGAAACATGAGCGGTAATTATGTGCAGCTCGCCGAGCGCGGGGGTGTCTGTTTTGTTTGGTGTGTGCTGTGGCCGTGTGGGATCGGCTCAGTGGTCGGGGTGAGGGCTGTTTCCCTGGGGGCGGGGGGGGGGGAAGTCTGACAGACAACAGACGGGCGGTGGGAAGAGATCCCTCTCTCCGCCTTTTTATTGTTATTACTAACCTCATCACACCAAAGGCAGACCCATTTACTTTGCCACTGCACCCTTTCAATAAAACTCTTTTCTTTTATTAAAAAGAAAACTTGTTTGTGATTTTGTTTCTTCCTCCTCCCCTTCCCCCCCGAAAAAAACAAAGAATTTTAACCGTTTCGTTGTCCCCTATCCATTTAGTTCATGTCGTGAGTGAGTGGGGTTGTGGTGGAGACAGCAAAGTATGACAAGACAGGGAAAAGCTTTTTCAGTCCAAGCGGTGAGCCAAGACCACTCGCCGCAGGAAATGAACGACTTAACCTGGCAACTTGAAATGCCAGAGTAACCCACGCTGGTTACATAACCAGGGCAGAGCCCTTCAGGGTTGTTTACTGTAGCTACTTGGAACTGTCTCGCAAACATTGCGTTTTGTCAGACAAGGAGAAGGCAAGCTGGCGGCTTCGTCGGTTGGAAAGTTTGAAAGTAACACGAAACAGTCCACAGTTGGATGAACGCCCCTTTGCAGTTTCATGTGATCGAGGAAAGCATTCGCTGCCGCTATATACAACCAATTCTTTCGCGGTCACTTATTTTGCCAGTTTTAGAACACAGAACAATACAGCGCAGAACAGGCCCTTCGGCCCTCGATGTTGCGCCGACCTGTGAACTAATCTAAGCCTTACATTATCCCATCATCATCCATATGCTTATCCAAGGACTGCTTAAATGCCCCCAATGTGGCTGAGTTAACTATATTGCCAGGCAGGGCATTCCACCCCTTTACCACTTTGAGTAAAGAACCTACCTCTGACATCTGTCTTAAATCTATCACCCCTCAATTTCAATGGGATTTTCACTCGTTAGTTAAAAGCAGAGCAAAATAAATTGAACTTTTTCCCCGAGATGACTTCGTATGTATGGTTTTTCTCCTCTTGATTTATCTGTGATCAGCAAAATTGTTGTGTGAAACTTCTGCTTTTTGTAGGAATGTATTCACAGCTGCAATACTGAGTTTGTCACAGTCCATGCTAGTGGAAGTAAATATTTTGACAGTTGAGAACCATTTGAAACAAATGCAAAATATTGGAGACCCGCTGGAGAAACAAGTCTGCCTGTCATTGAAGTGTTCAGTCAATAATTGACAGGAGAACTAAACTCCAGAGGTGAAGTGAAAGTGATTGCTGTTTTTGGCTTTTCAAGACTGCTTTTGATTGTGGTATCAATGATTCTTGGTAAAAGTAGAGTTTAAATACGTTACATAGGCTGGAGTCATACTGAGCACAAAGGAAGGTTTTGTTGGAGGTGAGTCCTCTCAGCTCCAGGGTATCTCTGCTGGTGTTCCTCAGGTTAGTGCCCTAGGCCGTAGCACCTTCAGCTGCTTGATCAATGATATGCCTTCCATCACAGGGCGAGAAGTGTGGATGTTCACTGATGACTGCACAATTTTTAGAATCTTTCACGAATCTTCAGAAACTGAAGAAGTCCACATCCAAAAGCAGCAAGACCTGGTCCCTTTCGAGGCTTCGGCTGATGTTGGGAAAGCAAAATTCATGCCATATGCCAGGCAATGACCATCTTCAGCAAGCAAGAATCTAATTACTGTCCCTTGATAGTCAATGCATCACAATCACTGAATCTCCCACTATCACAGCTTGGGAACCAGCATTGACAAGAAACTGAACTGAACTAGCAATACAAACCCTGTAGTTGGAAAAGCAGCTTACCATCTACAAGGCACTACTCAGGACTGCGATGCAGTACTCCCAACTTGCAGTGCAGCTGCAACAACACTTGAGCTTGACACCTTTCAGGACAAAACTTGATTGATGTCATGCCCACAAATATCCACTCCCTCTGCCTCTGACACTAAGTAGGATCAGTGTGTATTGCCTAAAAACATTGTAGGTGTGCATACACTCTGAACTCGAGCATTTCAAAAAGGTAACTCACCACCACCTCAAGGGCAAATAATAATGAGCTAAATATGTTGGTGCATCAAACAAAGGCCACACCCCATGAATTAATTCAGACAAAAAGCATCTTTGGTGAGAGAAACTACTGCTCGCAAAATGGTTTGTTTTACAAAATGCAGACTAGGTGATGTCTTAGCAGAATATCTCTTTGCAGTCTACAAGGAGGATTTTGACCCTCTCCTCATTTACTATTTCTATACACCATCTTGCTTGCATGCTCATTTTTGTGTCCGAGTGTCCTGTTGAAACTCAACTGAAACTGGAACAGCAGCACTTCATTTTCACTTTGGACACTTGACAATCTCCTGGACTCTTCAGAGTATTTAATGATTCAGAGCACAAATTCCAACTTCATATTGATATATAAGTTGATGCTTTAGAGCTTCTGTACAATTGTTGCCTCCCCCTTTACCTTTTATTTGATGCATCTTAGATGTATAATCTCTATCTTGCCCTCTAACCTTTACTTGATCATAATTCTGTTTCACTTTTCCCCACCTTTTTTAAGAGCATGAACCCTTTTACATTTCACCATTTTCAGTTCCAATGAAGCCAGATTGAATTTTGAATGTTAACTCAGTTGTTCTTTCCCATGATGCTGCTGGACCTGATGAGTTCCCAGCACTTTTGTTTTAATTTCAGGAGGAAGCGACCTGAAACTGTTTGCTTGTTCTGATATTGTTTAAAAAAAATAAATTGAGGATGGTGTCATATCTTCCCTTAATTTAATTGAAAACCATCAGTCTTTGGAATCGCTAAGATTACTCATTGTCTAGGAACTTGAATAATGTTTAAGAAATGGAAATTGCAATTGTTTATGTGTTAATAAAAATCTTCATGAGCTGAATATCTTTCAGTTGTGTTTAATGTAGGTGACAGTTGATTCAGGATGAAACAGTTGCATTTCTTTTACACATGACAGGAGGTTATCTGAAAATTGGCATATAAATGATATACATGAACAGAAATTATATGATTTCTAACAAACAATTTTGCTCATTTGTTTTGTTGCGCCTGATGTCTGATTAACATGGAAGGGATGTAATTTATTTTGCTTTTTGACCACCCCTGAATGATTCAGGAAATTAGAGCATTCCATATGCACTTAAAATTTAAAACATTTATTGAAGTGATCACATGACAAGCATCAAAATAAGACCATAAGACATGGGAGTGGAAGTAAGGCCATTTGGCCCATCGAGTACACGCCGCCATTTAATCATGGTTGATGGGCATTTCAACTCCACTAACCTGCGCGCTCAATTTTGGAATCATTATACAAATTGCTTGGGTACTGTATCCCTAATTTAGTGTAATTCTACAGAATCCTACTTTTTTCTTTTAATGCACAATGTATGGTAACCATTCATAGCCTTTATCTAGCACCTGCATTACTTTGTTGAATCTGAGTTTTGTTTCTTTTAAACGTCAACATTAGCAAATGGATAAATTGGTAACTTTTTTAATGTGTTTGTGATCTAATGCAAGCCTATTCTGAATAAAGAATGATGTGTGTTCTGTGCACCACAGAATACTGATAAGTAGTTTTGTGCCTGGGATTTACCAAATGATCCTCAGTCAGGATGTATTTAGATGTTGAACTGAGGCCAAGACCTTGAGTTGGCAATTTTGGAGTAACAACCAAGATCAGATACCACCAGGTTGGAAAGTTGTGAATATGAATGTTCTATTCCAGAAACAAACAACTACAGACCAGTTAGCTTCACATCTATCATGGCAAAAATGCTAGAATCTTTTCAAGGAGGTTATAGCAAAGCAGCTCAAATCTTAATACAGTCAGGCTAAATCAACGTGGTTCTGTTAAAGAGAAACCATGTTTGACTAATTTATTAGAGTTCTTTGACTAATTGACAAACAGTATTTAGAGAAACCTGGTAAATGTCATTGTGTTTAGATTTCTATAAGACACTAGATGAGGTGCTGCATCATGAATTACTAGACAAGATAAAAACCTCAGGCATGGTGATATATTATCTTGGTTAGCTAGCCATAAAGAGTAATTATAAGTGAGTCATTTTTGTGCTTGTAAGATGTAACAAGTTGAGTGTCACAGGGATCAGTGCTGGGGCTTTAACTATTTACAGCTGATATTAATAACTTGAATCCGAATGTATGACTATGAAATTTGCTGGTGGTGCAAGGATAGGTAGCAGAGTAAGTTATGAAGCATGCACATGGGTGGCTACCAAGGGATAGGTTATGTGAGTGGGCAAAATACTGACAGATGGAGTATAATGTAGCTTTACAGGAAATTGTCCCCTTTGTCAGGGACTACTTAAGTAAAATCATATTGCTTAAATGGAGAGATATTGCAGAATGCAGAGGTACCGAGGTATTCTGATATATGAATCACAAAACATTAGTATGTAGGCTTTGATCATCAAGAAATCAGTTCGGTCTAATTACTAATATTGAGAGTGACAATGAGGAAGTGTTTGTAAGTTACAATGCCAAAATAATGAGCTTAATGTTGAAATTAAAATAGTTTTGAACCACTGTTGTATTGGCTTCTCTTTTGCTCTGATGCCTTGAAGTCCGCAGCATTATACTAGAATATTGTGAATGGCTTAACACTTAACAAAACCAGTATTCTCCATTAGAATTTTAAAAGTTTTTATTTTAACTGACGTTCAAAGGCTTTTTCATAAATTAGTATGATCATTTACTGGACACAGTTGTCAGGCTGAGGCTACATCATTATCTTGGCCATATTTTGTCATGTAATATCGGCATCAATAAGAGTGACCATTGCACAGTCCTTGTGGAGATGAAGTCCCACCTTCGTATTGCAAATAATTTTCATCATGTTGTGTGGCATTATCACTGTGCTAAATGGGGTAAACTTCAAACAGATCTAGCAGTTCATCACTGGGTATCCATAAGGTGCTTTGGACCATCACCAACAGGAGAATTGTACTCCATCACAATCTGCGATCTCATGTCCCAGCATATCCCCTACACAACCATTACCATCAAGGCAGGGATCAATTCTGGTTCAATGGAGAGTGCAGGACAGAATGCCAGGAGCAGCACCAATCATACCTGAAAATGAGGTGTCAACCTGGTGAAGCTACCAAACAGGATTTCTCACATACCAAACAGGACTCCTGGTATGCTAAATGGCATAAGCAGCAAGTGATCCCACAACCAACAGATCAGATCTCGGCTCTGCAGTCCTGCCACATTCCGCCGTGAATGATGGTGGACCATTAAACAACTCATGGAGGTGGCTCCACAAATATTCCCATTCTCCATGATGGAAGAGCCTGGCGCATCAGTGCAAAAGTTACGGCTGAAGCTTTCTCAACAATCTTCAGCCTGAAGTGCTGAATGGCAGATTCATCTTCGCCGCCTCCTATGATCCCCAGCGTTTTGGACATGAGGCTTCAGCTAATTCGATTCACTCCACTTGATATCAAGGAACAGTTGGAGGCACTATACTGCAAATGCTGTGGGCCCTGAGAACAGTCTGGCAATAGTACTGAAGACTTGAGCTCCAGAACTTGCTTCCCCAACCAAGCTTTTCCAGTACAGTTAGAATACTGGCATCTACCCAACAGTGTGGAAAATTGCCCAGGTATATCCTGTCCATTTTAAAAATAAAAGACAAATCCAGCCCAGACAATTAGTGACCCATCTGTCTACTGTCAATTGTCAGTAAAGTGATGGAAAGTGTCATCAATCGTGCTATTAAGTGGCACCTACTCAGTGATGCTTGAATTTGGTCGCAGGTGAGTGGCCCTCGTGGAAGCCAATTACAGCCCTTGGTTCAAACATGGACAAAGGAGCTGAATTCCAAAGGGAAGGTGAGAATGACAGCCCTTGACACCAAGACTGTGTGTGAGCCCTAGCAAAACTGGAATCAATGGGTATCAAGGGACAAACGCTTCGGTGGCTGGAGTCATATCTGGCACATAGGAAAGTGGTTGTGGTTGTTGGAGGTCAGTCATCTCAGCTGCAGGACATCTGTGCTTGAGTTCTCAGGTTAGTGTCCAAGACCCAACCATCTCCAGCTGCTTCATCAATGACCCCCCCCCCGCCTTAAGGTCAGAAGTGGGGATGTCCACCAATGATTGGTGATGAACATTGCACATTCGTGACTCCTCAGGTACTGAAGTAGTCCATGTTCAAATGCAACAAGATCTGGACAATATCCAGGCTTGGGGTGGCAAATGGCAAGCTACATTAGTGCCACACAAATGCCAGGCTGTGACCGTCACCAACAAGAGACAATCTAACCATCTCTCCTTGATATTGAATGGTGGGTTACTGTTGACCAGAAACTTGACTTGTCACATAAACATTCCTTCAAGACCGGAACTAGGAATACTGCAGTGAGTAACTCACCACCTGACTCTCCAAATCATGTCCGCCATCTCTGAGGCACAAGCCAGCAGTGTGATGGAATATGCCTCACTTGCCTGGATGGGTGAAGCTCCAACAGCACTCAAGAAGCAGGACACCATTCAGTACAAAGCAGCCTACTTGATTGGCATCATGTCCACAAGCATCCACTTCCTCCGTTAAGGATGCTCGGTAGCAGTAGTATATACTAACTACAAGATGTACTGCAGAAATTCACTAAAGATTCTGAAACACAACCTTCCAAAACCAAGACCACTTCTAATTAGGACAAGGGCAACAAGTATATGGGAACGCTATCATCATCAAGTTCCCCTGCAAGCCACTCACCACCCTGAGTTGGAAACACATCGCCGTTCCTTTACAATTGCTGGGTTAATATCCTGGAAATCCCTTCTTTCATGGCATTGTGAGTCAACTCACAGCATTCTGGTTACAGTGGTTCAAGAAGGCTGCTCACCACCATCTTCTCAAGGGCAACTAGGGATGGGCAGTAAATACTGGCCAGCCAGTGATGCCCATGTCTCAAAGGAATTTAAAAAATGTGGGCAACTTGACTCTTGAACCACACGTTATGTTGAGAATGTGGTAGAATAATTGCTGCTTTGACATTTGAAGATGAAATGGAAGGGTTATACACATGCAGACATGGTTTGGACTGAATATTTGTTTACATTGAGCATGAAACAAAATAATACAGCTCAGGAACAGGCCTTTCAGCCCACCATAACTGTGCGGACCATGATGCAATCCTAAACAAATGTCGTCTGCCTCCATGTGGTCCATAACCTTTTCTCTGCTGTGCGTGTGTCTGTCTAAATGCCTCTCAAACTTCGCTAATGTTTCTTCTCTCAGTATTATTTGGAATTTATTTAAATGGAGATATTTTCCAACATGTTCTGTTATAGTTTGAGCCACAGGTTTGTAGAGTTTATGTTCCTTTCCCTCCTGAAGTTGGATTATCTCTAATGGACTATCCTTTCCAGGAAGCTGAACCGCAGGGGCAAAGCTGGTCCTTGAACCATACCACATTTCCTTTGATACTGGGTTAGTGAGCACAATTAATTTGTCGTGAGTGGGACACAGGTGATGGAAGAGGCTGGTTTTGCTGTCGTTTACAAGCATGTTTAGTGTGGGGGAGAAAAAGCCCAAAAACATAATAGCAGTTTATGCCTTAATTTTTTTTCCATGTGTTGGTTTTTAATGGCAGCTGGCTAATCCCAGAGTAGAATCAATAGCCTGAATCTTAATTTCAACCTCTGACCTTGTGCAGTGGAAGCGTCTTTGTATTTCAATAGGATTTTGTCTTCTAAATTGCTGCCAAAGAACAATTTGGTTCGTTAAAATCTTGTACTAAGTGTATTTGGAGATAAATGCTGTTCAGAATGTTGCAGTAAAGTGCAGGTTTTACCTCTGTGTTCCTTAGTTTATGGCACTTCAGGTTGTTGATTTTATAGCAGTATAACACCCCGGTAAACTGTCATTACTGGCAGCATAATGTTGTTTGGAGTGTTGAAGAAAACTAATCATTTTACTTACTACCCTGTATTTTGATTGTATAATTTTGACATATTACATTGTTCAAAGGAACAGAATACACAATTAATATGAAATAGATTTTCATCGGTTTGGCTCAGTGCTAGGAAAGGAGTCCAACTTGTGTGTATACTTCATGAGAGCCTCCTTCCAATCCTTGTCATTTAACCCTTTCAGTGCAATCTTCTTTTGTTTCTCTATTCTATACTTATCTAGCTACCCCTTAAATACATCTATGTTCTTCCCTCTCAAATATGCCCCATTAAAGAGATTGGCATTACTCTTTGGGTGAAAAGGTTTTCTTCTGAATTGCCTGCCGAATTTGTATGTATCGTGTTTTGGTCTCCATTACAAATGCAAGCATCATCACTTCTACCTTTTCATAGACACTTCATAATTTTAAAAGGCCTGGATCAGGTCAGTAAGCCTTCTGGAGGACCCCAGTCTATTCACTCTTTCCTGTGAGAAAAACTGAGATGTTATCCAGCATTTGTCATCACTAAACCATTTTAGCCCCATCACCATTGTCTTTAGCTAATATGGAGACTGGACTCTTGTTTAGCTGAGATTCTGCACAAGTTTAATGTTCATCTCTGCATTTCAATTCTGTCCTTCTCAAAGTGTTTTAAAGTGACAGATACTCTGGTTTCTTTTGATCCCTTTGCTTAATCTAGGCTCTTGTAAGCACCTGAAAGATCTTCACATAAAGTATTTTCCAGCAAAGTTAGAACTGGGGCTTTGTACCACAATGATAGTCTCCCAACCCATGAACCAGGAGATAACAAGGTGTAGAGTTAGATGAACACAGCAGGCCAAGCAGCATCAGAGGAGCAGGAAGGCTGACGTTTCGGGCCGGTCTAGGCCCAAAACGTCAGCCTTCGTGCTCTTCTGATGCTGCTTGGCCTGATGTGTTTATCCAGCTCTGCGCCTTGTTATCTCAGATTCCACAGCATCTGCAGTACCTACTACCCATGAACCAGGAGACCCGAGTTCAAGTACCACCTGCTTCTGAGGTATGGAACAACATCTTTCCACGGGTTGATTGGAAAGTATTTACCAAGGAATTAGGAATGAAAGCTGTAGTTCTAGTTCACATTAATCTTCCAATGTCATGATTAGATTCTCTACAGTGTGGAAACAGGCCCCTCGGCCCAACAAGTCCACAATGACCCTTGCGGCATCCCACCCAGACCCATCTCCCTATAACCCACACTCCCCTGAACACGATGAGCAATTTAGCATGGCCAATCCACCTAGCCTGCACATCTTTGGACTGTGGGAGGAAACCGGAGCACCCGGAGGAAACCCGCGCAGACACTGGGAGAATGTGCAAACCCTGCACAGACAGTCGCCTGAGGCTGGAATCGAACCCAGGTCTCTGGTGCTGTGAGGCTGCAGTGCTAACCCCTGAGCCACTGTGCTGCCCCAATTTGAACAAAACTGTTATGACATGTACAGCACAAAAAAAAGCTGTACATGATTTATAATGGAAAGTCCTGCATCATCATTTCTTGTCACATTGTTTTGGCATTGTTGTGTACTCGGGACTTTCGCCACTCGTTGATATGATAGTGTGACTCATCTGGATCCATTTACTGTTTTGTCCAGCTGATTTTTCTGTCTCCAGTTAGAGCTTTTTGCTCTATCAAAGCATTCCCAACCAGTCATTGGGGGGAACGGGCCAAAAATACTACTTTATGTTCAGAATTCTATTTGAAGCTGAAGTAAATAAATCAGTTCTTAATTTGAATTTTGGGACTAATATGCCAATTAGGAAATGTGGACAATAAAACGACTTTAACAGGTGCCGTTCATGACAATGGAAATTAGAGCAGGAGTAGGCCATTTGACCCCTGTGTCAGCTCTGCCATTTGAAAAGATTGCAGCTACTCTGCAGCTTCAACTGTATTTTCCTGTCTATCTCCTATACTCTGACTCCTTTGTCACTACAGAATTTCTCCTACTGAGCATTAAAAATATGCAGTGAATTCCATGGGCTGACAACACTGATGGAAAATCTTTCATCTCCCCTCTGTCTTAAATAGGAGACTCCTTATTTTTAAAATGCCTTCTGCTTCCAGTCTCTCCATTCTGTCAGCATTTGCCCTGTCAGGTCCCCTTGACATGTTTTAGTGAGATCACCTCTGATTCTTCAGACCCAGTTTGTCCAAACTTTCCTTAAGATGACTCCTTCATCCCAGGAATCAGTCTTTAAAGCCTTCTCTAATCTGCTTCTCATTGCAATTCTATCAGCATGCTTTACAACAGTAGAAAAGAAACTTCCCTATTTTTATATACAATTTCCCTCACAACATGATATAAACCTTGTATTCACTTTCCTAATCATTTGCTATACTTCATGCTATATTTTCATGATTCACTTTGCAGAACAACCAGATTCATTTGTACTACAGAGTTCTGCAATCTCTTCACTTAAAGTGCGTTTCTATTCTTACTTCCCGAAGTGAACAAGTTTGTATTTTCCCGTGCTATACTTCATCTGCCATTTTTTCTCGTGACTCACATAACCTCTCTAGATCTCTTAGGTCAATTAGCTCAGTTGGCCGGTTTGTGATAGTGATGCCAACAGTGCTGGTTCAGTTCGTGCATTGGCTGGAGTTACTATGGGTGTACCAACTTATTATCTTCACCCCTGGCCGGATGTGTGATAACTCTTGGGTTCTATCACCACTCGTTGAATTTTTCTATGAGAGAGCAGTCCCATGGGGCGATGGCAAAATTACATTTTTAGTGTATATTTGCAGTCTCCATACATTCTCATCCAAATTTACTGTCTTAGCTGTTTTAATGCTATTTGTAAATTTTGGAATCGCATATTCAGCCCCTTTATCCAACTCATTATATATTGTGAATAGCACTGACCCTGTAGCATCAAGTCATGCCTTGTCATCCTTAAAATCACCCATCATACATGTCCTCTCTTTCTTGTTAGCTGAACAGTTTTCTATCCATGCTAAAATTTTACCACCATGAGCTCTGATTTTATCCAGTGACCTTTGTGACACCTTGTTAAATGGCTTCTGAAAAATCTAAGTACATTACATTCACAAATTCCCCTTTATCCATGTTGCTTGTAACTTCCTCAAAGAACTGTAATAAATCAGTTAAATGTGGTTTACTCCTTTCGCAAAACTACGTATCTTGCTTTCTGAAGATGTTTGAAGCGACATGATTTCCTTCTGGCAGGATTAGGTGAAGTGACCTATAATCCCTTGCTTTCTACATTTCTCCATTTTGAACAGAGGGGATACATTTGCTGTTTTTCAATCTGATGGGCTTTTTCCAGTGACGAGAGAATTTTGGAAAATTACAACTAACTATGTTAGTCATTCTTTTAAGACCCTTGGATGCAGGCTATTAAATCTTTGGGAATTGTCATCTTTTAGTTCTGATGGGTTTTTTTATTCAGAACCCTTTCTCTGATAATTGCACTTCTATCACTTCCTTCCTCGTACTTTGCTATGATTACAGCTCACGGTGATACTGGGCTGGTCAGATCTGAGTGAAACCTGCCTTAATAGATCAGAAGTTTTAGTTTCCTTTTTTCTTGTTTACTGTGGAGGTCAGTCACTGGAAGTCTCTTGTGATTATGTTCAATGTACTTTCAATAAAAGAACTAAGATTATTACACAAAAGAAAATGCAAATTGTTTGAAGAAAAACTAGTTGAAAGGCTTCATTGCAAACATTAGAAAGAAAGATTCATTGCTTTCCCCCCACTAATGATCATACAGACAACATTATTGAAAACTCACTCCAATTACCCTGCTAAAACTTCTTAGTCTGGGACATCTTTTATCAATTTCCTCTTTAGAGATTTTTCTGTGCATTTACTTGATGTTGTTTTTTTGAGACAAAGTCTCTTCATGAGACCCTTTTAAATCAAACTACTAACTCAGCACACTTTTTTTAAAACATGGATTCATGTTAAATCCATGTATTCAGCCTGGTAGGATGTCTTCCTTTTTTAAACTTTGACAGCTTTCTGCTTCAAGAGAATTCTCAGCAACTCGAGACTTTTCCCCAGCCCATGTTACTCAGGGACTGCGACTAATAGCACTGAGAATCATAGAATTTTTACAACATGGAAAATGCCCAGGTTGGTCGTCATACGTCCATCTATTCTAATCTCGTTTTCTAGTACTTTGCGGTTGCCTTGTATGATGTGCATTTTGTGTGTTCTTCCTAATACTGTTAAATATCTTGTGGGTTCCCTCCTCTACCAGGCTTTTAGGGACTGAGTCGCAGATACCTGTCACCCTCCAGGTGAAAAACTCTCTTTTCTGAAATCCCTTTGAAAACTCCATTGAACATGAGCGGTGAAGGGGGCTGAATGTCATATGGAGTGGACAGGCACCCAATCGAACAAGATACTTTTCTTTGGATGGTTTTGAGTTTCTTAAGTGTTTTTCAGACAAGTGGAGAATATTGTATCCCATTCCTGTCTTTTGCCTTGTAGATGGTAAATAAGCTCTAGGGAGTCAGGAAGTGAGTTACTTGCCTTGCAATGTGGTAGTCAGATAAAATTACTGATCTTCTTGATAATTCCTCAGTTTGTCACCATTCATTTGTTAATTTGAATATTAGCTGTTATATCAAATACAAATCAATGAATTAAATAAATTGATATCAAGTGATGCGTTCAGATTTGGGGGACAGTCCGATATTAATACATAATTTAATTGCTTATTTCCTGTAATAAGTCCATATCCACTTTCCAATGTAATACCTTTTCCTCAGTAGTCAGAGGTTCAGCAACACACAAAAGTATTTGTTATGTCAGCTGTGTAAGTATTCAACTAAATTTTCCCTTCTTTTAACCAGTACCTGGTGGAGATTTGTATTGGGACTTATCTTCAAATGCATAAATATATGCTTCTTAGACTAACTTCTTTATAGTTTGGTGATTAAAAGGAATACATTGGGTGAAACTACAGTAAAGGTTGAAGTGGATTGTGTCAAATTAGAACAAGTAAATAAGTCTCTCTATATAGAACAAATGATTCGGAAGATGGCAGCTATGATGCAGAATTTATATTGTGAAGATGAAGGATGTGTTAACAACAAAAATCAAGCTTGAGACATGAAAAAGATCTTGATGCTGTATTCTGTCCATTCTCCTGTGCGTCTTAGAGACCTGCACAATAATTCACACTCTGTTTTTGATCAGGTTCAACATTTCAGACACCCTTCTTTTCCACAAAGTTGCTGGAAAAGCTCAGCAGCATCTGTGAAGGAAGAAACAATTAACATTTCAGGTCCCGTGTCCCTTCTTCAGAATTAATGGTGGCTGGGAAAACATCAGCTTATATGCAGAAAAATGGAGGGGTAGGGAATAAATGATAGGATCGAGCCTAAATGCAGACCAAGAACAGGTTGGACAGGCAGAGGTGATGATGATTAGGCTGGAAGGGTGAATAGTTGTTAATGGAGACTATTAGGGACTAACAGCAGGGGATGTGTAATAGCAGGCTATGTGGTAACAAGGCCTGGTGTGTGGGGTAGAGGGCTGGGACATGGGAGAGTTTAAGCCCTAAAATTAGTGAACTCAATATTGAGTCCAGAGGGCTGCAAGGTCCCCAAGCGGAAAATGAGGTGATGTTCTTCCAGCTTGCGTTGAGCATTGCTGGAACACTGCAGCAAACCAGAGACAGAGATGTTGGCCAGGGAACAGGGTGGTGTGTTGAAGTGGCAGTCAACAGGTACTCCAGGGTCTCTTTTGCGAAGCAGTCAACCAGTGTAGAGGAGACCATATTGTGAGCAGCGAAGACAGTAGACTGGATTCTGGGAAATGCGGGTGAAGTGTTGCTTCACCTGGAAGGTATGTTTGGACCCTTGGATACTAGTGAGGGAGGAGGTAAACGGGCAGGTGTTGCACCTTCGCCAGTTACAGTAGAAGGTGCCGTAGGGCAGTGGGGGGATGTTGGGCATGAAGAAAGAGTGGACCAGGGTTTCCTGGAGGGAATGGTCTCTGTGGAAGGTGGACAAGGGAGGGGAGGGGAATATATGTCTGGTGGTGATATCTTGCTGGAGGTGGCGGAACTGGCGTCTGATGATCTTCTATGTGTGGATGCTGGTGGGATGGTAGGATAACGTTTGAGCTTCACTTCTGTGTATATTGCAGTGAATTGTTCCTGCTATTTGTCCCGTTATTTTACTTACTTTGATATTGTTTTATTGTTATTATTTTGAACCAGTGTGAACTTGAGGATATATTATTTCCCACTTTGGTTGACCAATCATAGAGGTTTAAGTTTTACATTGATGATGGACTTTGTATTTGGACTTTAATCTGCACCCTGTGATTCACTTTTTTAAAAATGTGTTCATTGGATATGGGCCATGCTGGCTGGACCAGCATTTATCTCATCCCTAATTGGTTGGGGGCAAGGCAATATTGAGATGCCATCTTGAACCACAGCAGTCCTTCATCCTAGGTACACCCACAATACTAATTGGAAGTGTGTCCAGGATTTTGACCCAGTGACAATGAAGGAGCAGTGATTATAATTCCAAACTTGGATTGTAGATGGGTTCAAGCAGGACTTAAACATGGTGTTCCAATGAATTTACTACTTTTGTCCTTCAAGGCTGTGGTGATTGCTGGAAGGTGCTGTTCGAGGAGCCTTGGATGAGTTCATAAAATCGTAGAATTCCTTAGTGCAGTTAGAGGACATTTGACCCATCAACTCGAATGTTCCGCTGTAGAGCATACCACCCAGACCTATACATCCCCATCCTGTCCCCATAACCCAACATTTATCATGGCTAATCCACCTGGTCTGCATATCTTTGGACTGTTGGAGGAGATCGGAACACCCGGCAGAAAGCCGCATGGACAGGAGAACATACAAACTCCACACAGAACCAAGGCTGGAATCGAACCGGGAATCTGAGATGGCAATGCTGATCATCGTGAATTGCATGTTAATGATGGTGTGCAATGTTAGTACTGTGCAATTGTGGTGAAGGGAATAAATGCTAAAGATTATGTGGTGTCAATCAATAAGGGAGCTTTGTCCATAGTAATGTCAAGCTTTTTGAGTGCAGTTGCAACTTGCACCCATCCATCATATTCCTTACATGTACCTTGGAGAAGGAGGGCAGGCTTTGGAGAAACAGGAAGTGAGTTGCTGTTGAATTCATCACCTCTGATCAGCCCTTGTAGTATACTACGAGTGTAATTTGGAAACATATCAATCCTTGATTATCTGACAATTTTCATTAACTATCCTTGGTCTCTGGGTATATCTCCACTATGCCGGGTAATGAAGTGATCGCTGTACAAATATTGTTTTCATGAGCAATGAGTATGACAAAACCCATAAGGTGCAAGAGAGTGTTTCTTTTGGTAGAGTATTACTATTCTCTGGGCGTGGGATGACTTGACTGTTGGTTTGTAGAGCGCTGCTAACAGGGTGGATTCAGTTCCTGCACTGGCTGAGGTTACTGTGAAGGATTCTCCTCTCCTGAGGCATGGTGACCCTCAGATTTAACCACCACCAGGTCAGCCCTGTCTCTGAGAGAGCAGCACTATGGCCTGCTAACACTATGGCGACTTTACCTTTTATCTTGCTATCCTACAACGCTACTTTTCAAAAAGAGCAGGGCAAGTCTTCTGTTGTCCTGACAAAAATTTCTTCTTCAGCCAACTACAAACATAACTAAACACATGCCCTGCTCCTTCACTGCTGTTTGTGGGACCTCATGATGTGCCAATTGGCTGCTAACATAAGACTATGGCAGCTTGATACGTGCTTGTAATGTCCTGGAGATGTGATGTGAGTGAAAGGTGATTATTGCCGTGCTAACCAAGTACTTAATTCCCCAACTGCATGTTTTTGTTCTCATCTTTTTAAGACTGAGAGGAGGAGAAGTTTATAAGCCCAGTGAGTGATGAACCTGTGGAATTCTCTGCCAGAGAAAGTGGTAGAAGTGAAACATGGTTTTCAACAAGTTCTGAAGGCTGAGGGGATCAAACAATATGGGGAACAGTATGGTGGCTCATTAGTTAGCATGCTGCCTCATAGCGCCAGTAACCTGGGTTCAGTCCCAGCCTGAGGCGACTGCATGTATGGAGTTTGCATGTTTTCCCTGTATCTGCATGGGTTTCCTCTCGGTGCTCTGGTTTCCTCCCACGGTCCAAAGATGTGCAAGTGAGGTGAATTGGCCATCGGAAAGACAGGGTTACAGGTCTGGGCAGGAGGCTCTTTGGAGGGTTGGTGCACACTTGATGGCTCGAATGGGGAAAAGCAAAACAGGGGCGGCATGGTGGCTCAGTGGTAAGCTCCACTGCCTCTCGGCACCAGGGACCCGGGTTCCACCTTCGGGTGACTATCTGTGTGGACTTTGCACATTCTCCCCGTGTCTGTGTGGGTTTCCTCCGGGTGCTGTGGTTTCCTTCTACAGTCCAAAGATGTGCAGACAAGGTGGATTAACCATGCTAAATTGCCTACACTGTCCAGGGATGTGTAGGTAAGGGGGATTATAGTGGGATGGGTCTGGGTGGGATTTCTGAGGATCAGTGTGGACTGATTGTCCCAAAGGGTCTGTTTCCACACAAAAGGGATTCTATGATTCTAATGTCTTGATTGCAGAATCCTGCTGTGTCACTTCTTTCCAGTCCAATCAGAAGCAGATCAATCATGGAACACCATAATGGTGTGCATTAGCTCCTTTAATGCAGGAAGGCATTCCAAAGAACCTCACAAGTTAAGGAAACAAGTGGATGCAAAGCTTAGCAGGGATGAGGAGGAGAAAGCCAGAAACTTGATCAGAGATTTGGGTTTCAAGGATTTCTTTAAAGGAAGATAGAGAGGTGGAGAGACAGGAAGGTGGAGTGATTGAGTACTGGTCACCTCTACTGGTGGACTGACACATGAAGATGAAACGAGAGGAATTGAGAACTTGAGAGAAGTTGCTAATTTGTACCTTGCTTCAGCTGTGACATCGAAAATAACGGAACTTTTAATTTTTGACAACTCTGTAGAACCATTGATGCATGATAAGAATGATGTTAGTTTGTTTTCAGCATAATTGGGGATTTAAAAGTCCAAATCCTTTTGTTTTTAAAAAAATATATTTTTGTCTGTCAATAGGTAGTGAATCTGTGGAATTCTTGACTACAGAGAATTGTTGAGGCTGGTTTGTATTTCTGTTTAATTCCTTTATGGGATGTGGGTGTCATTGGCAAGGTCAGTATTTATCGCCTCTTCCTAATTGTACAGAGGGCAGGTAAGACTGAACTGTATTGCTGTGGGCTTGGAGTCACATGTAGACCAGACCAGATAAGGATGGCACTTTCCCTCCCTAAAGGACATTAGTGAACCAGATGGGTTTTTCCAACAATTGGCAATGGTGTCATGGTCATCATTAGATTTGAACCCTGGTCCCTACAGCATTACCTGGGTGTTCCGATTAACAGCCCAGTGATAATACCATCAGTTCAGGCAACATTCTGCTCCTTTTGATGCTGTCTGGCCTGCTGTGTTCCTCCAGCTCCACGTTGTTTTGACTCTATCTCCAGCATGTTCAGTTCTTGCTGTCTCCGATAAATCCGTTTGGCCTTGCCTTTCAGATGTACGTCTTAGTTCTGTTCAAGGCTGGGATAGATTCTTAATGAATAAGGGAATCAAGGATTATGGGGGAGAAAGCAAGAAAAAGGAGTTGAGGATTATCAGGTCAGCTGGGATCTCATCGAATGGTAGAGCAGATTTGATGAACTGAATGATCTTATTCTGTGCCTACATCTTAATATCTTCTTGTCAATTGAGCTGACTTCGATCTTGCTTTAAGAATTGGTTTAAAAGACATACAGGAATTGTTGGCGTTGATTCTTTTACGGTGGTGAGCACTTGACACTAGATTTCCTGTCATATCTCCACCCACAGCATGTTTTGAGAATTGGAATTTACTCTGTGTAACATCTTTATTTTGGAACAATTTGGTAGCGTTCTGTTCACAACTCCACTTTAATCAAATATACTAGTCAATCATCTTATATTTTCAGATTAACAAGTACAATAAAAGTTTTCCTCTCATAGTTATAATCAATAGAGTGTGGTGACAAAAGGAGAGGAAGTGATTTTTTTTCAGCCTGTGGCCCTTGAAATATTTGAAAAGCCTGGTAGCAGTATTCTGACTCCAATTTCAGTCATGGAATGATGAATAACATTACTCTCTTGTTCCTTGTTACTGAACATTTGCTGAAATATTTTGCATGTGATGGGCAGAGTCCCCGAGGCATTGCTTACTGTGAGCCAAAGAACATAGCAAAAATACTGTTTAACTTCCATAACATGTCAAAAAGAAAGGTCTGTATTTATTTTGTGGCTTACCTAGCAGCACAAAAGTATCTGTGTGCTGCATCTAACGTTGTTTACTGCAGTTACTATTATATATGTGATCCCTTGAAGAACAGGGACAATGAAGAATTAGGTTTTTTTCAGAATGTTTATTACATATTCATTTGACATCATTATATATAACATCAATGTTATACATTTGGGGATGTAGAGACCAATTTTTTTTTATAAATGTAGGTGATACAAAACTTTAACACTGGAATTTCTTTTATAGCATACCTGCAGTGTGTAAACAGGCCCTTCAGCCCAACAAGTCCACACCAACCCACAGAGCATCCCACCCACCTACATCTACGCATCCCTGAACACTGTGGGCAATTTAGCATGGGCAATCCACCTAACCTGCACATCTTTGGACTGTGGGAGGAAGCCCACACAGACAGCCACCCAAGGGTGGAATTGAACCCAGGTCATTGGCACTGTGACACAACAGTGTTAACCACTATGCTGCCCGAATCTGTAATGTGTATTGTATGTAGGGTTAAACTTGAGAAGATGGTCTTGGAATGGAGATCCTAATCTCCAAATGCTAAAATAATGGATTACTGTGCAACAGTGATCCTTGCACTCCTGTATGTTTTAGAAACTTGGACATCTTCTGGCAGGCATCTCAAAACATTGGAGAAGTACTGTAAGAGGTGCTTTTACAAAATCCTTCAAATCTGGTGGCAAGAGTGGTGCTGCAATAGCAGTGCCCTCTACCAACCCAGTATACCCAGCCATGAGATGGTAATCATGTAGATTGGTATTGCCTTTCAAATGACTCTCAAAAGAGCTGTCCTACTCAGCCATGGCAGGAGGCTCCATGGGAAATGGGGAACATGCTTCAGGGATATTCTCAAAACATGCCTGAAGTAATCAAACTTCCTCACCGAAGTCTGGGAAACCCTGGCTTGAGATGAACCAAAATAGAGAAGGTTTACTCAGAAAGATACTGAACACACTGAAGGGCTTTGTCAGGAGCACAAGGAGATGAGGTTGAGGTGTTGTGGAAAAGACATAAAATTCCAAACACCTCATCTGCACACCATATGGCAGAGCCGTAAATCATGCAGACCATCCTCAATCCTGAAGCACCCCAGCAAAAGAAAGATTTCATAAGGATGCAGATTTTTGAAATGAATGCACAGGTGGCAGATGAAATGTGATGCAGACAAACATGAAGTCAATAATTTTGGAAAGAAAGACAAGAAGCACTTTGTAATATAAGGTACAATTCTAAACAGGGTGTAGAAGCAAAGGGGCCTGGGGTATGTGTATACAGATCTTAGAAGATATCAGGACTAGATGGGAAACAGGTGATGAAGGGTACTGGATCCTGGACCTTATAAATATGGATACACAGTACAAAAGCAAAGTAGTTTTGATAAACTTGCAGAAAACACTGGTTCGACCTTCACTATTGTGTCCAATTCCATGCCCTGCTGTTTTGAAAGGATGTGAAGACGCTAACAAAGATGTAGGAAAGGTTAACAAGAATGGTTCAAAAAATGAGAACCATCAGTTATGTGAATTGATTGGAGCAATAAGGTCTGATTTTTTTTTAGGGAATAGAAGGCTGTGAGGAAATTTGATTAAGGTCTTTACAAACATGAGGGTTGTCATCAGAATAGTTTGGAAAAAAAGTTCTCTCTCATTAGGGTGGAACGGTGGCACAGTGGTCAGCACTGCAGCCTCACAGTTCAATTCTAGCTTCGGGCGACTGTCTGTGCGGAGTTTGCATATTCTTCCCGTGTCTACATGAGTGTCCCCTGGGTGCTCTGGTTTCCTCCCACCATCCAAAGATGTGCAGGCTAGGTGGATCAGCCATGCTAAATTGCCCGTAGTGTTCAGGGGTGTTTCGGTTATAGGGGGATGGGTCTGGGTGGGATGCTGCATGGGGCAGTGTGGACTTGTTGGGCCGAGGGGCCTGTTTCCACACTGTAGGGAATCTAATCTAATCATGTTGGGAAATAAAGGATACCAATCCAATGTAATTGACAAATGAAGAATGGTGAAATGAAATGCTCACTTAGGTTTTGTTTTAATGCTGTAGTCATTCTGTGATTCTATAACACAATGCGTGTAAAATGCTTTGCATTTAATTTTGAGCATTGAATTTAATTTCAGTGTCCCAACAAAATGACTGTAGGAGGCAGTCTCTGCTTGAAAGACTTCTTGATGCTGTTAAGCAGGTAAATAAACTTTCTGCTCATCTTTACAATAATGTTCGTTCATAAGCCAGAAAGTACTTTTCAGGTTAATAAGTCCAGAAAATACTGGAAATGCTCAGTTGGTCAGTCAGTATTTCTAGTGAAACACCTGTGTTAATATTTCACAGGAGGAGAAAAGATCAACTCTCACAGGTGCAGACTGTCTCACGTTCTAAATTCTGAAATGCTGATTCGTTGAAGAGTTTACAGAAGGCAATTTGCAATTGAGATTTAGTTGAAACCTAACCAAAATTAGCTTAATTGGTAATCTAGGCATGATTTGCATTCATTCAAAGTGGAAATTCTTGACTACTCCTTAAGAAAGTCCACTAATAAGTTTCAACGCTACCTTTCATGTGTGTATAAAACAGTAAACTGTTGAATTATTCCATTACTGTCATGCAGTTCATTATATTAAAGCTTCCACATTTGCAACCATGCAACTTTGCCAGAATGCATACTTTTATATAATTTCTAATAAAAGTCCACATTTCACTTTACTTTTTCACAAATATTTTGACTGTTTTTGTTAAAAGAAGCTTATCCAAAACTGTTATTTGCAGGCTTTTGAAATCTTCTGAATTTTAATTCTCTTTGGAACTGTGTTAAAATCTGCTTCAGTTGTAATTCGGATGAGTACTTTTCAGTGACTGAGTTCGTGGTTACAGTACAGTACGTAATTCTTGTATTGGAGGAAAATTAGAGTATTTTCACTTGCTCATAGAAAAGTATTTTTCAAGTACTTCTGAAATGTCACTTTAAGATAGTGGAATTTTTTTTATGTAGAAGTCCAAGACGCTTTTGTTTTAAGAACTTTGTCTTTTCCACAAAATGCCACATTCATTAGAGCAACTTAAAATAGTGCATATTTATTGCTAAATCGATTTGCATGCATTTGTATACACGTACAAAAATAATTAGCTAACTAAATTATTGGGTCACTTCCTCTTGTGAGAGCATAAATAACATTTTTATGCTTCGTTCAGAGTGCTGTTCATAGAATGTTGGATTTTTAAAATTCTTTTATGTTTGTAAAAGAATTAGGTTCTAATCACATTTAGATTGTAATGTGAATCCTGATTTTATTGATTTCAACTGCTTAAAACTTTTGGGATAGTAGTGTTTCAAAGGATTACTTTGAATCACTCGTATTGTGACGAATTGATCTTTATTGTATGATGAAATAGCAAAACAATTCTGATCATCTAAGATACTGTTAATACAACTGAAGGATGTTTTGTAACTTAGTGGGTAGCATCTCTATCTCCTAGCTAGGAGAGTGTTCAAGTTGATGGATGGTTGCCAATCGAAGGGGTCCATTTCGTATTGAATAGTGTTCACTGTTTTGTGTTGTTGGAGCCAACCTCCTCCAGCTAAGTGAAGAATATTCTTTCACACTGCTGACTTGTGCCTTGCAGATAATGAATGGGTTTTGGGAACTGGTAGATGAGTTACTCAGTTCAGAATTTCCAGCCACTTACCTGTGTTCGTAACTGTGGTATTTATGTGGCTGATTCAGTTCAGTTTCTGGTCAGTGCTAACTGCTAGATTGTTTATAGTGGGGAATTCAGCAGTTGTAATGTTAGTGAATGTCAAGGGGCTGTCATTAGATTTTGTCTTGTTGAAGATGATTGTTTGGCATGTACTTTTCTTGTCATTTCTCAGCTAAAGCTTGAATGTTACCCACGTCTTCCTGCATGTTGACACAGTGTCTGAGGAGTCATCAATGTGACTGAACATTGTGCAGTCATCTGTGAGCGTCCTAACTTGTAATCTAATGAAGGGAGGAAGATCATGATGGAACAACTGGAGTGGTTGGACTTGGGGTTTGGACCTTAAGGAACAGCATTGTCCTGGAACTGAGATGATTGGCCTCCACAAACCACAAACATCTTCTGTTGTGTCAAATAAGATTCTAACCATTGGAGAGTTTTACCCCTGGTTCTCACTGCCTCCAATTTTGCCAGGGCTCTTTGATGCCACAGCTACTGAACTGCTACCTTTAATGTTAAGGGCAGAACTCCCATGTCCCCTTCTTAAATTTACCTCTTTGTTCATATTCATACCAAAGCTTTAATGAGACATGGAGCCATGATCCTGATGGAACCCAAACACTTTATTGTTTTAGTGTATAATTGCTGCCTTTTTTTTTGCCCACACCAGTTGTCCTTGGAAAAGATGGTGAGCTGCCTTCTTGAATTGCTGCAATCTGTTTGGTGTATGTACCCCTGCAGTCCTGTTAGAAAAAGTGTTGTAAGGTTAGCCCCCAGTGACTGAAGGAACAGCAATAAAATTCCAAATCAGGATGGCGTGTGCCTTGGAAGGAAGCTTGCAGGTGATGGTGTTCCCATGCGGCACATTTCCTTATCCTTCTTGGAGGCAGTTGTCACCAATTTGAAAGGTGCTGCCAAAGAAGCCTTGGTGAGTTGTTAGGTACATCCCATAGATGGTAGACACTGCTGCCACTGTGAATTGGGGTGGAGTAAGTGAATGGTCAGTGTACCTGTGCGAAGCCAGTCAAGAGGTCTACTTAGTCTTGAGTATTGCTGGAACACGTCTCATCCAAGCAAATGGTGAGCATATTGTCACACTTCCGAAGTCCTGACATGTGCCTTGTCACTGGTTGATAGGCTTTGTGGAGTCCAGAAGTGAGTTAAATACCAAGAATTCCTTGCCTTTTACCTGCCCTTGTAATTGTGACCACAGTGACTATTGCTTTGCTCATTATGATACTGTGCTCAATTACTGTCAACTTTTTTTGATGTGCTGAATTTTATGATTGCTAATGTTATATTTTGCATGGTTTCAGTTAGTCTTTAGGCATATTCTTCAACTTGTGCAGAATTGTTTGGAAAAGACCTTAAATAATTTAATTGTGGAGACCCTCCTATTTCACCTGAATTAAGTTTGGTATTGTTCCTAAGCCGCCTGATCTGTTAACATTGTTTATTGGTGCATTGCTTCAACTTCGGAACAATTTCTTCTGCCACATCACTCCCTCACTGTTGTTTCCGAGGTGACCACAGAAAATCTCAGTTTCAAACCTGGTATTGTAATATAAGGCTGTCAGCCCTCCAGATATGATTATAGACTGAGAGAACGGCTTGATCATGCCTTTCCATTTTTGTTCCACAGAATCTATCTGCATTGAGAGATTTTTTTCTCTCTTTGCTCCTAGCCGTTGTTCTCTTGCTTCTGCTTCCATTCTTTATTATTCAAATTTGCAGTTTCCAATTCTCAGGAGGTTTGGATGATTGGCCACATGTTGAAGTTTAACAATAAGTTTCTGTTTTAGGGGCATTTACTGGATAACGTTTCTCTCATTGTGTGTTCATTGCAATGGTAGAATGTGATACATCAAGTTGTCGAGTCAATTTAAGGATATGATTTGGCTGAATGCTATAGTACTAAAACCAACCTTTCAGATATTGAAACAATTGAATGATAATTAATTGGTACTATTGTAATAAGCTTCTTAGAAGTAAAAAACCTCCTGTTTATATTAATTGAAGCTCTTTGCAGCATTTATGATTTGTCATCCCCTTCCTTTTTCAAATATAGTGCCAAATTCGCTTTGGAGGAAGAAAAGAAATTGCATCAGACACTGATAGTCGGTAAGAGAAACACTACTTTCTTCTTGACTTGGTGATTATTTATCTCGGTTTGTATGGTTATATTGCCAACGTTTTTGTCTTCCTTGTAGATTTGCAGAATTTACTTGTTCTAGTTATTAGTATTGAGGAAGTATATTTTCAGTCGTAGAAAGTACTTTTAAAACTTGTTTGTAAGTTGTTATATAGACTTCAAGCCACTGTCCCTAGTGTTGGCTGTGAGCCCAAAGATCTTGAGTTCAAGCCATGCTTGAGTTGAGTGTGTGATCTAGGTTTAGTTCATTATTTGTTGTATTTTTTGGAGATATCTTTTAGGTAACACATTGGACTGAGGGCCTAACTGTCCTATCAATGGACTTGCTATGACAGTATTTTAAAATAAAGGCATGGGCACACTCCCAGTGTCCTCCCCAATGCTTATCCTTCAACTCAACATTCGGTGATTAATTAGGCAACAGTGTGTGGAAGACCTTGGTATACGCAATTGTAGGATTGTGAAAGGCGCTGTAAAAATTCACGTTTTTTTCCTTCCTCGTTATATTAATTTTTGCTGTGATCTTTTTCTGTACATGATAAGGCAGTTCATTTTATTATGGGGTTGATGTTTTTGCAGTTTCTCAATTTCACATGTCCATTTGAATTTTAGAAATCAGGTCAACCTTTAAACCAGACTGAAATAAATCCATCTTGCAAACCTCCTTGACGTGGAACTGTCCAAAATACAAACCCAAAATCTGATAGTATGGAGCTGGAGGAACACAGCAGGCCAGGTAGCATCAGAGGAGCAGGAAAGTTAACATTCTGGGTCAGAATCCTTCCTCAGAAAATCTGAAAAAAGCCCCTGACCTGAATGGTCAAATTTCCTGCTCCTCTGTTGCCTGCCCTGCTGTGTTCCTCTCGCTCCGTACAGTGTTGTCTCTGGCTCCAGCATCTGCAGTTCTTGCTAACCCTAAAACCTGATGTTGTGTTTGTTTGTCAGCCTGCTTTTGCTGGGTGATTGTTACATTTGAGTATGTTTTGCAATTTTGAATTTCTCAGAGGAGACCCCATTTTGAAAAATTGTGCAGCATGGTCCATTTGGTGCTGTCTGATAAGCATGTTTCTTAAAAACCAATGAAGAATAAACTACTTTGCAGAATTGTAATAAAACAGAACTTTGATCAATGCTGTTGAGTTGGGAGCTCAGGTATAAGGTTTGACCAGAAAAGGCTCAACAAACTGACTTGTATTTGTATTATTTGTATTCTGAAGTAGGGTCTCAACCCGAACGTCAAGCTTTCCTGCTCCTCTGCTGCTTGGCCTGCTGTGTTCATCCAGCTTCACACCGTGTTATCTCAGATTCTCCAGCATCGGCAGTTCCTACTATCTCTATTTGTATTGCCAACACTTGTAGAGTTGACGTGATCTGTCTGATTGTTGGGACGTCTGTGCTCACGAGAAAAAAGGGGCATTCTAGACTTAATTGTAACTATTGAATGGCTATTTTCAGGAAAATAACATTTTTTTGGTTGCATTCTCCAGAAAATACAGCGACATACTTTATGAAACTATGTGTATTTTGATTGCACAGTGATTGAAAAAACAAACATTGGAACATTTAGATTTTTCAGTATGTACTTAAACTGGAAGTATGTAGTTGCAGACTGAATGAATACTAATTTATTACTTAGGCCTGTGTATGGAGGCTGAGGGTAAGGCAAAAGAATCACTGGCTCCCTTGCTATGCCAGAAGCTAAAGACCAACGAAGAGTGTTTTGATCACAAAGTAACATTATTTTTTCAGGAACAAATGCAAAATTTAAAGTTGAAATAATTGGAACAATTCTTATTTGATTTAAAACTTTTTAGTGGTGTAGGCTACGCTATTGTAGTTTCAGAATTCAGTTTATAATTTCACTTCATTAGAAAATAATTTCCTCATGTGTTTGTGCATTTCTTTAATGTGAAGCATTAAAATGTCCATGGTGCTAGAACAGTGCAACTAGTTGTAAGCCTGACTATAATTGTTTTTTAAGTACATTTGGACATCTTAGACTAAAGTTAGGGAAGGTTGTTTGGAGCTCCATGATTTAAAATAATGCAAGTTAACAGTTTTTACATGCTACATGAATGTCCCTTTTATAATGAACACAGATTGTCCCACCCATCTGATAAACTGTGTCAATTCTATCTATAATTGTGGTAACACAAATACAAGTCAATTTGTTGTGTCTTTTTTTGGTCAAACCTTATTCCACCTCAACAGCCCTGATCAAAGCTTTGATTTGTTATAGTTGTGCAAAGTAGCCTTCTTTGTCCTGGTTTTTAAGAGTCGTGCTAATCAGAGAGCACTGAATGGATGATCTTATGCAATTTATTTTGTACCTGAATTTTATGTTTGAATCACAATGTGTTCTTTCCTGACTCCTCAAATTTGAGCTCATTGTTTAAATATTTTCTAAACCGAATGTATTGATGTTTTTAGTAACATAGAATAGACAGGTTAGCACACGAACAAGCCCTTCAGCCCATTATGTCTGTGCCAATATGTTCCCTGCTCTTTCTCAAAGAACGACATTTCTTGCAAATTACTTTTACACCTCAAGTTTCAGCTGGTGTCGTCTTCAACAAAAATGGAGCTTTTAAAGGTTTTGCCTCTAAGCAAATTATTTTATCATAGATTTTACTTGTTGTATTAACAGGGTTATCTGCCTGTGTGCTCAGTTTGAGACTGTGTTACAACACGGTTTACGGAGAAGCAGAGGATTAGCTCTTACAGCAGCTGCTATCAAACAGGCAGCAGGATTTGCCAATAAAACTGAAACAGGTAATTGAATAAAAGCAACCATCAGGCTTCCATTTTTAATTTAAATGTTTTCACCATTGAATTGGCCTTTGGGCTATGTAAACATAATTTTTTAAATGCTTCAATATGATATTGTTAGAAATTTTGAACAAATATCTGCTTTAATAGTTCTCAAGTTATTTTGTGTTTAAGCTAAAATTGCCAAAATTAGATTTCTTCATAAAGGTACAAATGTGGTAAGGTCCATATTGTTCTTGTATGCAGATTTGCAGGGAGCCAATAAGTTAGTTCTCAACATGGCTGTAAGCCCCATCCGGTTCTTTAGTAACTTGATTGTAGCTCTTTGACCTTTTAGGTGGGGTTTCATTTGCGGCACTTCTCTGGGCAGGTACAGTCATGTGTGTGGAACACAAGTATCCTCTGACTTGTAAGTGGCAAGCACACTTTTAACGAATCAGGATACTGGAGTGAGAACAAGGATAGTCTGAAGAGATCAGCTGACAGCTTGATGAATTCCACTTAAACTAAAGATGGCTAAAGTGTTGAGTGAAAGCACCAAGCTGATTTTCATTGACATCTCATTGCTTATAATGAATTTTAATGTTTCTGATTTGACATTGTAGGTATTTGTGAAATGCTGATTGTAGAGCTTAAGTTCATCTGATGTGTGGACTTAGATCTAGGTTGTGTCACATCATTAAAATAATTGGGTTTACTTGTTTTCTTTGATTATTAACTTAGTTCATGATGTGTATATAACTTGGGAGAGTGCCAGTGAAGACATTATATTGTTTTGATTCGTGAATTCATTCCAGGGATGGTGATGGTGGTGTCTGGGACATTGTTTGTAAGGTATGATTTTCTGAGTATGACCGTGTCAGGTTGTTGCTTGACTAGTCAGTGAGATAGCTTTCCTAATCTTGGCACTAAGCCCCAGTTTTTGAGGAGGACTTTGCATGGTTGACAGGGCTGTTTCTGCCTTAGCCTTTTCTGGTGCTGAGGTCGATGCCACGTGATCGTTCCAGTTTCATTTCTTTAAACAGTGACTCCTACTTCTGCAAAAATCCTTTCTATATCCAGACCATCAAGACCTTTCAAGTTTGTGATTGTTCCATCAAGTCACCTGTCTCTCTTTTAAATTGCACCGAATACAAGCCCAGCTTGTCGTCATAAAATAACATCACAGTTCCAGATATTAGTCCAATAAACCTTTTCTGAACTGCCCCCAATGCACTTCCTTCATTAAATAAGGACACCAGTAGTGTACGTAGTACTCCAGATGGGGTCTTATCAATGCCCTGTGTAACCGAAATATAACCTTCTCATTTTGTGATACTTAGACCTGCGCATCACCTGTTCATGAAATAGGACATTGGCTCATTGAGATTTGTCTGCATCTCTGAGCTCAGTGATCTCTCACCATTTAGATAATGTTTTTTAGTTATTCCTGTGAAAATAGCAAGTTGCGCAATTGCCGCATTGTACTCCATTTGCCAGACCTTTGCCCACATATTTAACCCATTTATCTCTTGGTGGCCTTTTTGTTTCCTTTTCACAAATTATTTTCATACCTATTTCTGTCATCAGCAAAGTTAGCAACAATTCCTTAGGTCCCGACATGCAGGTTATTTAAACAAATTGTGAAAGGTTGAGGTCCTAGTACTGACTCCCATGCTACACTGCTCATTACATCTTCCTTGTCAGAAATGACCCATTTATGCCCAGTCTCTGTTTCTTGTTAACATGCCAATTTTCTGTTCATGCCACAGTATTACCCCATTCATGACAAGCTTCCATTTTCCCCAGTTACTTTGGAGAGGGCATCTTATCAAATGTCATCTGGAAATCCAAGTGCAGCCCATCAAAGGGGATTCACACCATCTTTACTTGTTCAAAGAACACTAGTAAAATGGTTGTGTGATTTCCCTTGAAGAAAAGCACAGCAAAGCTCATAAAAGCGTGTTGACTTCACCTGATTGTCTTTAACTTTTCAAAGTCTTTAATAGTAACTTTTAACATTTTCCCTATGACAGGTAACAAGCTTACAATTCAGTGGTTTCCTGGTTTCTGTCTTGCTTTCATTTTGAACAAAGCAGTGACATTTCCATTAGAATGGAAAATAGTAGCCTTCTCTAAATCTGGGAAATGTTGGAAAATTAAAAACAAGTACAACGACTATCTCACTAGCCAGAGGGTCAAGTCCATCAGGACTTAAATGTGTCACTTTTTACCTTAACTCTAACTCGCAGCCAGTTTTCTATCCAGGATTAGGAACTATTTTCACTAACAAGTGATGCAACTTAAAACCGCAATATTTTGTAAATAAAGCTTATAAAATAGCAGTGCTTCTACCAAAGATGATACAGTTAAAAGTATTACACAACATTTTTCCTGAGTTCTCAATATAGTTTTCTTTGATTTAAAGATTTCAGGTTGAAAAGGCCTTCTATTAGACTCTGGTCACCTTACTCAGTGTTGCTTAAAACCCTCTGTGATTACTGCTGACAAAACCTTTTACTTGGAAATTATTGACTTGTGTAAAGATTGATGTCAATGCCAAAAAAAAGGGAATGCTTATATTTTGGAGAAAAGTGCTACTTCAGTAGCATCGAAATAGTAAGGCCATTATCTGCAGTCTGATTTTTGATATTCCCTTCCTTGTATATGGGAATTTTTTCTGTCTTATTCACAATTGTAAATATGTTTTGACTGCATGTATTTAAGAGCTCTTAAAGCGCAATTGGGTACAAAGTGGATTTCCAGCAATTAATTAGAAATAAAATTTGTTCAAAGTTTCATGGATTCGTGTGGTTTATTGCACCAGGTACATTTTAGTTGTTAAAATAAGGAGAGGTATTGACATGAACCCTCAAACCTGATCTGCCATTCAGTTAGGTCGTGGGTGATCTTTGACCTAACTTTGTGTATTTGCCTTTGCTCATATCCTTAATATCTTGGGATAATAATCCATTAGTCTCAATTTTAAAATTAAAGAATAGTCAGCATCTGCCTTATGCAGTAGGCAGCATCACACTTTTATCACCTGTTATGAAATGCCTGGCTCCAAATCATACACTGTGTCCCTTAGTAATAACTTGACAATAATTGGGAATAATTTCTTTCTCTCCCAGTTATAAAACCATAGGAGTCTCAAAACCATACAGTACCGAACAGTCCATTCGGCCAATCGATCTGCACTGCCAAAAATATACCCTTTCTTAGGCTGGTCCCACTTTCGTGTATTAACATGTCCATGAATATCATGATACTTATTTCAGGTGCTCATCCAAGTACTTTTTAAAGGCTGAGAGGTTTCCCCACTTTAAATACCCTCCCAGGCAGACACCCACTGTCTACTGCATTTCTTTAAGCCACCTGCCTATCACTTAAAAATTGTGTCCCCTTATCATTGATCATTCAATTAAGGAGGAACAACTGCTTTCTATTCACCCTGTCTATGCTCCTCAATCTTATGCACCTAGTCAAGTCCCTCCTTGGCCTTCTGTTCTCTAAAGAAAAATCCTGAACTTATCCAGCCTCTCTTTATACCTGAAATGCTCCATCCAAGGCAATACTGGTGAATCTCTTGTGTACTCCCTGCAGTGCAATCACATGCTTCCCATAATGTGGAGACCAGTACTGCATACAGTACTCCAGCTGTGACCTAATCAAAGTCCTGTATAGCTCCAACATTACTGCTCTGTTCTTATAATCTGTGCCAAAACTGATAAAAGGCAAACATCCCTTATGCTTTCTTAATGACCCTATCAATCTGCCCTGCTGCCTTCGATCTGTGGACGAACTCCCCAAGATCCCTCTGTCCCTCATGTCCTGCCATCCATTGAGTACTCCCATATCTCATTCTTCCTTTCAAAGTACATCAATTCACATTTATCAGGGTTAAATTTCCACCTGCCACTGATCTGCCTGTTTGACCAATTGGTTTATATCCTGCTTTAACCTAACGCCTTCCTCATCACAGTGAACAGTCCAACTAGTGTTTGTCATCCACAAATTTGGCTATCACCCCCTGCAAACTCCATCCACATCCACCACCACCACCACCACATTTTCATCTACGTCATTCATGAATACCACAAACTGTAAGTGACCTGGGTAACCCACTGATCCTTATGCTGTACCACCAAACTGGGTTCCAGTAACACAACAGCCTTCTACAATCACCGTCCGTCTCCCCTCGCTGAGCCAGTTTTGGATCCAACATGCCAAGTTCCCCTAGATACCGTGAGCTTAACCTTCTTTATCAGTTTCCCACGTGGGACCTTGTCAGAGGCTTTGGTGAAATGCAAAAATCTACATCAACTGTCTATCCTCAACCATGTACTTACGCAGCTCCTCAAAATTCCACCAAATTTGTCAGGCTTGACCTACCTCTGACAAAGCCATGCTGACTATCCTGGACCAAACCTTGCCTCCTGAGAAAGATTAATTTTCTTCTTCATGATTCTCTCCATTAATTTCTCGACCAGTCGTTAATCTTACTGGTCTGTTGTTCCCTGATCTGTCTTTAAACCCTCCTTGACTTTCAGTCCTCTAGCTCCTCCCCTGTGGCTCGAGATGGTTTTAAAAGTTTGGGTCAGGGCTGCTGTAATTTCCTTCCATGTTTCCTAGCAGCCTGGGATGTATTTCATCCAGACTTGGTGATTTGTCCACTTTTAAATCCACCAATACCTCCTCATTTCTTATATATAAATCTACTGAAGAACTTCATAGTCCATGCTTCCTTTTGTACCTGTAATGTGTTTCTTCCAGTCCTGAATATTCCTTGACCTTTTTAGGTTCTCTGGGTTTGTTACTCCTACATTGCACGCAATAGGGAACCTGTTGGGTCTGTGCTCCTCTCAGTACCTTTGTGAATGCTTCCCACTGTTTTACTGTATATTTCCCTCTCAAGTAGCTGCTGTCAGTCTGTTTTGGCCAGGTCTTGACTTTTTTATTTAAGAAAAACCCAAAAGAACTGCAGATGCTGTCAATCAAAAACAGCAACAGAAATCGCTGGAAAAGTTCAGCAGGTCTGGCAACAGCTTTGTGAGGGGTAGAGATAGAGTAGACAGGAGGAACCTGTTTTTCTTGACAGTCCAAAAACCAAGGGTCATCGATTCAAGCTAAGTGGCAGAAGAATTAGAGGGAATGTGAGCAAAAACATTTTTACGTAAAGAATGGTGGGTGTCTGGAATTGGCTCTGAGTGGCGGTTGAGGCAGAGTCCCTAAACTCGTTCAAAAATTCCCTGGATCTGCACCCTAAGTGCTGCAAACTGCAGGGCTATGGACTTTGTGCAAGAAGATGAGATTAGAAACAGCAACTGAGTATTTTTGGGTCAGCTTGGATAAGGTGGGCCAAATAGCTGCCTCCTATACTGTATCATTTGTATGCTTCTAAACTTAAAATGAATTGTGTTCTGGTAGCTATCACTAAAATGCTGCAGTATTGTTACATTCGACAACTCCGGCTTCAGTTCACAGATGTAGGTCCAACACTGCACCATCCCTTTGTAGGATATTTTAAAAAAAACTCTCCTGCGCATATTTGAAGAAATTTTACTCCTCGACATCCATTATACTATGATTATCTAAGTTGATACTGGGGTGGTTGAAACTCCTCCTATAATTACCCTATTACAGGGGTACTTGTAGCCCCCTAGTATAATTACCTTATTATTTTCACATTCCTTCCTCCTTGAATTGACTTAGATCAAGTCAACTTAGCAGTGCGTAAGTCTTTCTGAAAAAAGATTGGCTTGCGCTGCAAGCTGAAGAGTTAAGTCTGGCAGATTGTGTCAAACATCATTCCCTTTGCAATAAAGGATGAATTAGTTGCACAAATGATATAAATGGGTATGATATAGTTTCGATTACAGAGATGTAGCTGCAGGGTAGCTAGGGATAGGAACTGAATATAGGGGTATGCAGTTTTTAATAATACTGACAAGGAGGTGAGAAAGCATTGCTGGTTAAAAAGGACATTAACACACTAGTGAGAAAAGGTACAAGCTTCTCATGAGGTTTGTATGGTTTGAGATCTGTACGGGTAAAGCTTAGAAACACCATGGGGTAGAAAATGATAATTGGGGGTTACACAAATCCCCAAACTGCAGTGGTGATGTTAGGGAAGATATTAACAGGAATTTAGAGACGTAAGCCACAAAGATACAGTTGGAATTATGGGCAAATTTAATCCGCATCGAGACTGGGTAAGTCAAACCAGTAACAGTGCTGTAGAGAAGAAATTCGTGGAGTGTGTATGAGATAATTTTCTGCATCAAAATGTTGAGGAACCAATGACAGAGCAGGCGATCCTAGACTTGGTATTTTGGAGTGAGAAAAAAGTAATTGGAAATAGATATCAAAGTGTAGAGCTGGGTGAATGCAGAAGGCCAAGCAGCATCAGAGGAGCAGGAAAGCTGACGTTTTTTCAGAAAATAGGTCTAGCCCCTAAATGTCAGCTTTCCTGCTCTGATGCTGCTTGGCCTGCTGTGTCATCCAGCTCTACACCTTGTTATCTCAGATTCTCCAGCATCTGCAGTTCCTACTGTCTAATTGGAAATAGAACTGCGCAGGTTCCTTGGGGAAGAGTGAGTAGATTGCATGGAGAAACTGCAACCATTTTTAATTCTTGTTGGGAAAGGTGGTCCAACCATGACCAACAAGGGAATTGGGTGTAGTATTAGATCCAAGGAAGGGGCCTGCAAATTGACTGAAAAATGTAACAGATATGAGAAAACGTGGCTGACCTGAGTGTTGGGATCAATTTAGATTTCAGCAAAGGGATGATTGAGGGGAAAAAAATAGCCCAACAGTAAACTTGCAGGCAGTATGCAAACTGATTGTAAAAATTTTTATAGGTATGAGAAGAAAAATAAAAGATCAAGACAAAAGTGTGTCTTTCAGAATCCAAAACAGGGGAAGTTATAATGCAGAACAAGAAGATGGCAGACCAATTCAACATGTATTTTGGTTCTGTCTTCACAGTGGGCACAACCCACATGCATAAAATGTTAGTGAATGCAGTGTCTCGAGAGAGAGGAACTGAAGGAAATCAGTATTATAACGGAAATGGTGTTTGGGATAGTGATGGCATTAATATTTAATAAATACCCAATAATCCACATCCCAGAGCACTTGAGGAAGTGGCCCTTGAAATGATGGATGCATTTGTGGTCATCTTTCAAGATTCCATAGATAGCGCAGCCATTCCCATGAATTGGAAAGTAGCTATGTACCACCATTACTTTGAAATAAATGAGGTAAAGAATGGAGATTTCATAGAAATCTGTAAAATTCTAAGAACATTCCTGATGACAGCAGAGTCCAGGACCAGGAGTCACAACCGAAGGATAAGAGAGTAGAACTGACCCGATTTACAAATTTCTACAGTTGGAGAGTGATGACCCACTGGAAGTCTGAGCCACAGAAAGCAATTGAGCCCAAAACTTTTTTTCAAGGAGGTGTTGGAGTTCTTCAGGCTAAATGGATTAAAAGGGGAGAACGCAGGAACAGGGGACTGAGTTGGATGATCAGCCATGACCACATTGAGTCGCGGTGCAGGCTCAAAGCGCTTACGGGCCTACTGCTCCGATGTTCTAATTGGACAATCCTGACTCTGCAAAAGATCATGCTAACCAATTCAGGATTGTTATTTAAGCTGGCAGAGTTATACCCTTGCATTAATAATTTACAGACCCCTATTCTTTGCAGACAGAGAGAGCAGTAACATACAATGCACCTGCTTCAGTACCATGACCCATCGGGATCGGTTTAAAATTTCTATAAAGTTTGATAGTTTAAGGTCAGTCATTGTTAACTGGTTCATTCTCCATGGCAATGCCTCTACCATTGAGAGATCTCTTGCCAATCAGTGAGCACTCTACTATCGTGGATTATAAAGGTTGTTTCACCTTTACATCGGTTTCTTTGTAAATTGTCCAGATGAGCGCGAGAGGAAAATCTTCAAGAAACTGCACTTGCTTAAAAACTGATATTCAAATTCTGTAATGCTGAGGCATGTCATAACAATTCAAATTATGAATTGCTTCAGCGTATAAGTAAGATCTCAGAATTGTTACATAGAAGGAAGTCATTTGACCCGACATGCCTGCATATGTTCTATTACCTTATGTCAATCTTCTGCCTTTTCCCCATTTCCCTGCACATGATTTCTATCCAAAAAAGTCATTCAGTTCCATATTGAATGCCTCAATTGAACCTGCCTCCTCCATATTTCCAGGCAATACGTTTCCATACCCTAACGGTGGTTCATTGGTTAGGAGTGGTGCCTCACAGTGCCAGCAACCTGGGTTCGATTCCACTCGCGGGCGACTGTCTGTGTGGAGTTTGCATGTTCTCCCGGCGTCTGCTTTGGTTTCCTCCCACAGACCAAAGATGTGCAGGTTAGGTGAATTGGCCATGCTAAATCGGCCATAGTGTTCAGGGATTTGTAGGTTAGGTGGGTTACAGGGGCATGGGCCTGGGTGGGAAGCTCTGAGGTTCAGTGTAGACTTGTTGGGCTGAAGGGCCTGTTCCCCCTGTAGGGATTCTGTGATCTATTATTCCATTCTCTGTGTGAACAAAGTTTTTGTTTTCTCACATCACCCTTGCTTTGTTTGTACAGTCCTGTAAAATTTTACAGTCAGCAGTTGGATAAATGTGGTTTTACAATGAAGTATTGAGGTTGCAAGAAAGAAATTGAACTGATGCCATGTTTTTCATAACATCAGAACATGTCAATGTGTTTTTCAGCCAATTAAGTTTGTTAAAGTTTTCGGTTTAGTCACTATTGAAGTATTGCAAAATACGTCGCCCAATTGAAACTCAGCATGGTCTCTCATGCAGCACTTCAGTTCTAACTTGGATGACACATTTTAGTGATGTGGGCAAGCCATTGATTGACATTTTAGTTTGGCGATTTAAAAAAAATGTCATTGTTTGAGCTGTTGGGAGGCAGCATTGCTGAAGGCAGTGTGTCAGTAATTCTCAGTTAAGCATTATGTCACAATTTCTCCATTTCATTGTTCAGTGTGAGCTAGCATTTCCAGGAAATTAAGTCGTGCGTTAGTGTGGGTTGTGCATTCATGTGTGTGCATGATTACCGTTTGCATGACTACATCAATAAAAAGCTGATGCAAAGTTTCATGCACAGAGGTGGGAATGTGTGAATGTGCATGTGAACATGCGCAAACGCATGATATAAATGTACATTACAGAACCACGAATCAAATGAGTCATAGATTTGCTCTCTGGAAATGTTTATAGTGGTGAGACATTGGAACACACTATTTCATTAAACATTCTCAGTATTGAAAGATGAAGTATAAAATGAGAAGTATTTTAAAAAAATCATAATATTAATTATGTTGTGATGCTAATACAAATCCTTTTGATCTGAAAATGCAATGTTAAATTTGCCTGTTAAAATCAATTACTTTATGCTTCCTTCTGTACCTCATTTGTTGTTTGGCTTGAGAATGTACTTTCCAGAAAGGCCTGTTTCTACTTTGGATTTCCAGCACTTCCTGTACTTGGATTTTACAACTATTGTATATTTATTTTATGCCACAGTTACATATATTCAGCCAGTTTTGAGCACTTCAAAGAACGAGCTTATTTATTAAGTGACTTTATGCATCTTACAGATGAAAACCAACAATACTGCCAAAGCTGGAAATTAGAAACAAAAGCAGACATTGCTGGAAAAGTTCAGTAGGTCTGGCAGCATCTATGGAGAGAAATGAGTCAACATTTTGGGACCAGTGACACTTCCTCAGAACTGAGTTTTCTCAGCATCAGAAGTCTATTTGATTCCTTGAATTACTCAGAGGTATCAGATTGAAGCTTTGTGAGTTCCTCTCCACATCCAAATTACGCTGAGGTTTCCAAAAGCGTTTTACTTTGCTCCCTGAATCATGGTGTGGGTCTGGACAGATTCTTGGAAGTGCCTTATGGCCTGATAAGGATTCACTTTATTTTGAGGTACCCAAAAAGGCATTAAGTCTTGATTAAACCAGGGTGTATGATGTTGCCTGTCATACTATTCACCTGTCATAAATTTCTGGTGCATTGTGAGATACCCGCGTCCTTGATCAATCAGATCCTGGCATCATTTTCCTTATCTCACCTTAGGCTGTTCCTAGTCACAGGTTTTATAATAGCCTTTCATCTCGTCCCTGAATTAATTTCAGAGGTTTCATTGGTCATATTGGCCTGTTGTAATTTATTTGTTTTCCAGTGGCATCCTAATGACCTGTTCATTATGACAATCCAGTCTAAGTGGTCTAATTTCTTACTCGACAGTTGTGCCGTAGAGTTGTCCATTAATGTAATGTTTTCTATTCCATGCATTTAATTATGTTTTTAATTTTAGCAATTATCTTAAATAGGCAAGGCTAACTGAAGATCCTAACACAGCCTTGTAGTTTTGTTATGTGTTTTTGAGTTTCTATCCAGTTCTGCCTCAGGATTGTAGGGGACTCGATCAAATACTCCTTTTTTGGGCTGTGCGAAGTTGCCAACGCTATAGAATAATCATTCCACTGATTACTTTTGGCAGAAATATAACCTTACGGAGTTTACAGAGAAATTAAACTTACGGCACTGATCAGTTATTTTATCTCTTTGTCATGTTGGTGATTCCTAAGAACTGCTACATAGACTAATGGTATGGTGTTCTAGTGAAAGTATGTTCAGAAGGGACTAATTTTCTTTACTGCCATCCTAAGCATTTCCTGCATTCCCTTATTTGGGACCAGGAGAAGAAATATTGAAGAGTAATGTGTATTTCAAGTACGGTTTTCTTTTTAATTCATTCCTGCGATTTTGGGCCAGCATTTACTGCCCATCCCTAATTGCCCAGTGGGCAGTTAAGAGTCAACCACATTGCTGTGGGTCTGGAGTCATAGGGTAAGCCAGACCAAGTGGGGATGGCAGTTTCCTTCCGTAAAGGACATTAGTGAATCAGATGGGTTTTTCTGATATCGGCAAAAGTTTCAAGATGATCTTTAGGCTCTTAATTCTAGATTTTTATTGAATTCAAACTTCTTCATCTCCATGGTACCATTCAAACAAGTACCGAGAACATTATTTGCGTTTCTGGATTAATAGATGCGCGGTAACGCCACAAGTCCATCTCCTCCCCAAAAGACAAGTAATGTTTAGCTTCACTGTGTAAGATCTCACTGTAACTTGTTTTGTGCTATTAATCAGTTACTAATTTTAATGAGTAAAATGCAGGCAAATTCCTTGTACTAAACACAAAGAAAAATTTAAGTTTCTGTTTAAGGTTGACTGGAGAGAGTGCAAAATTAAAATTCACTGATATGCCCAAAGTGTTAATTAACCAAATGTATGGTTATGAGATTTACCTTGCAAAGGGATGAATAGTTCATTTTTTAAACTACGTTTTAGTCAGAATTACTTTCATTTGTTTCCTCTAAGTTCCTATGATTAAAACACTGCATATTTTTTGGTCGTGTACATTTCTAATATCATTACTGTCTGTATCCTGACCACTGCTAATGATATGATTCATTTTAACTAAGAAACATTTTCACCTCTGGTAAAGTTACCAGTTTCTCTGGTAGTGGTTGAAGAAGGAATTTCCATTATTTTCACAGTTTATTTAACTTGACGTGGCCATTGAGTGCCTTTGGAATTTCATGAAAATTGATTTTGTTTGAAGTAACTTTCTGATAATAAATATGGAAAAATAAAATCTGCAAGAATATTAAAATTTCTGGATTAAGCATCACATTTCTGATTTGAATATATGCATGGTTTTGTAATCCTTGTAGAGACCAATAATATTTAGTTAGAGATTAGGAATTTCATTTATTACTAGAAAAAATAGCCAGTAAAGATTTTGAGTTCTAAAATATTTACTTGAAAATATAATTAAAACAAAATGTTCTAAGTAAGTTCTGCTTTCTTTTTGTAGACAGTTTATGCTTGACTTATGGAAAGTGATGTTCCCATTATGTTGTTTTCACCCAGTGCATGGTTTGATAGCCCTTTAACAAAGCTAAAAAATTGTTCCAGCTTCCAATGATTTTCCACATCTCTGCTCTTCCCAGTAGTAATTCAGAGTGACTGTCTTCAAGTGTTTGCCCCACTTTGCAGTGAATCCCCTAAATCCACCTCATGCCTGATCAATGATTTTTCTTCCTTCTGGTACAGCTGAAAATGGTTGAGCCGAGGACACCACCTGGAGGTACTCCTGCAGCAACAGCTTGCTGCTGAGATCATTGACCTTGGACAACCAGAAGGATTTCCCGTTGAACAAATCTTCTGGAATCTTTAAATGGTTGCAAGATGCCTCCCTCCAGTATTTGGCTATTGCAGCAAGCAGCCTTTTTCTCCATGATCATGTAGAATATCTGCTGGCTATGGGAAGTCTGTAATCCATGGTCAAAAGTAGCTTCTTCTGCCCTCTTTTCTCATGGCAACATGAAACACTTCAACTAGGTAGTTAACAGGGTGTAGAGCTGGATGAACACAGCAGGCCAGGCAGCATCAAAGGAGCAGGAAAGCTGACGTTTCTGGTCTGGACCCTTCTTTTCTGAAGAAGGGCCCAGGCCCAAAATGTCAGTCTTCCTGTTCCTCTGCTGCTTGGCCTGCTGTGTTCATCCAGTTCTGCAACTTGTTATCTTAGATTCTCCAGTATCGACATTTCCTACTGTCTCTAATGAGGTAGTTAATTTATGTAGAAATACTGATTGGCGATTTTAGGTCACAATGCTTTTAGAAGTAACTGGATAGCTTAGTGTCATTGAGAACAATTTGCTAACACATTTCTGGGATGTTGTTGTCACAGATTCTAGTTGTGATAAACTCAGAGAAGATGGCCACTGTCTCCAATTGTAAACACTTTGCATCATCTTCAAATTAAAATAATATGAAACCTTCAATAATCCTTCATAATCAAACCATGCAGAATAGATTACATGACTGTCTTTGTCTACTCGCAATTTAAAGCCATGGTCCCAAAATATAATCATCTGCTCAACCTCATAATTGTAACAACAGTCAGGTTTTATGTCTGCTAGATTTGTCTGTTCCATAATTGGCACATGAAAGCTGCAGTTCTGTGTGCAGTCTAGTTTTCAAATGAGCGAAAACTCCTTTTCAATTAGGTGTGCCGAGATTCTTAAAATGTTTAATTGTTACTGATCCAAAGACAAGTAAGTTGCAGTGACACTGCTTCCTCTTTTTTCTGCGTTATTTTGTGCCTCCAAATTACAGCGTGAAAACTCATCAGTTTCTTAGGATCTCTCAAAATGTTGGTTGAGTACGCTGTGCCCAAAAGAATGTCCATTTACTGTGAAGGAAGTGAAGTGGGCTGTTTAGAGCAATTAGGGGTAGGCAATGAATGCTTGCCTTGTCAGTTTTCAAGAGAGGTTTTGAGGGTGCTTCAAATTCATGGAGTTTTGGGTTTTAAAAACTTTGCATCACAGGCAATAAGTTCTCATCTCACAGAGTACAGTTTCCGAGTAAGGCAATTTAAACCAAAAATGAGAACTGAAATCGGTTAGGATGCATGATTTTGGTTTTTTTTTTCCTCCCCAGTTTTAGATTTCTCCTTCCAATGAATGCAGGAATGAAAATTGGTGAGTGGCTGGGTGAGCATTTGTTGAGCCATGAGTAAACTGCCTTCAACAGATGAAAGGAAGTGGTGTGTGTACGATATGATGTGACAGGAATCAGTGCTATCAATTAACTCATTTCTTGAATAGGCGATTTGTGCATCTGGCATGTATTTGTCATTTTGCATCTGAAACTGTCAGATTTTAGGGTTTGTCCTGACATGCTAGGCAAAAAAAAAGTAGCAGTTTGTTGAAATGAGGTATTATTGACTAAATTAGAAATGAACAACATCATCACCAGGGAATATTTGAAAGTTTCACAACCAGTGGGCACCACAGTGACTCAGTAGTTAGCACTGCTACCTCACAGTGCCAGGGATCCAGGTTCAAGTCCATTCTTTGGCAACTGTTTGTATGGAGTTGGCATATTCTCCCTGTATTTGCATGTGTTTCTTCCGGGTGCCCTGCTTTCATTCCACAGTCCAAAGATGTGCTGAGTAGGCGGATTGGCCATTTAAAATTGTCCATAGTGTCCGTGATCTGCAGGCAGGGTGGATTAGCCATGGGAAATGTAAGGTTATAGGAATAGGGTCGGGAGGGTGGCCTGCTGTTTACAAGGTTGGTGTGGACTTAATGGGCTGAATGGCCTGCTTCCAGACTCAGTGGATCCTGTGATTCTATGAATGAGAAGCCGGTGTTCTGTAATTGCTTTACTGAGAAAAGTAAATGTTAGCAAATATAAAGCAGATTTATTCAGTGGATAACCATCAATGGAAAAAATAGTTAATTAGGTAACTGCTGAGTGTGTATTCTTCTGTTTATTCTGAAAGCCAACATGGGTGAAGAAACAATTACCATCAAACCAAAGAATTGCCCCAAACGTTATTCAATGCTTGTGTACTCCTTTTCATCATCAGTATATATTACTAGAAATAATGCAATGTGACAGCATAAATTTGAGAAGAATCACCAAATGTAACAATGAAATTGGCTAATTTCGGTGAGGGCTGCATGGTTATTTCATCAAACAGGTCATCCTTTCATTCTGGAATTTCTTATGCATTGTAAATTTCTTGTGTATACTGGAATTTCTGCATGAGAACAGGTTCTTTTTTGTTTGTGGAGAAAGAAACAGTTAATGTTTCAAGTCCAATATGGTTATTCTTTTAGTCTTGAGGAAATCATATTGGACTCAAAACTTCAACTGTCTCTTTTTCTGTCTGCATAAACGTTGAGATTTTCCTCAAGTTGCTGTTTTCGTTTATTTGCATTTATCTTTGTATTTGTGTGTGAGTGAGAGAGAGAGAGAGATAAAGGGTACCATTGGGCTTTTAGATTTCATCCTGTTTCTCTGGAATTAACCTGTAGAAGCTGAAACTAATGAGAAAGTGTTGGTGTGAAAAAGAAAATGATGTCCTTGTTCGAATTTTCCAGACAGCTTATGCTTTTTACTGAGATTAAACATTGCTCATGTTATGAATGAAGATCTTTTTGGTGTTGCCGAGGAGGCCTGATTTACATTGAGCAGAGGTTGAGATTGGAAGCAGCCAGCCATACCTGGACCATAGCAAATTACCCTTTGATCAGCCATTGATCATTGAAGACAAGAAAAAATCTTCCTTTGGAAGTGGGTGGGATATTTTTTCATTTTAACTAACTGTCAGTCAGAAGTTTCTAAGAAAATCAAGTATCTGTGTTTTAAGACACCATAAGCACCATAGTTAGAGTTTAACAACTATCTTTTTTTTGTGGGAGGTGCCAGTGTTGGATTGGGGTGGACAAAGTCAGAAGTCACATGACATCAGGTGATAGTTTCAGATTTATTTGAAATCACAAGCTTTTGGGACACTGCTCCCCCAACAACAAGACTTCACCTGACGAAGGAGCAGCACTCCGAAAGCATGTGATTTCAAATAAATCTGTCAGACTATAATCTGGGTTTGTGTGATTTCCGATAATATTTTTTGAAATGGATGACTTGGAATGAAGCTAAGAAAAGGGAACAATATTACCTGCAGCCAAAGAAAATTGTGTGAAGTAGCAAATAAATACATTTACAAGTACTAAATTTATAAACTGAGAGGCTGTTACTTTGAGCATTAGAGAACATTAAGAATGCCTTTACCTTCAGGCAATGACTGTTAGCTCACTGGTCAAAACATTTTAGATTTCTGCTGCATTTAAGTCATTGTAAGCATCAAAATTCATAGTTAGTCCTAGATTATCATTTACATTGTCATGAGAGATCTAGTTTTGTGAATATTGTGTGTGAAAGATTTTAAAATTTTGAATTTAGAACATTACAGAATGTTAGTGTTTGCCAAATGTGCAATAGTATTTTGGGATATCCTAAGCGTATGAAAAGTGCTTGTATAAAGGCAAATTGTTGGAAAATTCCAGCAGATCTGACAGCCCCTGTGGAAAACAATCAGAGTTAATGATTTGGGTCCAGTGACCCTCCTTCAGAACTGTTCTGTCAGACCTACTAAGACTTTGCAGCAATTTCTGTTTCTGTTTCAAATTTCCAGCATCTGCCGTTCTTTTGGGTTTTTTGTTTCTTTCTTTTAATACTACTTACATTTTTTGTGTAATGTTCTTGTCATAAACAACATTATCCTTTCTATGAAACAGAATAAGAATGTGAAGTAATCTACAACCACTTATTTTCTCACATTTTTGACTACATATAATGGACAGTTACAGCATTAAAAAATTCTGGCCCCATAATATATACTTCCTTGGAATGATAGAAAATTGGCAACGTTTCTGTCTGTTGCTCAAAATGTCAATGTAAGTTTGATTTGTTGCAATATTAATCTTAGATGGTTTGCTGTTGTCCTTCCATAGAGTTTTTCTGACCTTAACATATCTTTATTTGGCTTCAAACTGACTACGTGGTTGAAATAAGACAGGTTGAGACATATTTTTAAAGTTTGAACAGAGCACAGAAAATTGATATTTCAAATTCCAGTGGAACGGTCAGTCAAGCTTACATAAAGACAAAATCCACAGAAGCCTGGGAACCTGCCGGCTGTGTCTGTATTGCTCTGAAAATAATGATCTCGGCTTTGAGGTGGTAGATTTCCTAGGCATGCATTCAGGGTTGAAACTGATTTGTGCTGGAGGTAGCTCTTATGGATCAAAACAAAGTGCATCATTTGTTTTTAGCAAAATTCTTCACTCTTTCACAGTACACTGAAAGACAAAAACCAATCATCATGCACTATAGTAGGCATAGTTAATTTTTCATCATTGATTTATCAGAAAGTGATTTAAAAATAAATGTGCTTTTCTTTTCAGACCCTGTGTTTTGGTATTATGTGAAAGAACATCTGAATAAACATGAACTGCAACGATACTATTCTTTAAAGAATATCACTACAGATATAGGACGGGGCAGAGCCTGGCTTCGATCTGCACTCAATGAACATTCACTTGAACGTTATATGCATATGCTTCTTGCTGATGCAAATCTTCTAAGGTAATAAATGGTTGAAAAGTTGTTGCTTTTAACTTGTGTATCTGCTGAAGTTTTGATATCCTTTCTAATGTCTGTTGGCTGTTATGGGCTGTTACAGTATTCTGGCAAGAGTGCAAAAAAACTGCTCGAACTAGCTACACCCTTAGTCAAGATGTTCCAGTGCAGCTAAACTATCTGGCATCGGTCCACCATTATGTAAAATTGCTCAGGTATGTCCTTAGCACAAAAAGCCAGACAAAACCAACCCAGTGACTCTCACTGTTTATTTTGTTTCATCGACATGGATTGGACTTAGCAGCTTCTCAGGGCTGCTCGCTTGCTCACTTCACACCCACTTGGATGCTTAGAGCATCATCCCTTGCTTTGCCATTCCAATTGGTACAGTAAGGCAACCAGGCAAAATGCCTTGCTAGCAGCAGCCCTCTGTCAAGGCAGTATGTTGTTCTAGGAATGGTGCACTGTAAGATGGGAATAGAATCAGATGAAGGGGCCGCCAAAACAGATGGGTGACAGTTCATTATAACAACGTGTGAAGCTGGATGAACGCAGCGGGCCCAGCAGCATCTCAGGAGCACAAAAGCTGACGTTTCGGGCCTAGACCCTTCATCAGAGAGGCCCGAAACATCAGCTTTTGTGCTTCTGAGATGCTGCTTGGCCTGCTGTGTTCATCCAGCTTCCCACATTGTTATCTTGGATTCTCCAGCATCTGCAGTTCCCATTGTCTCTGGTGACAGTTCATTAGGCAAGTTTGGTTAGTTACAGCAAGAAATTTCACTAGGCCTCATGACAAGATCATTCCAGAAAAAGTTGATACAATTGACACTTAGCAAAAAAAATCCAAGATCCAGTCCATGATGTTTCTGTTCCAATTTGAGGTTGCAGGAAATCTCTTAAAGTCATTTGGAGCTTATTTAAGAGTGTAGATGAGTAGTTCTTAGTCTTTGTAAATTGACTTCTTAAAAGAAAAAGTCGTGAATCTTCAGAGCTGGCTTTGTGCCACCTGTTTTTGGCCGTCCTCATTGCTCATTACTTGTTGGAAAATGTAACTCCAGTTGTGCTTAGGCAGACAGATTAGTATTGAAGCTTGTATTTCGGAAATTTTGGACATCTGAATTAGTCTGTTCTTGATATTACTACGGGGGAATGTTTCAGTTCTGTCAATTTATATTTTTGTTAAGCTGCTTGAAACCACGTGCCCTGGTTTTGGGAACTAGTTTTAAAGATATATTTTTGTCATGTAACTATTTCCATGGTGTTGATTATTTTAGACATGTATAATGTATAGCTATGTCAAAGCTATTCGCTATAAAATGTTGCAAAGTTGTCATTTTACTGTCAATAATCAGGTGTTTGAAGTGTCATTATGGCTCAATTTTTTTTGGTTTGTTTATCTGAAGAATAACCGATCCTGACTGAATAGTTGTGGAACTTGGAATCTATTTATATAAGTACTGCACAGCACTTAAAGTAGACTACTTATGACTTAAAATGCAACTTTGTTCTTATGTGCTGTATTTTATGAGCATAGGAATCATTTTTTGTGAATCATGTAATTTTTAGTATCTTCTATGAAGATTGGTCCTTTATGAGGGAGGAAGAGCGTGCTAGCATGCTTCCTACGATGGCAGCAGGTAAGATATGCTATCAATGCATGTTTTCTAATGGCTGTGACTGTAATATTTGTGTATTGCTGGTATTCACACACAAAAGTAAAGTTGTTTTGCAAGTTGTGTACTTGGAGTTCCAACGCATTATGCAAATACTAGGCTGTATTGGCAGCTGCAGAATGCTGTGTGAAGACCTTGTTTGCAGTGCAGCAGGCTTTAAATACTCCCAGAATTTACCACATAAGAGTATTCGCATGAGCATTTGTTTTGGGCTGTTCAGATTTTATGCAGATTGTCTTTGTAATAGACTTACCTCAGCATTTTCCTGGTATAACTTGTGTATGCAGTAATGTGCCTTTGGGATCTGGTAGCTTTGCAGCCTGAATGCCTTTTGTGACAGAACTGAAAAATAGTTTATTTATTTGAATTTGGATTATAAAATGGTGTTGTTTAACTCGTAAAATTCAGGCATTAAAAATAATTGTTAATTTACACCCTCTGTAATTTATAACAATAAAGCTAAAGCATTGATGGCCAATCACATTAAGGATTTAGCGAGGTGAATTTATATCTGTATGTTGTCTGTTTTTTCTTCCTTCTGACTCTTAATGAGTATTTCTGAAGTTGTAGCCACTTTTTACTTAGTGCTAGTTCAGACATCTTACTGATTTGATTTAGATTTAACTCCTTGCAGATATCACTGAAGAATTTGTTGGTTACTTGTAGTACCTTCCATGCTTGTGAGGGTATAACATCAATCCTAATAACATTTCTGCAAAGTACAAGTGGTTGTGCGATAATGTGAATTGGCTGTAACGCGATTGATGAATAGTGGATGCTGTTTGGTTAACACAAACGTTCTGCTGTACAGGTGTAGCGATTTTCTATGGCGATTTCCTATAGCGCAATTTTGTATGGTGCGAGGTCATGCAAGAACGTAACTACCGCATTAAAGGAGAACTACCTGTATTACCCCGCCATATTACTGCTGGAATATTGGACTCTGGTAGAATGAGCACATTTTCTATTAAATGTTTTGTTGAAGTTGCTCTTCCTAACATTGCCATTTCCTGAGACATGAGATCACTTGGACTTGTACGATTGGAGAAAGTTAAATTAACTTAATCCTACCAGTTGTATTGATATAATAATACAGTTGATCTCAGTATCTTTGTTCTGGGATGGAGGAATAAATCAGCCAATGCTCTCATATCTGAGATAATGGGAACTGCAGATGCTGGAGACTCCAAGATAATAAAATGTGAGGCTGGATGAACACAGCAGGCCAAGCAGCATCTCAGGAGCATCTCTCTCTCTGATGAAGGGTCTAGGCCCGAAACGTCAGCTTTTGTGCTCCTGAGATGCTGCTTGGCCTGCTGTGTTCATCCAGCCTCACATTTTATTATCAATGCTCTCATATCTACTTTGTTTACCAGTGATCCCCAATATAAAGTTTTTGTCTAAGAACATTGAGTGATGCAGGAGCTTGGCAGTGATGTCTTTTCACAGGCCAGACTTGTGTATGTAGAACCATTCCTGAACATATTAGTAGCAGCTTACTCATGCTCTTAGAGAAGACATGTAGAGAAATGAGGGAGAAAGGTGAACAGAATTATTTTGAAGAAATGTGGAAACATCTATCATTCACAGTTTAAATTTTACAGTTCGGAGCTCTCAGTTTTGAGTGAGTATGCACAGTGAAAATGTGAAATGTCTATCCAAGCCAATACAAAGCATGTGTCCTGCACCATACTGAAAGAAGCTTTGCTTTCAAAGATACTTTTTCATTGTCTCTTCATCATGTTTGGTTTAAAGTTGACCTCTACAAGTAGCATCTCAGATACTAACAAAAACTGTGACAAATAGACCTTCTGAATTCTAAACAAAACTGCAGTACTCTGTACAGTTTTGGTCTCCTTACTTGAGGAAAGATGTACTGGCGCTGGAATGGGTGCAGAGGAGGTTAACTGGATTGATTCCCGGAGTTGAGGAGCTTGGCTAATGAGGACAGATGGAGTAGATTGGAACTAGGGGGATCTTATGGAAACATATAAAATTCCGAAGGGAATAGCTAAGATAGAAGCAGGAGGTTGTTTCCATTGGCACGTGAAACTAGAAGTTGGGGGAGGCATAGCCTCAAAATAAAGGGGAACAGATTTAGGACTGAGTTGAGGAGGAACTTCTTCTCCTGAAGAGTTATGAATCTGTGGAATTCACTGTCCAATGAAGCAGTTGAGGCTACCTTGTTGAATGTTTTTAAGGCAAAAAGATTTTTGGACAGTAACAGAATTAATGGTTATGGTGAACAGTCAGGTAAGTGGAGCTGAGCCCAGAGACAGTTCAGCAATGATTTTGTTGAATGGCAGAGCAGGCTTGAGGGGCCGGATGGCCTACTGTTGCTTCTACTACTTATGTTTGTACGTCTAAGATGTTTTGAAGACTGTACTTGAAACTTGCCAAACCAGTATTGTCTTTGGGGACCATTGCTGAAGATGTATAACTGGGTTTCCAGCAACTTTTACATTTGACTCAGTTTTGTTCTGGGAATTTAAGGTCTTGTACACAACTTGTAAAGCCCTGGAATTAGCTAATTTAGTGACAGACCATAACTGATAACTGATCCAGAGAATGGCAATGAGGTGTTTGCAAACACTAACTTAGTCATATAATAAAATTCAAAAAGATGTGCCAAGACCTTCCCACGTGACCACCATCGAACCTCCATGTGGAACAATTACTCGACATGCTCCCATCTCGTCTTATTATATGAAGTGAAAAGTATTCTGAGATTGAAGGATGGAGTTTTCATAAAACTTAGCAATTCCACAGCATTGTCCAGGACTGCCTTCATGTTGGTAAGTTGGCCTTTGGAAACCAGTGCTTTTTTATATAGACTACAATGAACTTGCTCCACTTTGGGAGCAGCTGGTTTCAGACATGCCACTCCTGACATGCCACTTCTCCGCTTGTGCCAGCAAATCATTGACTTTGCTTGACGAATGGAGACACCAGTGCACTGTGACCAAATGATAGTCTGGTTACTTATGAAGTATCAAATGACAATCTTTCACAATTTTACCTGCGGCACCCTATGCAGCAAAGGATATGTTATTATTTTATTCACTATCTTCCAGATGAACAATTAGCTCAAGTTTGAGATTGAACAAAAGCAGTTGGCAGTGCTTTGAGTCCAAATGGTCATTGTTGCAGTACGCTAAAACTGGCAAAAGAAAATATCCTCCTGTATCGAACTTTTAAAAGTCTGCACCAAAGGTTGTCCTAAGCCTACCATATTCTGACTGTAGAGTCAATTTGGTTGCTATTGACATGTAACAGCAAATGAGTTAAGATGTCATTGCTGTTAATTCGACATGACACTGCTGTTTGCTGGCATGAATGTTTGCATCTACTGCCCAAGCATGTAGCTGAGGGTAGTATTAGTTCCTCTGCTATAGTGTAAGGTTTTCACCCTATTGTTGTCATTTTGTGCATGGGTGCTGCTGAGAAATCCAGCATTTGTTACCCAGGCCGAATTATCATTGAATGAGTGGCTTGCTAGGCCTTTTCAGAAGGCAGTTAAGAGTCAACCATATTGCTGTGGGTCTGGAACCACACTTATGGATGACACATTTCCTTCCCTGATAGACATTATTGAACTAGATGGGGCTTTAGCATTATAATTTGGTCACTGTTAGACTGGCATTTTAATTCCAAATTTTTATTTGGAGTTTTAGTGAGATTTTAAACCGTGTCTCCAGAACATTTACCTGTGCCTCCAGGTTGCCAGTCTTGTGACATTACCACCATGCCAACGCCTTAACAACTCTATCCCACTAAGTACGCAGTTCCAAAGACCTGAATATTGTCATCAGCAGCAGTACGGAGCCAAACTGTTGTGCTCACTTGTATGCTTGAAATGCATAAATTCTTGTGGAATTTCAAGGCTTCATCCAAAAGAATCTATTCTGAAAATTGCTGTAACATAAAATAATAATTGGCCTTTTATCCTATGTGCTTCCTTGTGATGCAATCATACAGCTGTTAGGGGCACTGGTTTTGGGGTTAAAAAAGCTGCTTGTGTACCTTGACTTGTGCTATATCCTGCTTTCTGTTCTGAATTATTTTAGGAAGGATCGGTTTCTAAAAAGATCTTTTATGTGATGTGGGCATATATAATCCGTCCTTCATAATTGTGAGCTGCTTTCTTCAATGGCTCATGTCTGTCTGTTTCAAGTATGCCCAAAGTGCTGTTAGGAAGGCAATTTAATGATTTTGGCCAGTGACATTGAAGGAGCATTGATACAATACCAAGACAGGATGGTGTATGGTTTTCAATGAAATTTGTGGGTGGTGATACATCTATGAATGTACTGCTTTTGTCCTTCTGGGCTTTGGAATTTAAAGATTTTGAAGGTCCTGCGAAGGTTCCCAGGTGAGTTGTTGTGGAGTGTCTTATATAGTTCCCATTGTTGCCACTGTTTTTGTGTGGTTTCTGGGCCAGTGATTATGTTGACTGCTATGCCCTGGATAGTGTCAAGTTCCTTGTGTTCTGCACTCAGCTGGGCAAATCACATGATATGTCAGCCTTTGTTGCAAAGTGTTCAGTGCAGTAGGATGAAGAAGTCTTGCTGGACTTGTATGAGACTTTTAGTGAGGCTACGTGTTGAGTACTGTGTGTAGTTTTGATCCCTGTACCTAAGATAGGATTGATTTTTCTCCAGTGAAGTTTCATCACATTGTTTCTTTGGATGAAAACTTACCCCTGTGTGGAGAGCTCGAGTAGAATGGACCTGTACTCTCTGGTGTCTAGGGGAGTAAGAATTGATCTCATCGAAATGTACAAGATTTTGGGAGGGTAGATGCTGAGAGGCCATTTCCTTGATTGCAAAGTATAGAACTGGAGATAAAGTCTCAGGGCAAAGGAATGGTCATTTTGAACTAAGATGAGGGATATTTTTTTCTCTCTGAGGTTATGAATTTTTGGAATTATCCATTCCAGACAGCTGTGAATGTTCAGCCTCTGAATATGTTCAAAGCTGAGATCAGCAGGTTTTTGCATGAGGGAATTGAGGAGATTTGGGAGGTGGTCGCAGAGTGGCTTTGTCATGAGCTAGTCATCCAGAGACCTGAATACTCTGGGGATATGGGTTCAAATATCACTGTGGCAGGTAGTGAAATTTGAATCAACAAAAATCTGAAAATGGAAGCTAGGCTACGAGTGACCGTGAAACCATTATTGATTGTTGTAAAAACCCATCTAGTTCGCTAATGCCCTTGCAAAGGAAATCTGTCATCCTTACGAGATCTGCCTTGCCCGTGATGCCAGATCCACAATAATGCGGCTAACTCTAATCTGCCCTCTGAAATAGCCCTAGCAAGCCCATCAGTTCAAGCTATAAGTAGGGATGTTTAATAAATGTGCTCCAGCCGCCGACCTACATTTCATGAGCGAACATATAAAAAAGAAATTAATTGGGAAGAGGGTCATTGAATCAGCCATGATTTCATTTAAATGGTGGATCAGGTTTGAAGGGGCATATGGCCAGCTCCTATTTATTATGCTGTTAGGAATGTACTTGATAAATTGGAAAAGAAGTATAAATTTAATTTTTTCTTTAAATTATTTAACTTGTAAATTTTTTTTCTTTATTTATTAACGGGATGAGGGCATCACTGGCTAGGCCAGTATTTATTGTCCATCCCCAATTCCCCAGAGAGCAGTTAAGAGTCAACCACATTGCTGTGCGTCTGGATCAGATGTAGGCCAGACTAGGTAGGATGACATTTTTCTTCCCTAAAGGACATGAGTGAACCAGCTGGGTTTTTCCCTGACAATCATCAATAGCTTCATGGTCATTATTATATTCTTAATTCCAGATATTTATTGAATTCAGATTCCTCCATCTGCCATGGTGGGATTCAAACATTGTCTGGGTCTCTGGATTAACAGTCCAGTGATAATACCACGAGGCCATCACCACCTCCAAGAATGTGAAACTATCATTGAAAGCAATGTGTTTATTCCGTCTGGCAAGAATTGTACAGTGAATCATTTCTTTTATACTTAGCTGTTGCATTTTATTTGTAAACCAAATTATGCCAGAAAGTAGAAGTGTTCCAAACAGTTGGACATGGATATTTGGAAAATAGTTTTTAATGGAAAATAACTTCCAGTACCTGACTTCTTTTGGCCATAGCAAATGCAGAGGATGAACCTCAATTTTCCATTTATTGGTTGTTCGGAAATATATTTCAGTTCTGTTTTTATCTTCTTGGCATTGATTTGTCGCTCTGTGAAATTTGGTGGCATTTCCAAGATTCATTCCCTTTGATAGTATATAATTGAAGGTGCATAATTTGGGGGATGTAAATCACTGCGGTTGTATCACCTTAAATTTCCTGTTACTTGCATTTCCAGGAAATTTGGAGCTATTTGGGATTCGGAGGTGTTTTTGCAGATTGACTTAGAGAACAAATCATTCATTCCCAAAGGATATCTATTGGTTGTACTAAGCACTTGCCCTTTTTTAAAGTTGATGGAGGTGCTGGTCACTTTGTTAGCAAACATTTTACATCACAGAATGTAACTCGGTGATTTATAAGGCACATACTGAGGCCTCGATCTCAAAGTTATCGTGTAGATTTATACTAGAAATACAGCTTTATTTAAAAGTAATTAAGGGAATCCAGTCACAAATTATGTGGTAACTTGTCTCTTAATTTTGTTTAAAGGGTTAAACTCTATCCTCTTTGCAATCAACATTGACAATGAGGATTTGAATGGACCTAACAAGCCTGTATCTGCAGTTGCAAACCTATTAAAGGAATCAACGCAAAATGTCACATCCCTGTTAAAGGAATCCACACACGGGGTCAGTACGCTCCTGAAAGAAATCACAACAGCTTCTGCAGTGCCCAGTTTCATGCGACCTGAGCCTGAATCAGACCGACTGCCAGTTCTGTCTAAAACGGTGACTCAAGGTAATTTATTGTCTGAAACACAACAATGATAATGTCCTTAAAAATTATAATTGTAAAGTTAATAATTGTTCACTTCGTTTCTCTCTAATATGTATAAAAATTAGCTCATGCCTTTCCTTGGTCCTTTAGAACAATTTAAGTAGCGTGGAAACAAATTCTGAAGTTGTTGCATTGTTTAACTGATTGTATAGACTTGTTATATTGTTCATTATCCAGGAATATGTGGAACAGCACAGATGGATCTTAGTTCTTCATAAGTTTGTTACACTATCTGTATAGTCATTCTTGAATATTTTTCTGTTGGAAAATTTAGTTGCTATTTAAGAGAAAGACTGTTAGGCCAGACTGCTACTTAGATCAAGCTTTATTGTCTCCAGTAAAAATCTTTCTTCAGCAGTAATCCTACCTGTAGTATCATTTTCTTCGTGAAGCTACTTGGAATTGTTTACTTTCTGCATATGTTTTATGCGTACTATATTTTTGGCATTTTCGGTTTAGGGTGCTTTGGCCAAAGATCTGAGAGAGTGGCGAAGGTGAGGTCTCAAATTTGAAAAAATGGATGGTACAGCACAGAACAGGCCCTTCAGCCCACAATGTTGTGCCGACCATTGATCCTCATGTATGCACCCTCAAATTTCTGTGACCATATGCATGTCCAGCAGTCTCTGAAATGTCCCCAATGACCTTGCTTCCACAACTGCTGCTGGCAACGCATTCCATGCTCTCACAACTCTCTCTGTAAAGAACCCGCCTCTGACATCCCCTCTATACTTTCCTCCAACCAGCTTAAAACTATGACCCCTCGTGTTAGCCTTTTCTGCCCTGGGAAATAGTCTCTGGCTATCAACTCTATCTATGCCTCTCATTATCTTGTATACCTCAATTAGGTCCCCTCTCCTCCTCCTTTTCTCCAATGAAAAGAGACCGAGCTCAGTCAACCTCTCTTCATAAGATAAGCCCTCCAGTCCAGGCAGCATCCTGGTAAACCTCCTCTGAACCCTGTCCAAAGCATCCACATCTTTGCTATAATAGGGCGACCAGAACTGGACGCAGTATTCCAAGTGCGGTCTAACCAAAGTTTTATAGAGCTGCAACAAGATCTCACGACTCTTAAACTCAATCCCCCTGTTAATGAAAGCCAAAACACCATATGCTTTCTTAACAGCCCTGTCCACTTGGGTGGCCATTTTAAGGGATCTATGTATCTGCACACCAAGATCCCTCTGTTCCTCCACACTGCCAAGAATCCTATCCTTAATCCTGTACTCAGTTTTCAAATTCGACCTTCCAAAATGCATCACCTCGCATTTATCCAGGTTGAACTCCATCTGCCGCCTCTCAGCCCATCTCTGCATCCTGTCAATGTCCCGCTGCAGCCTACAACAGCCCTGGATGTGTAGTCCCAATCAAAGTGGTGTCCTTCCTCATCTGTATGTAAGGATACGAGTGACAGTGGGTCATGTCGTTTTGTGGCTAGTTGATGTTCATCAACTATGAACATCAACTAGCCACAAAACGACATGACCCACTATCACTCATATCCTTACAGAAAGCTGAGGAAGGACACCACTTTGATTGGGACAACACATCGATCCTAGGACAAGCCAAACAGAGACACACACGAGAATTCCTAGAAGCATGGCATTCCAACCGGAACTCCATCAACAAACACATTGATTTGGAGCCAATCTACCATCCCCTGAGAAAAAGAACAGGAAATGACATCACCAACACAGGAAATGACATCACCAACACAAGGAAACCTAAACAGATAAATAGAAAGCGGGACATAACACCAGCGCTTCGTCGGAGGCTCACTGTTGATGTTACCTAGAATGGTGACAAAACATCTGGGAACAAACCTTACAGCTCAGTGAACCAGCTTACATCCGGAACAAAATAAAGACCCACTCTCTTGTGGACCGAGAGGAGGAGAGTGCTGTCTTGGAGGTGAAAGGAGGACATCGGGTTGGCTGTGCACCCTTGCGACCATTGGATCTTAATGCTGGCTTCGACCTAACGCTGGTTCAGGGGAGCAGCCAACCTGCAACGATGGCTGCGGCAAGTGCTCGTGCCCCAGGTCAGGGGGTCCGGAACACCATCCGTGTTTCTGTAAAGGAGGTGGATGAAGGTGCACCTGTGGACCGCACCTTCTTTGTGAAGTGGGTCCTGGTGGACTGTTGTGGGTTCGCTGCTGCGGACATTTACTGCCTGCAGGATTTCCCCGGAGGAGGCTATTATGACGTGATCTTCAGGAGTGCCAAGCTTTGTGAGCGCTTCCTGGAGGTTTTCCAGGAGAAAGGAGGTGAGGGCCCCCTCTCTGTATTGACCGCTGTCCCGCTGTTTGTGATGCCAGCACAGAGGAGCCGTATGGTGACTGTACATATGTACAACCCGTATGTGCCAGCAGTTGATGTCCTGACATTGGAAGGTATGTGAAGGTGGAAGGGGACCTAACTGACATCGTGGACCCCTTTGGCATCTGGACCAGTAAGAGGCAGGTCAAGGTGACGCTGAGGATGGGCGCGGACGGGAATGTCGTACACCCACCGTCCAGCTTCGCGATCGGCGGGAGCAGGGGCTACCTGACCTATGCAGGGCAACCTAAAGTCTGCCATGCCTGTGGTAGGTCAGGTCATGTGGCGGCCGACTGCAAAGCCACCATCTGCAGGAACTGTAGGGAGGAGGGACACCTTGCAAAGGATTGCCCACGAGAGAAAAGCTGCAACCTTTGGGGGGAAGCGGGCCACCTCTATAGGGCATGCCCACAGCGGGGGACCACCTACGCCCAGGTCGCCGGCAGGGGCAATGCGGGGCCAGCCCCCCCCGGAGGAGAGGAAGGCACCAGGGCCCAGCAAGGACCCCACTAATGTGCAGGAGGGCCCAGCCCCGCAGGATGGGCCCGAGGCCAGCAAAGCACCCATGCAGGCTCCGATCCCCCCCGATAACCCGGAGTCGATGGAGGCGGCGACAGGCGACCCAGGGGAGTGGACAACTGTCCGGAAAGCGAGGAGGAAGGTGCGTTGACGGGCCCAGGAACCGCAACCATCAGGCGGGAAGAGGCAGCTACAGCGGGGCTATAAGAGCTCCTCTGACGAGGGGGATTCGGAGAGGGCCCACCCGAAGCAGAAGTTAAAGATCTCGAGGGGGAAGGAAAGCAGCACCCTGCTTCCAGGTGACGGGAGGCGTCCTGAGGCTCCCTCCGACACCCAGTCAAGTGCCGCTGGAGCACTGGAGGGCCCCCCGGAACTTCCAGGCGGGAAGGAGGAAACAGCGCGTCCCCAGCCTGACCCGGAGCCGGACCCTCCTGCCTCCGCACCCCTGACGGGGGGATGCCACCCGGAAGGCAGCACGGACGGTTTCCTGAGCCCGGAGAGCGTCCAGTGGTTAGCCCGGGCAATGGGCATGAAGGGACAGATGGAGGGGCTGGACCTTGGACTTGGGGAGGGTACTGCTGTCACTGCCCACAATGGGGGTACGAGTTGCAAGCATTAATGTGCGCAGCGTTAAGTCAACTGCAAGATGTGTGTCCACGTTGGCCTACCTGACCACCATCAAGGCGGACCTCCTGTTTCTGCAGGAGTGCGGGATACCGCACCTCGGCAGGTACGGGAAATGGTCCGGCGCTTGGACCTGTGGGCCTTCGATCTGGTCGGGGGGTAACGACTGTCGCTCCTCGGGCCTGGTTATTCTGCTGCGGGGGCACAACTTCACCATCTCTCAAGTTCAGGAGGTGGTGGGGGGGGGGCGCCTCCTAGTGGCTGACATCACCTACAGCAATGCTCCCCTGAGGCTGATCAACATGTACGCCCCAGCGGTACGGAGTGAGCGGTTGGCCGTCCTGCAGCGGCTTCCACCCCTGCTGGCGACGTCCAGGCCGGTCATCCTAGGTGGAGACTTCAATTGCACCATTGATGGGCACGGTGAAGGATGCCAAGCTGCTCGACGTCTTCAGCACCCCTGCAGACGGAGCACAGCAGAGGTACACCTGGTCGCGGCCAGACGAGTCTATCCGCTCAAGGATAGACTTCCTGTTTGTGTCACGGACGTTCTCAGTCGGGTCCACCGGCGTCGAGCTGGTGTTCTTCTCTGACCACTGCCTCCTGCTGGCCGACTGTCACTTACAGGACGACCAGCCGGCAGGCAAGGGGACGTGGAAGCGCAACACGACTCTGTTGACCCCAGAGAACGTCGAGGAGCTTAAGAGGGAGTACGCCGGTTGGAGAACCGTGAAACCCCTCTTTGAGTCTCCAGGCGACTGGTGGGAGACGGTGAAGGAGAACATCAAGAGGTTCTTTGTCCTCAAGGGTGTTCAGAAGGCAAGAGAGAGGCGGGGAAAGCTGTCGCGACTCCAGAAAAGGGTGCAGAACCTGCTCCTTCTGCAGTTGATGGGGGTCGATGTCACGGAGGACCTCCGCGAGGTGAGGTGCCAGCAAGCCTCGCTTTTCGCCGCGGAGGCCTCCCGGATAATCTTCCGGTCCAGGGTCCGCTCCGTGGAGCAGGACGAGACGTGCTCGCTTTCCTTCTTTCAGAAGGTGCACAAAGAGAGCTCTGTGCTTAGCCGGCTGAAGGAGGACGACGGCTCGGTGACGTCGTCTCGGCCCGACATTTTGAGGATCAGCAGATCCTTCTCTGCCGGACTGTACGACACGAAGCCCACGGACAGCACGGCCTCCGAGTCGTCCCTGTCGTCTATCATGGAGGTCTTAGACGACGGCATGAGTGAGTGGCTGGACCGGCCTATATCCCTGGACGAGCTGACCAGAGCCCTCAAGTCATTGGAGAGGAATAGGACTCCCAGAAGCGACGGCTTACTGGTCGAGCTGTATTCCGCTCTGTGGGGCCTGGTCGGCCAGGACCTGCTGGAGGTGTATGATAGTGCACTTCGGGCAGGGGAAATGTGCAAGTCCATGAGGAAGGGCATCATCACCCTCATTTACAAGAGGAAGGGGGAGAGGGAAGAAATTAAGAATTGGCATCCCATTTCACTTTTGAACGTAGACTACAAAATCCTGGCCAAGGTCATAGCCAACCAGGTCAGGTCTGTCCTGGAGTCAGTGATTCACCCTGACCAAACCTGTGCTGTGCCGGGCAGGAAGATCGCTGAGAGCCTCGCGCTCATCAGGGATACGATCACTTACGTACAGGACAGGCGGGTGGACACCTGCCTTGTCAGCCTGGACCAGGAGAAGGCTTTCGACAGGGTCTCTCATGCTTACATGAGGTACGTCCTCTCCAAATTGGGGTTCGGGGAGGGCATCCGCAATTGGATCCGGCTGCTCTACGCCAACATCGTTAGCGCAGTCTCGATCAACGGGTGGGAATTAGACAGTTTTCCTGTTCGATCTGGAGTCAGGCAGGGCTGCCCGCTCTCTCCTGCCTTGTTCGTGTGCTGTGTGGAGCCCTTCGCCGCCTCCATCAGGAAGGACGTGAGCCTGAAGGGCGTGACTATCCCAGGCAGCGGAGGCTTTCAGGTCAAGACCTCTCTGTACATGGACGATGTTGCCGTCTTCTGCACTGATCGTCGGTCGGTGAGTAGACTATTGGACATCTGCGGCCAGTTTGAACTGGCCTCGGGTGCCAAAGTCAATAGGGGTAAGAGCGAGGTCATGTTCTTCGGGAACTGGGACAACCGCTCCTTCATCCCCTTCACAGTCAGGACAGACTGTCTGAAGGTGCTGGATGTTTGGTTTGGTGGAGCTGGGGCGTGCAGTAAGACTTGGGAGGAGCGTATCACCAAATTGAAGCAGAAGCTGGGCAGGTGGACGCTCCGGTCCCCCTCCATCGCGGGTAAGAACCTGGTTGTCAGGTGCGAGGGGCTTTCGGTACTGTTGTATGTGGCGCAGGCCTGGCCTATTCCCTGGACCTGCGCCGCTGCGGTCACCCGGGCCATCTTCCACTTCATTTGGGGGTCGAGGATGGACCGGATCCGCAGGGACACCATGTACAAAGACCTGGAAAATGGGGGAAAGGGCGTACCGAACGCCACCCTCGCCCTGACGGCTACCTTGGTGTGCGGCTGCATCAAGCTGTGCGTAGATCCTCAGTACGCAAACACCAAGTGTCACTACTTACTGAGGTTCTACCTGTCCCCGGTGTTGCGAAGGATGGGCCTGGCCTCATTGCCGCGGAACGCTCCGAGTAGTTGGACCGTTCCGTACCACCTGTCCTTCGTGGAGAAATTTTTGAAAGGAAACACCTTTGACCACAAGGCCGTCAGGCAGTGGTCAGCACGTAGTATCCTCGGGACCCTTTGGGAAAAGGAAAGGGTGGATCCCGTCGTGTGGTTCCCCACGCAGACTGCCGAAGTCGTTTGGCAGAATGCCTCATCGCCAGAACTTTCAAACAAGCACAAAGACATTGCTTGGCTGGCGGTGAGAGGGGCTCTGCCAGTGAGATCATTTATGCATGCCCGGAATCTCTGCACCACCGCACGCTGCCCTCGAGGTGGCTGCGGGGGGGACGAGACTGTCGATCACCTCCTTCTGGAGTGTGCCTATGCGCAGGAGGTCTTAAGGGGGATGCAGTGGTATTTGTTGAGGTTTGTCCCGAGCAGCTCCGTGACGTGGGACTCCGTGCTGTACGGGCTGTTTCCGGGGACGCACACCGAGACCAACATCAACTGCGCCTGGAGGACCGTCAATGTGATGAAAGACGCTCTTTGGTCTGCCCGCAACTTGCTGGTCTGCCAGCTGAAAGAACTGACCCTGACCGAGTGTTGCAGACTGGCGCACTCCAAGGTCCAGGACTACGTGCTTAGGGACGCGCTAAAGCTTGGGGCAGCCGCCGCCAAGGCGCGGTGGGGAAAGACCACCGTATGAACCCCCTCGTCCAGAATAGGAAAAAGAACCCTGCCTGGTAACTGGGCCCAGCTGGCGCCTTCCCCACCTGGTCGGGGGCCAACTGGGACTGTGCGGGGTGACAACTGCCGGGGCGGTTTCTTTGCTTTGCTTTTTTTTCTCTCTGTTTTGTTTTTTCCTTTAGTTGGTGTACGTGCCCCCTGGGTAACCCGGAGTGGCTTGCATGACTGGGTAGGTGTATAAATGTTTTATTTTTTGTACATTCTATGAATAAAGTATATTTTTTTCAAATAAAAAAAGGTGGCAAAACATCTGAAAACTATCCTTCCAGCTCAGCGAGCAAACTCACATCCAGAACCTCAACCTGAGCTACACATCTTCTCAAAACTCGCTGGAAGTATATACAGAATGTGGTTTAAAAGAAAACAATATCTAAAAAAGGCTACAAAAAAATCTTTGGGTGATTTCGATGGCATGACTTCTTTAAATGACATGGCCAGTAATTCTGTGCTCTTCAAGTGGAATCCCGGATCTTCATTTCCAGCTGTAAAGATTGACAGGTGACATACGTGAACTCCCTTGTCCCTTGAAACATTCTTGGAAACCTTGTCTGAAACCTCTGTAAAACCTTCCGTTGTACCTTCTGTCAAGTTCTCTTGGCCTTCAGTTGACTTCACATTTTCAGACTGCCTTGGTGTGATTTAACTTGATCTTCAGGATTCTCATCCAGCAACATAACCACTGCACCCTGCTGAGCTGTTACCTATAAGTTCATGTGTGTGATGCACATTGCTGGTTTAATTATGTTTCTGCAGGTGTACACTACAAATAATTAAGGTTGAAGTGTTGGATGAAAGAATACAAAAATATGCATATTTTTTCCAGTTTAAGACACAATAGATGGACAAGGATTTATTCTAAGTTTGATTGAGAGGGACAGATGATTACATTAAAACTGGAGAGAAAGTAACAGGTGCTTTGAACCTCGATGTTGTGATTGCAAGCTTTGATGCCAGTTTGGAGCATGGAAAATGATCACTTAGTCAGCTGGTAACTACTGGAGAAAGAATTTCGTTTATGTTGCAGCAAAGCTAACTTAAGCATAAAATAAAATGCTTGTATGGTCACTTAGGAAGGATAAAATGCGGAAAAAGTGGAGAAGCTTTAAAAAAAACACTTAGAGTCACACAGTATGGAATCAGATCCTTCAGTTCAACTAGTCCATCCATATGACTGTAATCGTAATAAACTAGCCCCAGCTGCCTGCATCTGGCCCATTTCCCTCCAAATGTCTTTCAAATGTTGCAGCTGTACCCGCGTCCATCACTTGTGGAAGTTGATGCCACACATGAACCACTTTCTTTTTAAAAAAAAAGTTGCCCTTCAGGCCTTTATTAAATTTTTCTCCTCTCATCTTAAAAATGTACCCCTAGTCTTAAAATCCCCCACACTGGGGAAAAGACACAAGCCATTCACCTTATCGATATCCCTCATGCTTTCATAAACTTCTATAAGGTCACCCCTCAACCTCCTACGTTGCAGCGAAAGAAGTCCCAGCCTGTACTTATAACTCAAACCCTCTATTCCCTCAACATCCAGATAAGTCGTTTCTGAACCCTCTCCTTATTAATATTGTTCCCATAACAGGGCGACTAAAAGTGGACGCAGAACTGCAGAAGAGGCCTCACCAATGTCCTGTACAACCTCATGACGCCCCAGCTCTTAGACTCAAAGGTCTGAGTAATGAAGGCAAGTTTGCTAAACACCTTCTTAACCACCCTGTCTACACGTGATGCAAACTTCAAGGAATTATGTGCCTGAACACTTATACCTCTTTGTTCTACAATACTATCAAGGACCTCCTTTTAGTTGTCTAAGTCCTGCCCTTGTTTGTTTTGCCAAAATGCAAGACCTCACATTTATCCAAATTAAACTCCACCGGCCACTCCTCAGCCCATTGGCCCAATTGATCGACATCTCTTTTGTAACCTTGGATAACCTTCTTCACAATCCGCTATCTCACCAATTTTGATGTCATTTGTAAACTTACTTACCATGCCTTCTGTTTTCTCACCTAATATCTATAAATAATAATTTGTATAAATGACAAACAAAAGTAGACCCATCTCTGATCCCTCTGGAATACTGCTGGTAACAGGCTTCCAGTCCGAAAGACAACCCTCCTCCATTACTCTGTCTCCTGCCGTTAAGCCACCTTTGTTTCTAGTTGGCAAACTCACCCTGAATCCCATGTGATCTGACTTTACTAATTAGTCCACCATGCGGAACCTTGTCAAAAGTGTTACTAAAATCTAAGTAAACAATGTCTACCCCTCTGTCCTCAACAATCTTCATTTGTGAGACATCATTTCCCTCTCTCAAAACCAGACTGACTATCCCTAATCACTCCTTGCCTCTCCAAATGCATATAAATCCTGTCTTTCAGAATCACTTCCAACAACTTACCCATCACCGAAGTCAGACTCATCGGTTTATAATTCCCAGGCTTCTTCTCAGATCCCTCCTTAAACAAAGGCACAACATTAGCCATCCTCTAGTCATCCAGCATCTCACCTGTAGTTATAGACAATGCAAATATTTCTGAAAGGGGTCCTGCAATTTCCTTTCTCACTTCCCAAGTTGTTCTAGGATACGCTAGTTCAGTTCCTGGAGATTTATCCACTTTTATATTTTCTAATACCTTCAGTACTTCTGCTATAATGTGAACTGTTTCAAAACATCGTTGTTTCTTTCTCACGAGTTCTCTAGCCTCCATTTCTTTCTCAACAGAAAAAAAATGCAAAATCTTCATTTAATACCTTCCCATTTCCTGAGGTTCACCACAAAACAACCTCATTGATATTTAAGGGGCCCTGCTCTCTCTCTTTTGCTTTTAATGTGCTTGTAGAATCTCTTTGGATTATCCTTAACCTAATCTGCCAAGGCTATCTCATATCTCCTCTTTGCTTTCCTGATCTCCATCTTAAGAATGCCCTCTTTGTATTGTTCAAAAGATTCATTTGAACCTCTTTGTCAATATCTAATATATGATTCTTTGTTCATTCCTAACAAGAAACCTCAATATCTTTATTCATCCACTGTTCACTAATCCTACCAACCTTACCTTTCACTCTAACAGGAACATAACAACTCTGAACTCTAGTTACCACACTTTTTTGAGAGCCTCCCACTTACCTGATGTCACTTTACCCGCGAACTTAGGGAATGGTGAAGGTTTCAAAGAGGAATGTGTAAATAAAGTACTTGAATCTGAAGCAGAGCTGTCGGTTAAAGGTTTTGGAATTGAAAGGACAGTGTAATTTGTACTCCAGGGCAAATTTTAATCTGTTTAACAAAATAAATAAGAAACTTGATAGCACAAATGGAAGCCATTTGGTTCAGTGTTCTCTGCTGACCAAAATGTGTTTATTCAGATTAATCTTGCCATCCACATCTTCCTTGAAAATGTGTAGATTATTGTGTATCAAGTACCTAAAAAAGGATGTTTTAAATGCAGTGAGGGTTTCCGTCTCTCTGACCTTTTCAGGCAGTGAGCACTACCTTCTGGATGAAAAAGAACACTTAATTGCCACGGTTAATGAAAAATTACTTTAATTCTGTGCCATTTGATTATTGACTTTTCTTGCTCTTAAGGGTGATGTGAAGGTGGACTGGGATGGAAAAGCCAGAAGTCATACAAAACCAGGTTATAATCCAACATGCTTATTTGAAATCACAAGCTTTCTGAGAACTGCTCCCTTGTCACTGTATCGAGGTTCCTGATAGTTTTATATACTTCAAGTAATTCTCCCATCTGCTGTCTCTGTTCCAAAGAAAACAATCTCAGCCAATTCATTCTTGCCTCCTTCCTAATATCATCTATTTCAGGCAACAACCTCATGAAAATCCTCTGTACACACATCATTCCTTTGTTGTGATGATATCAAGATGTTAGTAGTACTCCAGCTGTGGTCTAACTAGTGTTTAATACAGTTCTGGCATAACTTACTTGTTCTTACATGTTATGCTTTTGTACAGTATGCTTCGGCCAGTAATGGAAAGTATACCACTTGCCTTCTTAAATACCTAATCTCTCTGTCCTGGTATCTTCATGGAACCATGAACGTGCAGTTCAATGCTTTACTCTTCCTTCTATTATTTATTTCCTCAAATCTGATTCTAGATTGAGTTCTGTTTGCCACTGTTAATCCTAGGTGCAGTCCATTGATATCTTCCTGATCAGAAACCAAATGTCCTAATTTTAAATAATCTGCCATCTACTTAAATATGTCCATCATGTTTTATTTAAAAATGATTGATATATTCCCACAAATAACAACACCCCAATGACAACAGTCCATAGAAAGTTTCAGTTTCACTCATTTGGACAATTTTATGTGAAATTATCTGGAAGAAGTGAGTGCATTTTGAAGCATTTCATGTGGATATATCTGTGTTGCAGTAAAACTTTGGCACTTTGAGGAAAAACTCCTGAGGTATTTAGTGACACAAAATATAATCAAAATGAGTAATTAAAACAAAACAGATTAACTTCAGTCATAGTACTTCTTTCTTACAGTGCTAAAACGTGCCAATTAATTCTGGAGATAGTAGGAACTATCAATGCTGGAGAATCTGAGATAACAAGGTATACAGTTTGGTGAACACAGCAGGCCCAGCAGCATCAGAGGAGCAGGAAGGCTGACGTTTCGGGCCTAGACCCTCCTTTAGAAATGGGGGAGGGGAAGGGAGTTCTGAAATAAATAGGGAGAGAGGGAGAGGTGGATAGAAGATGGATAGAGAAGAAGACAAGTCAAAGAGGCGGGGATGGAGCCAGGAAAGGTAAGTGGAGGTGGTGAGTTAGGGAGGTGATAGGTCAGCCCAGGGAGTACGGACAGGTCAAGGGGGTGGGATGAGGTTAGTAGGTAGGAGATGGGGGTGGGGCTTGAAGTGGGAGGAGGGGATAGGTGGGAGGAAGGACAGGTTAGGGAGGCAGGGACCAGCTGGGCTGGTTTTGAGATGCGGTAGGGGGAGGGGACATTTTGAAGCTTGTGAAACGCGCATTGATACCATTGGGCTGCAGGGTTCCCAAGCGGAATATGAGTTGTTGTTCCTGCAACCTTCGGGTGGCATCGTTGTGGCACTGCAGGAGGCCCAGGATTGACATGTCGTTCAGAGAGTGGGACGGGTAGTTGAAATGGTTCATGACTCGGAGGTGCAGTTGTTTGTTGTGAACCGATTGTAGGCGTTCCACAAAACAGTCCCCAAGCCTCCGTTGTATTTCTCTGATGTAGAGAAAGCCAAATTGGGAACAGCGGACACAGTATACCACATTAACAGATGCGCAGGTGAGCATCTGTTTGATGTGGAATTATGACTCAATCATTACTCAATTAATTCTGGATTTCTTTTTTCTTCAATAGATGGAAAAAGTAAAAGAGAAAAGAAAAAAAAGAAAATGGTGCCAAATATCATCTCATTTGATGGAGACAATGAGGAGGAGGAGCAAAGCTCTGCCGAGCAAGTGAAAACTTCAGATTTAACAAGAGAAAGCTCTGAGGAAAATTCAGAAAGATCCTCTTCAGCTGTTTCTTCAGCCATAGATTCCTCCATGATTTTAGCTTCTTTTAGTCCAGATTTGAATAGAAACCCAGATTCAAATGAAAAGCAATTCCACAGCAGTTTCTTGAAAACTGTGGACGTTTGCCTTAATGGTGATTCCAGTCACAAGAAGCTAGATATGAAAAGTATTGATGATGATGACGACGATGATGAAGATGAAGATGTAGATCGAGAGCACATATACCAAAAGATCTCTCAAAGTAGAGAGAATGAAGAGGGCAGACCTGATTCTGAACAGTGAGTGTTTAAAATTAGAATGTTTCCTTTGCCAGTTTGTTTTTAAAGCTAAATATGGCACATTTTTTCCTTTTTTCAAAATGTAATTGATGAGAATTACCTTTGATTACAGTTAGCATTTCTCTTGTGCTGATTTTCGTAGTCTTGTTGGAGGCCTCCAATCATTTTCACGGCTATGAATTAATGCAATTGATGAAACATTATTTGAGAGAAACAGATACACATATCCTCAAAAGATATGAACACAAGGTCGCTTTTTAATGTGGTGTCAGCCTGTGAAGAATAAAATAAGAGATGGAGCTGGGGACAATAGATTCTGGGGCACTTGAACTCCTTCCTTACATTCTACTAGAATGTCATACTACTCAATAGTAGATATCTAAACAAAGTATTTTGATGACCTTTTATCTATTTTTGTCAGCTAATAATGCAGGTATTTTCTTTTCACATATTCTTGCCTCTTCAGACACATCGAAACATAGTGGATAGGAGCAGGAGTTGGCCATTTGATGACTCAAGTCTGCTCCACATTAAATATGACCATGGCTGATCATCAAGCTCAATACCGTAATCCCTGCCAACCATCATTTCCACCAATACCCTACCTGCCTGCACAATATCCCTTGATCCCTTCAGCCACAACAATTGTATCTACCTCTTTCTTGAAAATGTGTCATGTTTTGGCCTTAACCACTTTGGAGGTAGTGAATTCCACATGTTAACCACTTTGGGTGAAGAAATTTCCTAATCTCAGTCCTAAAACCCCTTATCCTTGAACTTGTGACCCCAGTGAGTCGATTACATTTACTGTTCTATTTTTCCCATTTGTTTAATTGGGAAAATCATGGAATGATTGTGGGAATTGAACAATTAAATTTGGAATTTGAGGCCAGAGATATTTTATTAAGAAGTATGTAAATAGCTGTTTAGCAGCACAAAACTTAAGAATTGCTGAACTAAAGACGGATTTTATCAAACTTCTCACCTGTTACTGATCAGAACAATTCACAAGAATGCGAATGTAAGCGGGTAAACAGTTGTTCTGAATGAGAAAAGAATATCTGAATTGGTGTCAAGTGGATACTGATTGATGGAGGTATTACCCATAGAGAATGCAACAATTAGTAAGTTACATTTTTTGATGGTGCAACTGTTATGGTAGATAAAACGTGCCTATAGGTGTTAATTATTTGGACTTACAGAGCACATTCATTGAGGTTCCACAGAAGTGACTGTTTGCAATACTGAAAGTATGTAGAATTGTGGAAACTATACTGTCTTGGCTAATGAACGGTTAGGAAGTGGCAGACAGTGAGTCAAAATCATCAAAAGGTTCAAGTGGTTGATTTTTCTACACTTCCTCACACATTCTTTGTCTTGGGCACAAAAATGTGTCCTACACTGAACAGTACAGCGTAGAAAAACCTTGTGTGTTAGCTGTACTGTAAGTATTTACTGTCAGAATTTTAACTTTTCGAACTAGTAATCATGAAATTTTGCCTTTGGCCTTTTTCTTGCAGAGGATATTTGAAATGTCAGATTGATGGTGATAAATTCTATTGAGAAAGAATTAAGGTTGTTGCAATTTGGGATATCCATCCATAAATTATGTAGGTTTAGTTAGAATTTATAAATATATCAGGGTTTTCCCCTGATTTTTAAATAATAATTGTGTATATCGGCAGAAATATTTTTCATGACTTACTCCATTCACTGCAGTATCATTCTGCTGCACAGTATATGGAAAGCAGGCGCAATGCATCTATAGCTGTGTGTAACTCTGTGCCAGTTTTTGGAGTTTCTTAGCTGTTATTAGCACTATCATTAAGCATATCTTAATTCTTCACTGAACCTTAATTTATACAATTATCAGAATTCTGTTTCTCCTTCTGACTTAAAATCTAATGAATTAGCCCATAAGATATAGAAGCAGAATTGGGCCACCCTAATTATTCAATAAGGCCCACAATTGGTAGTGAGTTGAGAAGATTGCCCATGTATCTTCTCACCCAGCACTTATTACCTCTTTCAGGAAACTCACCCAATTGGTATCCCTTCTCACAACATCGGGAGAAGAAAATCATGCCCTACCTGTCCCTTCATGCTCAGGGAAAAATCAAAAGAACAAAGTTCAATTAAAAAGCAGTTGAGAACCTTTAAGGAGGTGAAGTTTTTTTTAGTTTAAAGAAAGGACTTTCTAATCAACTAATTGGGACATGTCACAACATCCCTCTGAGTTAGGTGGGACATGAACCCAGATCATTTGATCAAGGTAAGGACACTGTGCCCCAAGGTTCTCAAATGTGGTTCTTTACATGTGCTGAAGTCACTTTCCAGTGAGAACACTCTGAATAGTTATGATCCTCAAATTAAGGGACACTTAATGAAGATTCTGTGATGAAGGGGTTTCTTGTGAATTCCCTGTCTAATTTATTGGTGACTATCTTATGTTAATAACACCTAGATTTGCTCTTCCCCTCAAATAGCAGCGTTCTTCATTGTCTACTTCGTTGAAATCTTCTATAATTTTGTGCAAAGACTTGCAAATTTGTCATGGACCAGGTCAGACCCCCTCAAAATATTTTAAGAATGTAGCTAGACCCTAACTTGTCCTTTCTTTAAAGGTAGATGTGAAGTGGGTGTTCTAGGTGTGATACAACTGGTCAAACCACTTGGCTTTTAGCAAAACACAATATATTTAAATGCTACAGTTAAAACACAACCAAAGGAAAGCGGAACTTAGAATAACAACTTATGGAAAACTTAACCCAAAGAGCAACTACTATTAATTACCAGGTCCAGTACAGTAACACCACTTAAATATACCCTTTGGCAAAATGGTAGATTCAAACGCAGATTCTTACAGGCAGGAAGAAACAATATCCAGAGAGATTTTAGAGAAAGTTAGTCAGGAATCCTTTACTGAGGCTTGCAACACCTCTGGTACTCACAACATCTTGTGACTGCGGAGATAGTAGGTACTGCCGAAGCCGGAGAATCTGAGATGACAAGATATAGAGCTGGATGAACACAGCAGGCCAAGCAGCATCATAGGAGCAGGAAAGCTGACATTTTGGGTCGAGACCTTCAGAAAAAAAATTTCAGCTTTCCTACTCCTCTGCTGCTTGGCCTGCTGTGTTCAAACAGCTCTATATCTTGTTATCACATCTTGTGACTGGTACAGCTTTTCTAAAAAAAACACACTGATAAAAACCTGGTGCGGTCATACAGGACCTTGGTGAGGCTACACCTTGAGTATTGTGTGTAGTTTTGATCTCCTAGTCTGAGCAAGGTCATTCTTGCTATTGAGGGAGTCAAGCGAATGTTCACCAGACTGATTCTCGGGATGGCAGGATTGGTGTACGACGAAAGACGAGATCTTCTGGGCTTGTATTTGCTGAAATTTAGAAGAATGAGGTGGGTATTTCACAGAAACATACAAAATTCTGATAGGACTGGACAAGTTAGATGTGACAAGAATGTTTCTACTGTTGGGGAAGTCCAGGGCAAGAGGTCACAATCTCAGATTAAGGGGTAGGCCGTTCTGCAGTGAGATAAGGAAGAATTTCTTCATTCCGAGAGTTTGAACTTGTGGAATTTTCTCCCACAGGAAGCTGTTGGGCCCAGTTCATTAGATATATTCAAGAGGGAGCTGGATGTGGCCTTGCAGCTGGAGGGTCTTGGGTTACGGAGAGAAGACAGGAATGGGATACTGAGACTGCATGATCAGCCATAATCGTATTGAATGGTGGTATAGGTGTGAAGGGCCAAATGGCCTACTTCTGCACCTATTTTGTGCATTTTTTTTTAGATTCGATTCCCGACAGTATGGAAACAGGCCCTTCGGCCCAACAAGTCCACACCGCCCCTTGGAGCATCCCACCCAGGCCCATCCCCCTATAAATTACACATCCCTGAACACAATGGGCAATTTAGCATGGCCAATCCACCTAGCCTGCACATCTTTGGACTGTGGGAGGAAACCGGAGCACCCGAAGGAAACCCACACAGACACGGGGAGAACGTGCAAACTCCGCACAGACAGTTACCCGAGGCTGGAATCGAACCTGGGTCCCTGGTGCTGTGAGGCTGCAGTGCTAACCACTGAGCCACTGTGCCACCCTCTTTGTTTCCAAGTTTGGGAACAATAGAAAAGCAACTAACCGTTTATAAAATAAGTCATTTATTTTGTTGTATAGAAATGTGGGAATTCTAAGTTTATAGCATGCATTTAAATGGACACTGGATAAACATGGCAAAGATGATGATTATGATGGTAGATTGAGATAACAAAGATAGAAATTGGCTTGTTTTGAGCATAAACACTGACATGGACTGGTTGGAACGAATGGCTTGTGTCTGTGATGTGTGTTCTATGTAATCCGAGTTAATTCTCTGTAGTAATCATATTGCCTATTTTTAATCCTGCAGATCTCTTGTGCAAAACTTATCCGTCTCTCAAATGTCCAGCTGGAATACCCTTCAAGTCCTAAATGACAATGACAGTTCTGACATTCTTTTTCCAGTATTGGCAGTTGGTTCCTATTCTCAGTCTGGTAGGTACTGTATGTGGAAGCTTATGCTTCTTCTTTCTTTACCTTTAGCACCCCCTGGTGCCTCACTAAAGTATTACACACAAAGGCAAACTGCACTCACATTTTGAAATAACAAGGTGTAGAACTGGATGAATACAGCAGGCCAAGCAGCATCAGAGGAGCTGGAAGGCTGATGTTTTGGGCCTCGACCCTGCTTCAGAAATGTTTTCTTCAGTTTTCTGAAGAAAGGGTCTAGGCCCAAAACGTCAGCTTCCTGCTTCTCTGATGCTGCTTGGCCTGCTGCATTCATCCAGCTGTACACCTTGTTATCTCAGACTCTCCAGCATCTGCAGTTCCTACTAGCTCTGCACTCACATTTTCTTCATATTGTTTTTGCACTTTTGCAGAGCAGAGTTACTTGACTCTTGAGAATTTCTTTCCATTATTTTTCCTTCAAACTTGTTATTTTGTCAACTTGACGACATTTATCAAGGATTGCCTTCGTTGGCTAACTTGAAATACTGCAATGAAGTTACATGTGCATGGTTGCTTAGGGGAAGTTGCAGTATTCTTTTGTCTGTTTTTCACAGATGTGATGCCTCGTAAACATGAAGACCCCCTGAAAATAAAGGATAGAATTCTTCGATATAATGACAAGGCAGCTAAATTCAGAAACTTGCAGGGAAAACATTTTTGATAGGGTTTCAATTTTGACCCATATGTCATAATTAAAGAAAAATAACGCTTTTGTCTAATCTTTATTCCTTTGGCTTTCTTTAATTGGCAACTATGTGGTGTTTCAGAACTACAGCTGGGAGTCAAACTTATATCCACAGAAAATAATTGTAATAATTGCAATGTGCGTAATATTTTCAGAATCCTATGCAGTTAGCAGAAGGATAATCATAAGTAATTGACCACTAATCTCATAACTTGGGAATGGTGGTCAGATTGAATGTGGAATTGCTCAGCACATTAAGCTTTGTTTCAAGAACACGACCCTTTAAACTTTGTCAAAAATTGAGCCGTTTGTGTTTTGGGTGTGCCAAGTGAGCTTGTTGAGCTAAATAATTTAAGTGACATATGTTGCAGATGCCACTTCTGATAATCTGGTGTGCTGTGATGAACATGACAGTGTCACTCTAGCTGTTGAACTTGCTCAGAAAGGATCCCAGCATCAATGCAGGTGAGGATTAAATGACTTTTGTCATTGATAATGACTTTTTTTTTCCAGAAATGTTCTATTATTTGTAATAACATCAAACACCAGTTTTTGGAAGAATATTGATGTTGATTCATTGATTAATTTATTTCTATCATATTTTACAATAAATTTTCTTCTCCTGAGGTTTGTTTTGTCTCTCCACAGTTCTGGAGCTGCTCCTCCACTTCAGGTTGATGTTGTTAGTGGTCTTTTGCCAACTTCTACTGTTCCAGAAACCATGACTGTTGGTGAGTGTCTTTACAAAATATTTATTGTTTGTATTTGAACTGGTATAAAAGCAATTTCCCTGTCAGTTTTCTGTTTAACCAAGTAAGTACAGTCAATTTGAATTCATTAGCCATATTTTTGAGGTTCTTAATCTGAACATTTTATCTTGGACACAGGGGAATATAAAGATGAAAATCCTAGTAAACATTTTGTTTTGTTGTAAAATGTGGTTGATTGAACTTTGACAAAAGGCCTGAGAACTGTTAAGATTTTCAGGAGTTCCTCATGGCAAAATTGCTGAGTTCATGGAGCAAAGCAATTCTTTCTGCCTATCCACACAGTGCACTGTTTGCTGCTTCGTTTTGCTGCTATTGTCATTTGTGTTGTTGGTCAGTGACCACTGAATTGGATTTTAAAATTGTGCACTTGATAGGACTGAATACTATTTTAATTGGCCTCCTGCATCCCCTGTCCAGCTTGTTAAGTTTGTCATTATTCACTTTGCCTGTTCAGACACATTACACGTTAAGCTATACTTTTACTAACATTGAGTTACAACCTTACAATTCATAACACAGTTTCTCTATTGATCCGTTGTGATTGAGGTAAAGTATTTTAACTCTGTTAAAAGGTATTCTTACATTTTAAGTAAATTTATAATTGTGCAGGAGAATTACAATGATAACTATCTTTTTAGTATGTAAACTGATACTGTGGTGATCTTGGGCTCACTCTTCGTGTTTGTAAATGGTTTTATTGAGCAAGAATTTGTTGCTCAATAAAAGCAGTGGTGAGCAGCATACTTTTGGCAGGTAGTCTGTAATGGCATTTATTCAGTACTTGGTAATGGGTAGTATGTGGCATTGCTCACTGGATGCATTGATGCTCCTCCCTTTACAATCAAGTTACTGAGAAGGCTTAATGCTGAGAAAAAACTCACTCCACATGTTATCAATATATTCATGGTCAATTTTAGATCAGATCGCTACATTGTGGAATCAGACCATTAAGCCCATCAAGTCCTCTTCGACCCTCCGAAATACAACCCACCCAAACCCAACCCCCTACTCCATCCCTATAACCCTCCATTTCCCATGCTAATCTACCCAGCCTTCATGTCCCTGAACACTACAGGCAATTTATCACTTCCAATCCACCTAACCCGCACATCTTTGGAGTGTGGGAGGAAACCGGAGAACCAGGATAAGACTCGCACTGACATAGGGAGAATGTGCAGATTCCACACAGACAGTTGGTTGAGGTGGAATTGAACCTGGGGTCCTAGCAGTGTGATGCAGCAGCGCTAACCACTGAGCCACTGTGTGAGCATTGTTGCTGTGTCACCCAGAAAGCAAAATGACATTTAAATGTAGATTATAGGCCCCACTCTGGAGCCTGGCTTGATGGCTATCCCACCTGCTCTGTAAAATGACAGACATGTTTGAAGTGAGACAAGTGTTTGAAAAAGAATGTATTTTCTTGGTTCTGCAGTTGGTAAAATAGACTTTAATTGCTTGGTGGCATGAATAGTACTAATATTTCATGCAGAATGCTGCAACCACAGGAAGTGCTGCACCTGCTGCTGTACCTCCCCCCTCACCCTCATCCCAGGCTCTAAGAAGACTTTTCACATCAAACAGATGTTCACCTGCACATCTGTTAATGTGATATATTGTATCTGCTGTTCCCGTTGTGGCCTCCTCTACATTGGGGAAACCAAGCGGAGGCTTGGGGACCACTTTGCGGAACACTTACGCTCGATTCGCAACAAACAACTGCACCTCCCAGTCATGAAGCATTTCAATGCCCCCCCCCCCCCCCCCCCCCCCCCCACACACACACACACACACACACACACACACACACACACACACACACACACACACACACACACACACACACACACTCTCACTCTCCTTGGACGACATGTCCATCCTGGGCCTCCTGCATTGCCACAGTGACGCCACCCAAAAGATGCAGGAACAGCATCTCATATTTCCCTTGGGAACCCTGCAGCCCAAGGGTATCAATGTGGATTTCACAAGCTGCAAAATCTCCCCTTCCCTGACCACATGCCAAAACCAGCCCAGCTAGACCTGCCTCCCTAACCATTCCCCCCATCTCCTACCCACTAACCTCATCCTGCCCCCTGGACTGACCTATCCCTTCCCTAACTCCCCACCTACATTCACCTTCCCTGGCTGTAACTCATCAAGCTTCACACAGTGTTATCTCAGATTCTCCAGCATCGGCAGTTCCTACTATCTCTGCCTGGTGAGAACTGTCTGCTTTGTAGTTGTGAGGGCAGCAAACACTTGCTTAAACTTCATATGAATTAGTATGTTTGCAATTTAGCTTGGATCTTTCATTGCACTTCATACTGCCAAAATGCAGGAAGTGGCAGGAACGCTTAGAAATGGTAACGCTGTTGCAGTCCTCATTAGTAAAAGCTGCAGCGATGGTTTAAAGTCTGCAGCCAGTTGAAGACACTATTTTACCTCTCAGTTTTTTAACCTGCTAACAGGTGAGGATGGTGTTTGTTTGAAGGTAGATAAAACTCACCAGCTTGCCCACATTGTGTACTGACAATCATTACTGAGGAAGGAAACTGGATTTCTCACAATCATATACCATACTCTTAAATGTCAATGTTACACTTCTACGCTATGCACTGTATGTTTCTTGGTTGTACAGATTTCATCTGCAACTTTTATTTCTTTATTCTCTTAAATGTCATTAAACACAACATTCCAAGACACAATTGAGACATTTTAAAACAGAAAATGAGAGAGCTGGTAACAAAAAACTAGAACAAAGAGGTAGGTTTTAAGGAGGAGCTACTTCAAGGAGAAAAGAGGTGAGGGGTTTACAAAGGGAATTCCAGAGCCTAGTGTCTAGGGAACTAAAGGTATGGTCACCACTTGTGGAGAGATTTTATTTGGAGTTACTCAAGTGGCCTGAATTAAATGAGAACAGATATCACAAAATCCCTGCAGTGTGGAAACAGGCCCTTTGGCCCAACAAGTCCATACCAACCCTCCAAAGAGGACCTCACCAATCCCCATCCCCCTACCTTTTCCCTGTATCACTGCATTTTCCACGGCTAACCCATCTAATTTATGCATTCCCAAACACTGGGCAATTTAGCATGGCCAATCCACCTCTTTGGTCTGTGGGAGGAAACCAGAGCACCCGGGGGAAGTCCACACAGACATGGCGTGAATGTGCAAATTCTATACAGACAGTCACCTGAGGGTGGAATTGTTGTAGGAATTTACCAAGAATGGTAGGCCCAAGCTACAAATAGATTTGTTGAGCGATGTGACAGTGATGAGTGGGAGAATGCTCAATATGATGTCATATCTGACACTGAGGTTGCAAATACTTTGACTCAACCTGAGACACTTGCCATGGAGGAGGATAGAATTGGTTGGGACTGAAGCCAATGCCTTTGGTCTTCCTGATATTTAACTGGAAGAAATTTCTGCTCATGCAATACTGAATGTTGAATAATTCGTCTGGCAATTTAGAGGCAGTGGAAGAATTGAGGGAAGCAGTGATGAGGTTCAGCTCGTTATGGACCAGACAAAATCCCCTCAAAACATTATTAAGAAGAATGTCTGCACCCTACCTTTTCCGTATTTTAGAGGTAAGTATAAGACATTGCATTCCAGAGGCAGTTAGATTGGTCAAACTACTCGACTTGAAGAAAAACAAACTTTATTTTTAAACCTCATTTAAAGTACAGACAGAATGAAAATAAAAGAAAAGAATTAGCTTAACTGTAACTCTATTGAAATGCTTAACAAAACAATATATTTATTAACTGTTACTAATTAACTGCTCCAATATAACAACATCCCATTAAACACCCTTGGTAAAGGCAAATTCAGGAAACAAATTTTCTCACATGAAATTCTCATGGCAGGAAGAGCACATCCCAGCTTTTAGCTGTAATAGAGGGGAATAAGAGCTTCGACATTGAACTTCAAGACCCAAGCAACTGCAGAAAGCTGAAACTAAAAGTCCTGGTTCTATGGAAGCTTGAACTCACCCATTCAGGCTCCTTCTATTGTTCCAAATTGGGGAAAAAATCCCAAGGCCTCGCAAACTGTTTACTTTATTGGCATTGAGCAGACTGCACATTGTCTCTCTATCAGCCTCTCTTCATTTTAAAAGAAAAGATGAAAATGTACCACCTGAAGCCATAGTAGCGTCAAAAGCTGCATACGTCTACATTGCATCATCCGGCTTGTTTTTTTGTTGGTGTGTCTGATGGACAACATGAATTTGAATAGTATGATCACAGAATTTTACAGAACAGAAGGCCATTTGGCCCATTGTGTCTGTATTGGCAACTGAAAGAGCTATCCAGCTAGTCCCAGTCTCCAGCCCCATCTCTGTAGTCCTCTAATTTAATCATTTTCTGATATATCTCCAGCTCGCTTTTGAAATCTCCTTTGGAATCAGCCTGCACCACTTTCCCAGACAGCGCATTTCAAATCTTAACAACGCTGAGTAAAGAAGTTTCTCCTCATCACACTCCCAGCTGCCTTGTTAACAGTCTTGAATTGTGACCTGTAGTTACTGACATACCAACTAGTGTAAACAGTATGTCCTTCTTTACCTTTTCAAAATTATTCACGATTTTGAACACTCCAGTAAGGTCACCTCTTAATCTTCTCTGCTCCAAGGAGAATAAACTCAATTTCTCTAATCTCTCCTTGTATTTTATATCCTTCATTTCTGGTCTCAATCCCTAAATCTCCTTTGCACTCTCTTGCAGGTCTCTAATATCCTTCCTTAAATAAGCACCCAGGACTGAACTCAATATTCCGATATGGTCTGATGAATGATTTGTGGATGTGTAGCATCACTTCCTTGCTTTTGTACTCTATGCCTCAATTTATAAACCCAAGGACCTTTATAAGTTGCCTTAACAACTGTTTCATCTTCCCTCGCCACTTTCAGAGAATTATGCGCATGAACCCTAAGGTCCCTCTGCTCCTGTACTGCTCCCTGTATTGTCTCTCCATGTTTCTGCTACAAAAAAGCATTATCTCGCATTTCTCTGCATTGAAATTCATCTCCCGGATGTCTACTCATTTGGCCAAGTTGTCAATGCCTCTGAGTCAGTCAGCGTCATCCTCACAATTTACTCTTCTCCATAGCTTAGAATCTGCAAACTTAGAGATTTTTGCCCTCAACACCCATCTCCAAATCACGTAAATGAATCAGAAAAAGCAAGGGTCCCAAGATCAATTCCTCATCCTGATGACCCTCTCTGATTGAAGGGTCTAGGCCCGAAACGTCAGCTTTTGTGCTCCTGAGATGCTGCTTGGCCTGCTGTGTTCATCCAGCTCCACACTTTATTATCTTCAATTCCTCATCCACTGCCAGTGACACCTTGTAAAGGACCCAGTCAAATTTATCAGACATACCATGTCTTTGACAAAGCCATGTTGACTGTCCAGTATTAACTTATTTTTCACTGGGTATATATTTACTTTAACCTGTATCACAACCTCCATCAGTTTTCCCACGATTGACATCAAACCGACAGGTCTGTAGTTTCCTGCATTATCCTTTGCTCCTTTCTTAAGAAATGGCATTACATTTGTGACCCTCGAGTTCTCTGTGACTAACCCTGTGCTCAACTAACCCTCTATCAACTGCAATTTGCTGTTTTACCCCTCTCAGCAATCTAGGATGGATCCCTTCTGGGCTTTGCAACTTCTTTACCTGGAGTGCTGCCAGCTTTTTTTTTTCCACTTCTTTACCTAATTCGTTACTGCTCAGTTGTTCAACACTGACATTTTCTTGGAGGCTATTGTCACCATTTTCTAATTTGTTAAAGACAGAAGCAAAGTACTCATTCAGTACCTCTGCTGTACCCTTTAATTCAGTGAGCGGCTTACCCTGCTTGTTTGTTATGGGTACCACTTTATCCTCCTTTAATCATTGCGTATTATCTGGATGTGAGTTTGCTCGCTCAGCTGGAAGGTTCGTTTTCAGACGTTTCGTCACCATTCTAGGTAACATCATCAGTGAGCCTCCGACGAAGCGCTGGTGTTATGTCCCGCTTTCTATTTCTCTGGTTAGGTTTCCTTGGGTTTCCTAACCAGATAAATAGAAAGTGGGACATAACACCAGCGCTTCGTCGGAGGCTCACTGATGATGTTACCTAGAATGGTGACGAAATGTCTGAAAACTAACCTTCCAGCTCAGCGAGCAAACTCACATCCAGAACCTCAACCTGAGCTACAAATCTTCTCAAAACTCGTTTCGTATTATTTTAGTTGAGGAGCATTTTGCTTTGTTTTGGAACAAGCTGCCATCCTTTCCTCATGCTTCCTCTTAGCCTTCCATATCCCAGCCTTACCTTCTGTCCTGCACTTGAGATACTCTTCCTGATTTCTGTTACTGTCACAGTATGCATCATATGCCTCCTTTTTCTTCCTTATTTACTCATCGATGTCCATAGTCACCCAGGGACATTAGCTTTGGATACCCTATATACATTTCTTATGGTATTGTACCTAGCTCGGACCCTATTCATCACTCTTTTTTGAAATTTTCCCAGCAGATCATTCTATAAACAGAATTATCTTCAGCTGTCATTGGATCATTGAAAAAATGTAGAATATGCAATTCACTCGTTGGAGAGGAAGATGCTTTGTTGTGGATGGATATTTCCAAAACTGCAAGAGCCACTTCTCATCCATAGTGGGGCACGCACAATATTCCCGTAACAAAGTGACTCAATGCACTGGAACATTTTGTGTTCGGTGCTGAGGACAATCAATTTTGAGAGGCTTTAAAATGCTTTCATTGTGGTGAAAAGTTTCTTTGTACAATTAACACAGGCTACCTGGCTGACTTTTCAGACTAACAGGTCTTGTTTACTATCTGCTTAAACCATTTTAAGATGACTTTTCAGCTTTGAAAACCTGGACTGCTGCAAACTGCCGGTTCTGCTGGCACGAAACTGTTATTCTCAACTGAAACCTGGCCGATCTGTCTGTATGTCTCATAACAGCTACTTGCTAAACAACTCATTCATTAGCTCCCCAAGTAGTTGCTAGTCATTTAACTTGTCATGTGTTTCCTTGGAAATGATATTTCAACACTCTGGTTTAAAAAAAGACTTCCTGTTCCCCTTTTTTTAAAACAAATCCCCTTAACAGAGTTAAAACCAAAAATGTATTTACCTCTACTTTTGAATCCAAATTCACAAATTAAGATAATAAATTAGGAGCCTTTATCACATAAGACATTTTGACCATTACATTGAAGTTTTTGTTGGAAACACTCTTGTTATAAAACCAGAAGGTATGAAGAGCAGATGGCAGAACACATCGTATGAAATTTTGAACAAAGCTCCTCCAAACAGTAGAATTGAAAGCTGCATTAGAAAAGTGGCTGAACTTGATGTCAAATGTGAAACCAATGTATGGGAGCTATTTTCCACCAAAGCTCATTTAAACATCAAATGACGATCCATAATTTGTGAGGGGTTGGTTGAAGTTAATGGAGATGAAAATTTGGCTACCGCTTTGTGTCTCTTTGTTTAGAATGAGAAGGAAGGACAACGGTGAAAGTTTGGACAAAAGGAATGATTGTCATACTCCCCAAACACGGGTGGAATTGATTGTGACATCTGCTGTGCTATTACGTTGCTGTTGTCTGTGGCAAATTCTCCAGCACAATTATCTTCAACAAAATTAGAACAGCTATTGATAGCTTACTCTGAGAGGTTCTAGCTGGTTTTTGTTATTTCAATCTCTACTTTTATTTTTATTTTCTCTTATTTGGATGTCTTGTGTAAGACAACAAAGAGAAATGCATATCAGATGTCAAAACTTGCATTGGACCAGTTTCTGTTGCTTCTCGAAATACAGAAATCAGGTATGATTGAAAAATACACAAATACAGAGGGACCTGCATTAAAACTTGCATGATGAAAAAGCATTTTCCCAACTATCTAAATAACAATTGAAATTGCTGGAAACTTCCTAGGGCCTGACAGCCATAGGTGATGGCCAAGACCTTGGGAGAATTGTCAGAGAAATCAAGCAAGGCCTTTCTTGAAGTTGAGACCATTTTCCAACTAATTTCTGTGTGTCAAGACAAGATTCTCATGACTCAGCTGCCAGAGGCCTATTAGCAGAAGTAATTACTCATTATAACTCTAATTAGTACCTCATCTGTCCTCATTCTTCGCATTCTATTAGTCTAATATCTGCCAGTCAGAAACTAGACACCAAGAATTCCTGACATGAGCATGTACCTGGCAACTCCAGCTTGTCACTTGCTCCCTCTGGATCTCTGATTTCAACACATGGCACCAGCATCTCAATGCACCCTCCGTGGACAGTGAGCCTACTTCCACAGATACTGCCATCTGACACGGAACAAAATTGTACCCTCATTGTCCACCACCAATCTGCTTATAGCATGCTTTTGCACTTTAATGTTTCATTTTGGAGGATACCAACTCTTATCATTTCACTGCTGCAGTAAGGACACTGTGCTCACTTGGATAAACATGCAATTCACACATTGCACCAAGCTGCATCTCAGGGCTGCGTAATGCTCACTCACCATCAGCCTGTTTTGCCCACAGCATTTCGTTTGTCTTGATACCTTGCACTTTGTCCCCTTTGCCACAGTCAGTATGACCACAATACTTCTGTCTTGCCTTGCCTTTTAGGCAGACACACAGTCTGTCAAGTGGACATGTTGCTGTGTGGCACTGCGCTATGTTGATCTCACACCTGTGTAATGTGCCAATGGCTTAGGCAGCTAATGCCTTGCACGTGCCTCAGTCAAATGGTCATGTCTCAAAGTGGAAAGGGAGTAGTCCTCAGTTAAGTCAAGGGAGATACCTTTCGGTCAGAAGGCCCTAGTGCTCTAAGTTAAGGGTAGCTTTCAATGTCAGTCAAGAAGCTTGGGCACTGTCTGCTGCTTGAGGTGGCCAGGATCAGGATATTCTCATAGGAGATAAGCAACTGAATGCTGGGCACTCCATCACCCCACATGGCTCTTTCTGCCTATTGTGGGCTATTTTCTCCTGGAATGAGAGAAAAGGAGGGATTAAGTTAGATGAAAGTTGTACAGCTGTTAGTGCTGCTGAAAATGTTTGATAGGTTATGAGGTGTTCCAAGTAAGTGAGCAGGATGTGCAGAGGGCATACAGGGTTAGCAGCCTGGGGGATTGAGATAGGTGAGAGTGAGTGGGAGAAGATGTTAAATATTACTGTGAGTGACAGAGCATGGGCCTTGGTGCGATGTAGCGGGTGGTTCTACTTATCCTCGTGGAACCTAGAAGCCATCGACTTTGTTCCTACATTGTTGGGCATACTCCAAACAGCTGAGACCACACTTACCTGAATTGGGCTGCCAGGCTCTGGTATCATGGGCTTCTACACTGGCATTGGGGAAAGGACAGTCTTCTTTTGTTTCACCAGGACCTCCAGGTCCTTGTCTGCCAAGCAGAAGCCAAGTTCTCCTTATTTGCAATGTCTGGGCTAAATGTCACAAATGATGCAGGACAGCTGTGGACTGACAGTGCTTGATTGGATGCACAGTGACCTAAAGATTCTACAGCCAGAGTTCCTGTGGTATCCCGGCAGTGGTGAGTACATCCAGGTCCAGTGATTGGAAAATTCGGCTTGTGTTGAATGGGAGGGATACTGTGAGGGTGTGATACCTAGTTAATGAAGCAAGTTTGCACTTGGCCTGTTGGAGAGAAATCCTACATGAAACCTGGAGAAAATGACATTTTGACACTTTGCCAAGTCATGGTAAGATTCGCCCCATGGATTTTGGAACTCTGAGGTCCTGTGCCGCTCTCGGGTTTTTTTTGCAGTGGACAACAAGTTGACGAAGCAGTGCAACTGCTTTGTTTGTCATTTTCTGTTCTTTGATATTGTGAGCGAAAATAAGTGGAAATGCACTTGTCATTTTCTGAGATACGATCAATTGCATTTGATGCCTTGACAGTCATATAGGGCCTCCAGATTTCAGCCAGACAGTTTTAATTTTCAACATTGATGCATGAAGCGTGGGTCTGAATCGTGATTCAGAAAATGAGTTTTTCAGAAAAGAAGAACATGCTGGACACAAATTTTTAAAATAACCTATGCTTTAGAGCTAGACAAGTAGCTAGATATATCATATAATTAGGAAGTAACTGTTAATGCTAAAGCTTTGTAACCACTCATTTCAGATAATAGGTTCTAAGAAATAAGTTTTTGTAGAGCTGTCCTGATTTTTGACAAGCAGGAAATTAAGATTTTCATTTTTGATCGCATATTTATCATCTGGTTGACTACATTTCTTTTCATTGGAAACAAACATGGCAGAAATGTGTGAGAAGGGTGTATAACGTATCATTTTGGAAATTTGGAATTTTAGCATAGAGGTTGACTAGTTTTGGGTTTATTTCTGTGAAGTTTTTTTAAAGAAGTCTGAAAATTTGGAGATATTGTTGACCAACAATTCTTCAGGTACTGTATAACACATATCTGAGGCAGGTGGGACTTGAACCCTGACCTTCTCTTCCAAAGGGTCCACTGTGTCATAAGTGCCCTAAATAGCAAAAGATGATTTTGGTCCGTTGCCCCTTGGGTTATGGAATGAGCACACCTCCATTGCAGCATGCTGCAGGTAAAAGTCTGTTGTTCTACTGAGCTGTCGAGGCAAGAAAGTTATTTGGAACGTTAACTTAAATATATAACTTCCAAGAAAACTCACGATTCCAATTTGTGCTTAGCAGGATACTTATGGCATTCATTGATGGAATGTTTATACTGTTGAATTTCTGAGAGAGAGAGAGATAATGTATCAGGGAGCTGGTTTTCAAGATAATAAAATGTGAGGCTGGATGAACACAGCAGGCCAAGCAGCATCTCAGGAGCACAAAAGCTGACGTTTCGGGCCTAGACCCTTCATCAGAGAGGGGGATGGGGGGAGGGAACTGGAATAAATAGGGAGAGAGGGGGAGGCGGACCGAAGATGGAGAGTAAAGAAGATAGGTGGAGAGGGTGTAGGTGGGGAGGTAGGGAGGGGATAGGTCAGTCCAGGGAAGACGGACAGGTCAAGGAGGTGGGATGAGGTTAGTAGGTAGCTGGGGGTGCGGCTTGGGGTGGGAGGAAGGGATGGGTGAGAGGAAGAACCGGTTAGGGAGGCAGAGACAGGTTGGACTGGTTTTGGGATGCAGTGGGTTGGGGGGAAGAGCTGGGCTGGTTGTGTGGTGCAGTGGGGGGAGGGGATGAACTGGGCTGGTTTGGGGATGCAGTGGGGGAAGGGGAGATTTTGAAACTGGTGAAGTCCACATTGATACCATATGGCTGCAGGGTTCCCAGGCGGAATATGAGTTGCTGTTCCTGCAACCTTCGGGTGGCATCATTGTGGCAGTGCAGGAGGCCCATGATGGACATGTCATCAAGAGAATGGGAGGGGGAGTGGAAATGGTTTGCGACTGGGAGGTGCAGTTGTTTGTTGCGAACTGAGCGGAGGTGTTCTGCAAAGCGGTCCCCAAGCCTCCGCTTGGTTTCCCCAATGTAGAGGAAGCCGCACCGGGTACAGTGGATGCAGTATACCACATTGGCAGATGTGCAGGTGAACCTCTGCTTAATGTGGAATGTCATCTTGGGGCCTGGGATGAGGGTGAGGGAGGAGGTGTGGGGACAAGTGTAGCATTTCCTGCGGTTGCAGGGGAAGGTGCCGGGTGTGGTGGGGCTGGTTTTCACTTTTGATTTCAGCTCAGAAGAATCAGGATTCAGTTCAAGAGAGCAGCTTCCTCCTAGCAAAATAATCCAAGTTTCGCTTGAGAATAATCATGCTAGCAAAAGATTTTAGTTTGAAATCTCCAAGGGGTGAGAGTTTGTACGGAAGTTTTCTAGTTGTCAAATCTGAAAGGATCTTGACAACAGCAGAGCTGGAAAGTAGCTATAAAGCACTTGCCTGTCCAATAAAAGGAGCTGGAAAATAACTTCTTAAAAGAAGTTGAGATAGAGATGCTATTCCTCTGCAGTAATGCATCTGACATGGATATTGTTGGGAAACATGTTGAAACGTTGTTTTTGCTGTTTGTTAAAATCTTTCCAAACTAACAATTTAGTTTTTCTTTTCTATGTGCAATAAATTTGTCTTACTGTGCTGAAGATCACCGTTTCGTATTTGTTTCGTGTCTGGGATCTGACTTGATCAGTATTAACATCAGCTGGAATCATAACAGCTATCTCTAGACAATGGATAACAACAAGAAGCCCTCTTGTGTTTAAATGGCTGATGTGCGGCACTGTTACATATTTTCCACAAACAGATGATATGATGTTATCTAATGAACAGTTATAATTAGTTTGCTGTTCAGGAGGTGCATTGTGTGCTATGAATTTTTCTGATTTGACAGCTGAATAACAGGATGTTTTCCAACATGAACAGGTAGATGAGTAACTAATGCTTCCTCAGAAGCTTTGTGACTCAGCAGGCAGGTGGTGTACTTTCACAGAGTGAATCATGCAGTTTTATTTATCAGGTGGGCTGCTGTATATAATGATCAAACTGGCACTGACTGAAAATTATTGTCAGTGAATTCAACTGTTGCCTGGCAATGAAATCCTCAATCATATGATGTGACAGAAGGTTTTAGCTTGTCTGCTGCTATTGCAGAAGTCTGGGAAATCTTAAGTGGCAATATGAAATCTACTTTTGAGGAAGACTGTTCACTTAAAGATGTAATAAGCTGCGGGTCAATTGATAAGGCATATATTTTCTGTGACTGGTATAGCTTAATCAATCTATTTGTATATTTGTGAAAGGACTCATCTTAAGATAGCATAAGGTATGATTTAAAGAATATTCTTAGTGACAGTATGGTCATCACACAGCTTAGGATTCTCCTGCATTTTCTTTTAAAAGACAGACTTTTTGTTTTAGAAGTAATATTCCCTTGCAAAAAAGAGCAGCTTACTTCTAATGAATTTATTTGCCTTTGTAATGACAGCCTGTTTGGAAATTCTTTAGCCTGAGATTTCTGTGTTTTATTATTTATCTTAATGATCAGTTCACTTTATGGCAAGGAGACAAAATAAGCTCTGCAGATGCTGGAAGCCAGAGTCTCTAGGTTCGAGGCTGGATAAGCACAGCAGATTAGACAGCACCAGAGGAGCAGAAAAATCAACGTTTTGACCTTGAATGTTCACTTTCTTTCTTTTCCAGCATAACGCCTATGGACTCAATTTATGGCGAAGTGATCGTGGATAGTTGTAAAGCCTCATTTGCAAGCAAAATCAACTAGCCAGAATTGCTGATTGTTTCTTTGTGTTTCCACATGTTAGAACAAAAAGAAAAATATATAAACCATTTTAACTGGTAATAACTGGTGGGAGAGCATTTTGCTGATAGTGACCATAACTGCCTCACATTCTACATAGCTATGGAGAAGGAGAGGATTAGGCAGAATGGGAGGATATTTAATTGGGGAAGAGGAAACTATGATGCGATTAGGCATGAGTTAGGAAGCATGGACTGGGAGCAGTCCTTCCATGGTAAGGGAACTATAGACATGTGGAGACGGTTTAAGGAACAGTTGTTGGGAGTGATGAGTAAATATGTCCCTCTGAGACAGGCAAGAAGGGGTAAGATTAAGGAACCTTGGATGACGAGAGCGGTGGAGCTTCTAGTGAAAAGGAAGAAGGTAGCTTACATAAGGTGGAGGAAGCTAGGGTCAAGTTCAGCTAGAGAGGATTACATGCAGGCAAGGAAGGAGCTCAAAAATGGTCTGAGGAGAGCCAGGAGGGGGCACGAGAAAGGCTTGGCAGAAGGAATCCGGGAAAACACAAAGGCATTTTACACTTACGTGAGGAATAAGAGAATGGTCAAAGAAAGAGTAGGGCCGATCAGGGATAGCATAGGGAACTTGTGTGTGGAGCCTGAGGAGGTAGGGGAAGCCCTAAATGAGTTTTTTGCTTCTGTCTTTATGAAAGAAACGAACTTTGTAGTGAATGAAACCTTTGAAGAGCACGTGTGCATGCTGGAATGGATAGAGATAGAGGAAGCTGATGTGCTGAAAATTTTGTCAAACATTAAGATTGACAAGTCGCCAGGCCCGGATCAGATTTGTCCTCGGCTGCTTTGGGAAGCGAGAAATGCAATTGCTTCGCCACTTGAGAAGATCTTTGCATCCTCGCTCTCCACTGGAGTCGTACCTGAGGACTGGAGAGAGGCAAATGTAATTCCTCTCTTCAAGAAAGGAAATAGGGAAATCCCCGGCAATTATAGACCGGTAAGTCTCACGTCTGTCGTCTGCAAGGTGTTAGAAAGGATTCTGAGGGATAAGATTTATGACCATCTGGAAGAGCATGGCTTGATCAAATACAGTCAACACGGCTTTGTGAGGGGTAGGTCATGCCTTACAAACCTTATCGAGTTTTTTGAGGATGTGACTAGAAAGGTTGATGAGGGTCGAGCTGTGGATGTGGTGTATATGAACTTCAGTAAGGCATTTGATAAGGTTCCCCATGGTAGGCTCATTCAGAAGGTCAGGAGGAATGGGATACAGGGGAACTTAGCTGCTTGGATACAGAATTGGCTGGCCAACAGAAGACAGCGAGTGGTAGTAGAAGGAAAATATTCTGCCTAGAAGTCAGTGGTGAGTGGAGTTCCACAGGGCTCTGTCCTTGGGCCTCTACTGTTTGTAATTTTTATTAATGACTTGGACGAGGGAATTGAAGGATGGGTCAGCAAGTTTGCAGATGACACAAAGGTCGGAGGTGTCGTTGACAGTGTAGAGGGCTGTTGTAGGCTGCAGCGGGACATTGACAGGATGCAGAGATGGGCTGAGAGGTGGCAGATGGAGTTCAACCTGGATAAATGCGAGGTGATGCATTTTGGAAGGTCGAATTTGAAAGCTGAGTACAGGATTAAGGATAGGATTCTTGGCAGCGTGGAGGAACAGAGGGATCTTGGTGTGCAGATACATAGATCCCTTAAAATGGCCACCCAAGTGGACAGGGTTGTTAAGAAAGCATATGGTGTTTTGGCTTTCATTAACAGGGGTATTGAGTTTAAGAGTCGTGAGATCTTGTTGCAGCTCTATAAAACTTTGGTTAGACCGCACTTGGAATACTGCGTCCAGTTCTGGTCGCCGTATTATAGGAAAGATGTGGATGCTTTGGAGAGGGTTCAGAGGAGGTTTACCAGGATGCTGCCTGGACTGGAGGGCTTATCTTACGAAGAGAGGTTGACTGAGCTCGGTCTCTTTTCATTGGAGAAAAGGAGGAGGAGAGGGGACCTAATTGAGGTGTACAAGATAATGAGAGGCATAGATAGAGTTGATAGCCAGAGACTATTTCCCAGGGCAGAAATGGCTAGCACGAGGGGTCATAGTTTTAAGCTGGTTGGTGGAAAGTATAGAGGGGATGTCAGAGGCAGGTTCTTTACGCAGAGAGTTGTGAGAGCATGGAATGCGTTGCCAGCAGCAGTTGTGGAAGCAAGGTCATTGGGGTCATTTAAGAGACTGCTGGACATGTATATGGTCACAGAAATTTGAGGCTGCATACATGAGGATCAATGGTCGGCACAACATAGTGGGCTGAAGGGCCTGTTCTGTGCTGTACTGTTCTATGTTCTATGTTCTAATGTAGCCAATGTAGATTTTCATCAACTTCTGGTAAAATAGCTGAAGACTTCATTATTTCTGCAGTATGGGTGTCACATGAGATGTGCTAGCTGAAGTATCTAAATGGATTCGGATTACTGATTTCCTTTTTTCAAGAAGTATCGAAGCTGAATAAAAGCTCAATGGTCATATTCGTTTTACAGTTTTTGTTTGGTATCTAGTGAATCTGGTAGCTAGTGAGTTTTGAGAGGCTTTGGTAGCTTTGTTTATCTTGTTAGTTAAATATCATTTCTCTTTCATTAGCTAGCTTTGACTTTATGCCTATTAATTATTTTCAGTGTTAGGTATCCATTTATTGCAAAGAAAAACCTTTCTGACCAACTTCAGCTTTTTCTCCACTTGCATCTTAAAGAAAAATTCTACCTACTCAAGGTTTAGAAAATAAAATATTTCAAGTTGTAGTCACCATGTTATTTCATTCTGTACTCCTCAAGCAACTATTTTTCCATTCATTCGTGGTAAGTGGTCACTTACTGACTGCCCCTAATTGCCATTGAGAAGATGTTGTTGTGATGTTTTCTTGAACCATTGCAGTCCTTCGGGTGTCAGGAGACCCACTGTTGATGGGAACAGAATTGCACGATTTTGACTCAGCCATACTGAAGGAATGGTGATATGTCTCCAAGTCAGGATGGTGTGTGACTTGAATAGAAATTTGCAGGAGATACTGCTCCAATGTGTCTGCTGCCTTTATCCTTCCAGGTGGTAGAGGTTGCTAGTTCGGATGGTGTTGCTGAAGGAAACTTGGTGAGTTACTGCAGTATATCTTGTGGATGGTATACAGTGGTACTGCTGTGCTTCACTGGTGAAGGAAGTGAATGTTGAAGGTGGTGGAGGCATTTGCAGTCAAGCAGGCTGCTTTGTGCTGAATGGTGTTAAGCTTCTTCAATCATGACCTTGATTCTCAGCACAGTTTGTGACAACTCAATACGGAAGCATTCCCTGTCCAAATGCAGCAAGTCTCAGACGATATCCAGATTTGGGCTGATAAATAATCACCACACAACTGAATATCTCCACCTATAATCTTATGTTGGAGGGAAGGTCATTGTTGGAAGGAGCTGATGATGGTTGGGTCTAGAATACTGACTACCCTGGGGAATTTGTGAAGTGCTGGCTTAGGGGCTGAGTTAACTCACCCCCTAACAAGGGCAACTTTTGTGTTAGGAATGACTCCAACCAGGGAGAGATTTTCCTTGATAACAAAGTGTGAAGCTGGATGAACACAGCAGGCCAAGCGGCATCTCAGGAGCACAAAAGCTGACGTTTCGGGCCTATACCCTTCATCCTTGACTATTATTGACTTCTTTGGTTTTGCTTAGACTCCTTGATACTTCACTTGAGCGAATGCTGCCTTGATGTCTAGGACAGTCTCATTGGCATGACATCTTTGGAGTTTGACCATATTTGGACCAAGGCAGAATGTCCCTGGCAGAATCCAAACAGTGTCAACAAACATGTTATTCCTTTGATAATGCTATCAAGCAGTGCTTCAGTGGCACTTGCCATCACGTTACTGATGTCTGAGATCAGCTTGATAGCGTAGTAAGTGATTGCTTGGATTTGTCCTGGGTTTTGTAGAAAGGATGTACCTGGCATTTTGCCACAGCATTGGGTAGATGACTGTGTTATGTCTGTGCTGGAAGAGTTTAGCCAGGGGTGCAGCTAGTTCCAAAACACAAGTTTTCAGTACAGCTGCCAGAATATTGTCAGGGTTCATATTCTTGGCAGTATCCAGTGCCTTCAGCTGTTCTTGATATCATGTGGAGTGAATTATAATTGTAACTTATTTTGAAACAGGTTTGTAAGTGTTGAAGATTTGAAAAACATGTGATTTCTCAAACAAAGAACATACAAAGTTAAAATCCAGGTAAAGAGGAATGGTGTGTTAACTTTTAATACAAGGGAAATGGACCATAGAAAAAGAGAGGTTTTATTAAAATTGAACAGAATTATAGTGAGATCACATATTGTGTGTAGGATTAGTCTCCACATTTGTGAAAAGATGTACTTGCTTTGGAGGTGGTATAGTGAAACTAGGCTAAATGAGTCCCTGGGATGAGAGGTCGATTCTGTGACAAGCATATTGTTTCTCTGTTTCTGGAATTTAGAAGAATATGAGGTGATCTCAGTGAAATGTGTCTAACTGTAAAGGGGTTTGATAAGGTACGTGTTGAGATATTGTTTCTGTGGTCAGGAAATGTTAAATATGGGCACAGCCTCAGGACATGCAGGAAATTATTTAGGACTGAGATGAGGGAGAATTACTTCATTCTACTTTATTCAGTATTTCAAATTCTTTACTCAATAGGGTTATTAATACTCCATCCTTGAAACATAGTAGTTGAGAAAACAGGAGCAGAAGTCAGCCTTTTGGCATTCTCGCCTGCTTGGCCATTCAATATGATCATGTCTGATAAACCAATTTGGCACCCTGTTCCCATGTTCCCTGAGTGCCTTTTGATCCCTTTAGCTTAAAGAGCTACATCTAGCTCCTCCGTCATATTCAGTGTTTTGGCTTTAACTGATTTGTAGTAGTGAATCCCACAGGTTCATAGCTGTCTGGTGAAGAAATTGCTGGAAGAGTTTAAATGCGAAATGGACTACCCTGTATCCGTAGACTGTGACCCTTTGTTCTGTACTCCCTGGTCATTGGGAACATTCTTCCTGCCTTTCATTTTCTACTTCAGTGAGAATCTTATAAGTTTCTATGAGATGTCTCCCTCATTCTTCTAAATTACAGTGAATAAAGTCCTAATTGATCCAGTATTTGTACATCATTCCTGTCATCCCGGAATTTTTTTTTCATTCTTCCTTCATGGGAGGAGGGTGTCGCTGGTTAGGCAGCATTTATTGCCCATTCCTATTTGCTCAGCGGGCAGTTAACAGTCAACACATTACTGTGGAGTCACATATAGGCAAAACCAGGCAAGGATGGCAATTTCCTTCCCTGAAGGACGTTTAGGTGGGTTTTTCCAATAATTGACAATGGATTCTTAATGCCAGATAGTTATTGAATTCAAATTCCACCATCTGCCATGGCGGGATTCGAACCTGGGTCATCAGAACATTTTATCTAGGTCTCTGGATTAACAGTCCAGTGATAACGCATTGAGGCCATCACCTCTATAATGACTCTGGCAAACATTTGTTGCTGCCCCTCCACAGACAGAGCAATCTCTCAGTTGAGGATACCACAACTGTATACAGTATTCCCGGATGTGGTCTAACCAAGATTCTGTACAATTACAGCAAGACATCCCTGCTCCTGTGCTCAAAACCCCATGCTGTCCTGCATCTGCGTGCTTACTTTAGTACAAGCTTATGTGCACACCCAGGACTATTTGTATCTCCCTGTTTCCCAATCACCATTCGGATAATAATTTGCCTTACTATTTTTCCTACCAAAGCAGAAAACCTCACACTTATCCACATAATGTTTCACCTGTCATACATTTGCTCATTCACTCAATTTGTCCAAATCACACCAAACCATTTCTGCGTGATCCTCTCAGTTTACCCTGCCAGCCAGCCTTGAATACATTGAAGGTTGGCGTAGCTGGACTTTTCGTCTCCTGGCATCGAAGGGTATGAGACATGGATAGGAAATTGAACCTAAGACCATGAACATCCTGAATAATAGAACAGGCACTATGGACCACTGGGTCTGCTGCTGCTTTTAACTCTGTGTTGAAATAAATCTATCAAGGAAAAGAATAAGCTTGCCCAATATGTTTAGTTTTACCTACTTTTATCCATCTTCACTGAACATAACAATGTATCCTGACAGGCTTTTGATTATGTTGGGCATTGATACATACTTGATCTGTATTTCATGACTCCAACCAGCTCAGACTCTTGTAAATCATCTATAGTTATGGCACAAAATGCAAGTGAAACAGTCTGTCTTCTATGAAAAGCACAAGAATTCAGTAGCACCTGTTTGTGTTTGGAATTTTAACACATGTGTTTGTAAGACTGAAAGTGAAAGGATTGGTCCTAAAGATGCCTTCAAGGCAGAGATCGACAAATTCTTGATCTCACAAGGAATCAAGGGCTACGGGGAGAGTGTAGGGAAGTGGAGTTGAAATGCCCATCAGCCATGATTTAAATGGCGGAGTGGACTTGATGGGCTGCATGGCCTTACTTCCACTCCTATGTCTTATGGTCTTCTGCAACCATGGTTGGTTTCATTTAACTGAATGTGGGAAAACTCACCCGGGCCAGAGATGAAATGATTTGGTAAATTGGTGGCACATTTGACATTTCAGGGTAATTGTGATTTGTCTGTGAGCGATTGTTAATACTAAAATTTTGTTGCTGTCATTCAGAAAATGATGTGAATAATTTGGTTTATAATTTAATGTTGCAGTGTTCCCAGTATTCATTGTTGCTGATTTTTGTCAGAACACAGCAGCAAAGAGTTGGTGCTTTCCCAGCAATACCATAGGAAGCTACCCACGAAGATCTAACAGGATCCGGACCATTGCTATCCCTATTTCTAAAAATTTTTTTTCATGAAATGAGAGATTTACTGTCAAGGCCAGTAAGATTTTTTTAATTCCAGATACATTACTTGAACTTGGGTTCCACCAAATGCTGTGGTGAGATTTGAGTTCCTATCTCCAAGCATGAGCTTGGGGGTCTTTGGAATACTGTCACAGGAACATTATCAATATACCACCTGACCATAATATGATGCCATTCCTAGGGCATTCATGGTATTCAGAATTAGGGAAAATACCAAGTAGGATGAGCAGCCAGACAAATTGAGGAATTTTTACAGCATATGAAGAATTGTGAAGTATTGAATACAGTTCATTTTTCGGTAATTTTACAGGAATCAAGGTACGGATGAGGCTGTATACATGTGGTCAAGGTTTAAGCTAAGATATCATGAAAATTTAACTTTTTATTCCAATCATCCTTGTGTCTTTATCATAGAATGGAGAGGAGTGAATGACATTCCTCACTTAGTTTTTGAGGACCAGATTAGGTGTTCAGTCATTTTTTTTAAGCTGCTGCTCCACAACTCAGTCAAAGCTCATTCATCAAAGCTTAGTTTTTTTTCCATGATTTTTTGCAGCAAAAACATTGTGTAAGCTGTTGATGTTAAAACTGATTCTGCATCGATTGTATCTGTGAGGATGCAGAAGTTTACTCTCTGGAGAAGCATAGTTCTGCATTGCCGACACACAGATGCCAGCACATATCGTAAAGTTTGGATCATAGTGATGGTGAGCACTGACAGTCTCTTCATCATGACAGCCAAAGATGCTGGGCCATTACCTTTGACATATTTCAGTCTGGCAAATTATTCCAATTAAAGATAATCTGCTTCACTCATAAATGACCGAGTGGTAAATGATGATTAAACTAGGTAATTACATAGGTACTGCACTGATTGCATTAATGATGCCAAAGTTTATCCTATGTGCCATTTTTAATTTCTGTGGGCATGTGGGAGATGACACATTGGTTTAATATTCTCTTATTTATTATAAGAAATCACAAACGTTGCAGTGAAACATTTCTTAAGGTTATCAGGACCCAATGTAGCTTATTTTGCTGAAAACAAAAATGTTCCCTCCTCTCTAAATGGCTTCTCTTGTGTCCATGGCTTTTTTTAAAACTAACTACGTAAGAAACTCAGTGTAGGGAATTGAAAGAAACTGATGCAGCAGGGGTGTTCTGAGGAATGTTGTTGGGAAATATACAAAGGTTTATGCTGAAGTAATGACTCCATGATGCTGACATTGGTGCAGAGTTTGGGAGAATACTCCACAGTACTGAAGTTCATATCCCTGCAACACTACTGAGGAAATAACGGTTTTACGAAGTAAAAAAAAATGAAGTTTGACACCAACTAAAATCTCTTTCTATGCTCTAGAAAAATACCGCGTTTGAAATGTGCAAGCACAATTGACTAATTGGTTTATACTTGTCACTGCAGTACTTGAAAATTTTAACTGAGAATTTATTTGACATCCAGATTAAATTACAGTTGTCAATTTTGTTACTTAAAAGTGTTAGCTTGTGGAATATACATGTCCAGTTAGCTGTACAGTAATTGCTGTCAAATTTTCTGGGCAAGGTGATGCTCTTAAAAGGAAATTCTAGTTAACAGCAGTAAGTGCCGTTGTAACAAAAGAAAAATCCACTAGGAGGTGCAAGTGTATTGTGTCTGTATTTGTAGCAATGCCACCAAGTTCATACCAGATTTTTGTAGCTTTCATTAAAAATGATTGCAGGAACCTTGCGCCTTCATGTTATAGCATTGAGCCTTTGAACAGACCACCGTGCATTTAAGTAAATGATAGGGGAGCGTGTGTTACGCGGGTTTGTATTAGTGTGTGCTGAGTGTGTCAATTTACATTTTGGTGTGAATTCAAGATTTTATTCCCTTTTTTCCTTTAAGCCATTTTAATTCATTGAGCTTCATGGTAAAGCTGCAGCATTCTCTACAGGTAGTGTAAACATCAATACCTGGGTGCTTGTCTTTTTTTTAAAAACACTTCATTCTTGACTGAACTTAAGTATACATAGAAGAAAGGTGAGGAACTGCGTATTGATTGAAGTTAGAATTCAAGCCAGTAAGACAAGAGTCATGCTACTGTTACAGCCAACGTCTTAGATGAATCAGTCATTACTTGCCAAATTGTAGAAATCATTCATGTTTTTATTCACTTTTGTAAATTTTATCACTAGTATCACAATTACACAGCCTGTACGCACAAGTAATCTCCAGGTCTGTCATGCTATGCTCGTACTGACTGTTAGAATGTCTGCAAGAATAATCCAAAGTGGCTGGGCCATTCCTATCCCTCCATAGGAAACTTAGTTTGAAATACCAATAATTTGAGATGCTAAGAATCCAATATCCATGATATCTCTGCAGAATTGTGTCTTAACTATCTATGTGGAGGAGACAGTGGCCTGGAGGTATTATCGCTAGACTATTAATCCAGAGACCCAGTAATATTTTGAGATCTTGTATTCAAATTCCATCATGGCAGATATTAGAATTTGAATTTACTACACATCTGGAATTAAGAGTCTAATGCTGGCCGTGTAACCATTACCAATTGTTTGAGAAAACTCATCTGGTTCGCTAATGTTCTTTATGGAAATAGCCTTCATGTAACTCCAGACTGACACTTAACTGCCTTCTGGGCAATTAGGGATGGGCAGTAAACTTTGGCCTAGCTAGCAAATCCCTCACCTCCTGAATGAACAAAAGAAAAAGCTGGTCACATCTACCTTGTTGAATGTTTCTTGTTTTTCTTTTGTCTTCTCTCCTTCTTCATTTTTATCTCCATACTTTTCAGATTTTGTATTTTTATTTGCTTCCCTTCTACAGTGTCCTTTGGTTGCACATGGTACTTCACTGAAAGTTAAACCACTTCTGAACTGACATCTGCATCTCATTCTGTTAACTAGACAATTCAAAATGCAGAAGAGCATCCTTGAAACACTTTGCATCTGATTTAATTTTTCTTTTGTTTCACCCATGGTGAAGCATTTAGTAATAATTAAACACCTCCCTGTGACTGCATGCCTGAGATTGGTAGCTCACTATCTAGGGAATCTGGCTTGCAACTGTGTTTCATCTCACTTAATTATGCATTTTGTTGGATATACTGATTTGCATGAAGTACTTGTTTCTGTGGCATTTTTCATTTGTGCTTTACAAATGGATGCATTTTATAGAAATATTGTAGAGGTTGAGTAGACTATTTTTATGATTTTCTCAAGTCATGGAATGCAAATAATTTGTGGAACGTAGAATCAGAACAGTATTCTTCACTCAGAGAGGGATGAGAATGTGCAACTCGTGGCACAAGGAGAGTAGTTCAGGTCAATACTGTTATGCATTGAATTGAATAAACAAATGAGGAAGAAGCAAGTTGAAGGTTGTTTTCATCGAATTGAATAGTAAAAGTGAGAGGATACAATAGTGGAGATCCACATCAGTGTGGATGGGTTGGACTGAATGGTCAGTTTCTGTGTTAAGTATTCTGTATAACGTAGTTGTAAGAAGTCCTAATTGTGGTTAAAAAACGCAGCAGTTTTGTGTTTATGAGTCTCTATCAATCATTGAAATTCCATTGAACACAAAATAAAGATTAATTGTGGCAAATCCATAACTTACTTGCTTCATGGAAGCACTTTTTACTTAATTCTGAAACCTTTGCGGATATTTCCTTCAATATTTATTGTGCTATCTTAATTCACTGATAATTGAGAAGCGACACATCATTTGGAGTTGTATTTTCAAAATATGTCTAGCTTTATATTGGAAAACTGCTGTATTCCAGATTAACTTGATGCATAATTTTGACAGATTTAACATAGAGGCAATTCAACATTGGCACAAACACATTCATCATCCATGTTCTTGATCATTTCAGTTCGTTTCAGATTTGACACGCTGGAGGAGAGTTGATTAAGAATGGCACTAAATTGGGTAACTTGTTGTGTAGCAGTGCATTTCTGCCTACCGTGCAAATGGGCAATGAAATACATGGTTCTTGTAAAAAAATTATGGAAAATTATGTCAGATTACTTCTTTTAAAAAGCAAATAATGACTACTGAGAGATGGCCGCCTCAACTTTCATGAGCTGCAGAGCTCTTCTAGGATTGGGGATGCACTGAGAACATTTGGAAGTCTGTTGCCAAAATTAAATGAATGTAACGCTTTGAAATGATTGATTAAATTGGGAGTCTAGTAAGTGCTAGTAAGATGAAGAGGAAACCTGATTGAGGTTTTCAAAGTTATGAATGGCTCAGTAGGATGGTTATGAAGAAATTGTTTCCACTTGTTCAGTTGAAAACATGAGGGAATAAATGTGAGATAGCCATTAAATATCAAATAAATAACTTAAGTATTTCCTTACACTAAACACAGTGGAAAAACGGGAACAATTAAAGTAGATTGCTTTGTTGCATTTAAAGGGTAGCTTCATATGAGCATGAGGCTGAAGGGAATAGAAGGACATTAGGGCAGGTAGAGAGAGATTGCTAGAATGGAAGAAGGGTTGTGTGCTTCATAAATGTGGGCATAGGCCTCAGAGGTTAGAAGATGTGTTTCTATGCAGAAGTTCTATGTAAGTCTGATTCTTTGAATGCTATGTTCAGTTTGTGCGTAAATGCATTTTTTTTTTCTGTTCCTTGATGAGATGTAAGAATCACTGATCAGGCCAACATTTGTTTCCTACCCAACATCCCTTGCGAAAGTGCTGGTGAGCTGCAGTCTACCTTGTGCATGTACATCTACAGTGCTATTGGTAAGGGAGTATCAGGATTTGATCAAGTGACCTCAGAAAGAGACCAGACCAAAAAAGGAGATAACAAGATGTGGAGCTGAATGAACACAGCAGGCCAAGCAGCATCTTAGGAGCAGGAAAGCTGAATTTTTGGCCCTAGACCCTTCATTAGAAATGGGGGAGGGGAAGAGGGTTCTGAAATAAATAGGGAGAGAGGGGGAGGCAGATCAAAGATGGATAGAGGAGAAGATAGGTGGAGAGAAGACAGACAAGTTTAAGAGGTGGGGATGAAGCCAGTAAAGGTAAGTGTAGTTGGGGAGGACCCACTTGAGCATATTCCTTCGACACTAACATTGAGCTGCTATCTATTTAATCAATGTTTGTATTTAAATGTGAGAAGTAGGGTGCTTTTCTGTTCTGCAAAAAATGCTAGTAACAATGAAGATCTTCAATCTTGGCATGACAGTCTTGAAAAGGCAAAGCTGCTCTTTTATTTTAGGAAATTCACTTATTCATTTAATCTCCCCAGTCTGAACTTCATGTTAAGGTTGTACAAATATTTTCTAAAAGTAGAGGTCATTTTTATTTACAGTATTTAATTTTAAACATGACTAACCATCTTCCAATTTCAGCAGGCATGTAAGATGTCTACATTGTAAACACTTCAAATTTCATTGTTTTCAGATACTTTTCTGACAAATAAATATGGGGTTTCAATAATCAATGCAGTTTTTAGTAATTATTGAACTTCAAGTTTTGGTAATGGGTTAAGTATTGAGTTCTTTCCAGATTATGATTCAGAACATTTGGAGACCTTCAGTTGACTTTCACAATCATGAGTTATCATGTATTTCTCCATTTGGTGTCTCTGCATTCCCACTAGCATTTTTGAAATTACTCTTTGTTTAAGAAAGTGTGAGGAAAAGAAAAAACAAATGATGAGGATAGTTTCCATTGCCCCAGATTCTGATTTCACAGAATTCCTACAGTGTGGAAACAGGCCACTCAGCTCAACAAGAGCATGCCCCAGATGAATTTATTTTGATAAAATTGAAGGCATCTAATATTCAGATTGAGGAACTTCGTAATTTCTTCAGGTGCAGGAATGTCACTGATCATAAAGCTCTGTTTTTTTGTAGCACATGTGGAGGGAAATTAGAAAAGCATTGAAGTTCTAGAATGAAGCTTAAAAGGGAGCAAGAGCTTAAGAATTTTAGAGCCATGATTTCTGATCCATTTCACTTATAACTTATGCCAAGAACTGTGCTCACATATTTGACAAATCTTTTTTCATTCACCCAATTTTAGCCTGACGACACTACAGTGTGGGAACAGATGCACTGCACATTATCAACTTATCAATCAGTCTATTAGTTTGAAGTCTGAACAAGGATCATATGGAAAGTGAAACTAAAGGTGTGGAAACAAGTGTATATAACTGATCATTGAGAAATAACGGGTAATTGTGAGACATGTATTCTGGGGAGAGAGGAAGTGTTGAGTCTATCTGTGAGAGATATAAATGTGAAAGCAACCTGTATAGTTTGTCAACAGGAAAGAGGATATGACTATTTTACTGTGAAGGGCAAGAAACCCCCATTCTGAGAGGAAAATCTTGCTTGAAGCTTGTTATATTTTATTCCATTCCTTCAAGTTGTGTTTTAAAGTTTAACTACATCAGCTGCTTGTAGTTTCAGTACATTATCGGTCACTGCATGTATTTTACGTGTCCTGGTGCAAGGAATACCTGATGTACACAGGGGCCATGACTATGCCATCGTGAGAGGTGATTTCGCATTTGTGTGATTTATGATACATAATGAAAACCAGAACTTCTCTCCCTGAATGCATTATCAAATCTGTGCCAATGCTTAAATTAATTCTGTCCTGTTTTGAATATCACTAGTGTCATGTTCTCAGTGCTGCTTTTTGTAGCACTTGTCAGGTTTGGAATAGTTCCCTTTTGTTCTTCATGTGGTCACTTTTAATATTCAATTACATGCTCTTGATTCTAGAATGATCCCAGTAGTTAGGAAGTCAGTAAATAAAAAATTAGTATTCAAAACGTAAGGAGGAGAGAAAACTCGGAAATGCTAGAATCTACTTTAAAGGAAGTCTTTTTATGAATTCACTTAGGACATTGTAGTAGAGGTAAAGATGTCATCACCACAGATGTCACAAGTGTAGAGTAGGCATGAGTATAACATTTTGCCTTGTTGCAGGCAATGTAGGGAACTAATCTTTTCAATTGAATAACAGGTTACATTATACTGAGATTTGAATGATGGAATGTTCTTATGGGTTATAGAACAGTGCTATATCACTGCGTTTGCACTTGGAGAGTCTTTAGTGCTGGCACTGAGTTCAAAATATTTTTCTTGACATATCCAGCTGCTGATGTTGAAGAACCATATTCCAGTATCTAGTACAAGTAGTTTGAGGTTCAAAAGAGAATTTCAGTGGAATTTTCTACCTCTAGACCTATTGATATGAAATTATAAATACTTCTGCTTAGCATAATTAAGCCTTGAATGTTGAAATTTCTTTTGTATTGGGTCCATGCAATTTTATGCCCCGACACATTCTATATCAATCCATTAATCCTGTCTAAATAAACCTAAGAGCGTAGTTCAGCCCTGTGTCACTGCAATATGTCTGTATGATATCGCATTTGCTGCCTTTCACATTTGCGCAAAAGAATGTATTTAACGAGTTTTGAATTGAAGCAGTGCATTATATGATTTGTTCAGTTTTCTGAAAATTTATCAACAGCTGGTACTGTCTGAATCACTGGTCAATGTTCAAACCTGTATTCGGTTTGCCGTTAGGTGAGGGCAGATTCTGAGGCTTGGCTTCATGCATTTGTATTGAAATTGTCTTTAATGTTATTAATAATGGCTGTCTATTTAAATAATGGGGACAGAGACACTTATATAAACATAAAATGACCAGAAGCCAGCAGCACTTTGTATTCCAAACCAGCCAACTCAACTAATTATCATTGGACAGGAAGCAGATAGCCTTGTATATTTTAGTGGGGAGTTGACCGTTAAACCCTGTTACTTTATAAAAAGAAAGCAATGAAAATAACACAGAAGTTTTGTATCCTTCAAGGCCCGGAATTGCAAGATTGTTGTCATCATCGATGACGTATTTCTTTCATCTCTGCATAAATATAAGAAAAAGTTGATACCGCATAATCTGTGGTAAAGCTACGTCAAAAAGCAGATTTCCAGCTGTTATTCAGAGGGTGTGTTATTCCTCATTTAAGAAATGATTGAAATTAACTCTTTGCATTGGTTTAAGATGAGAGTTGTCATGTGTCATCAAACCTATGTAATTAGTCATGGTAGGCTAAACAAATACCCATCTCCTATTCCCTCGGACTAGGAACCACTGTTTCAGAGACATGCCCTTTCAGGTAAAGGTGTTGTACAAATAATCTTAGCAATAACGCCAAGTCATTTTTTTCTGCCATTCCCAGGAATACTAAAACAATTAAGAACAATTGTTTCTTGAAAATTATAGGGATGCCCTTTTTAAAGTGTAGTTATTTTGTTCCATTGATAGATTAAGACAATAAACTAAAACCTACTCATAATACAGATGGTTTTTGGTTTAAGGTAAGTGTCATACCGAATTCAAGCTATTAATTTAAAAATCGAAAGAACTGTGGATGCTGTAAATTAGGCACAATAACAAACTTGTTGGAAAAGCTCAGCAGGTTGGATAGCATCTGTGAAGGAGAAAACGGAAGTTAATGTTTCGGGTCTGGTGATCCTTCCTCAGAACTCAGGTCACAGGACCTGAAACGTTAACTCTGTTTTTTCCTTCACAGATGCTGCCAGACCTACTGAGCTTTTCCAGCCACTTTGTTTTTGTTGCAAGCTGTTAAGTTACTAGTTAAGAGATGACAAGGTGTAGAGCTGGATGAACACAACAGGCCAGGCAGCATCAGAGGACCAGGAAAGCTAATGTTTTGGGTCTGCACCCTTCTTCAGAAATGGAGGAGAGGAAGGGGACTCTGAAATAAACAGAGAGAGGGGGAGGCGATGTTGAAAGGTGGATAAAGGAGCGGATAGGCAGAGAGAAGATGAACAGGCCAAGGAGGCGGGGACAGAGCCAGTAAAGATGAGTGTAGGTGGGGAGTTGGGATGGAGGGTTGGTTAATCGAGAGAAAACGTACAGGTCAAGGAAGTGGGGATGAGGCTGGTAGGTAGGAATTAGGGGTGGGAGTTGGTCTTGAGGTGGGAAGAATGGATAGGTGGGAGAAAAGACAAACAGGTCAAGGAGGCAGGAATGAGCTGAGCAGGTTTTGAGATGACATCGAAGGCGGGGAGACTTTGAAGCTTGTGAAGTCCTCATTGAGACCATTGGGCTGCAGAGTTCCCAAGCGAAATATGAGTTGCTGTTCCTGCAGCCTTTGGGTGGCATCATTGTGATTCCATCGCCCAATAGTCTCAATGTGGACTTCACATGCTTCAAAATCTCCCCACCCCCGACCTCATCCCAAAACATGCCTAACTTGTCCCTGCCTCCTTGACCTGTCTATCTTTTCTCCCACCTATCCGCTCCTCCCACCTCACTGACCAAGCCCCATCCCCACCTTCTACCTACCAGCGTCATCCCCACCTCCTTGACCTGTCCGTCTTCCCTTGATTGACCAACCCCCACCCTAACTCCCCACCTACACTCACCTTTACTGGCTCCGTCCCCACCTCCTTGATCTGTCCGTCTTCTCTCCACCTATCTGCTCCTTTATCTACCTTCCATCCTCGCCTCCTGCTCCTCTCTTTTTATTCCAGAATCCCCTTTACCTCCCCCATTTCTGAAGAAGTGTCCAGACCCGAAACGTCAGCTTTCCTGCTCCTCTGATGCTGCCTGGTCTTCATCCAGCTCCACGCTGTGTTATCTCAGATTCTCCAGCATCTGCAGTTCCTATTACCTCTAAGTTACTAGTTAATGTTTGAGTCCAGTGACCCTTCATCAGACCTATTCTGACAAACCGTCACTGGACTTGAACTGTTAGCTTTGTTTCTCTTTGTATAGAGGTCGCCAGACATGCTGGGTTTCTCTGGCACTTGCTGTTTTTGTTTGACTTCCAGTATCTGTAGTTCTTTGTTTCGATAAATTACACCCAGTGTAATTAAATGTCTGGTTTGCTTAACCCAGCACTTTCAGGCAACTTAAGTCAGTAAGACCAGTTTCTCATAAGTAAGCTGTCCTGTCAAGTGTCAAACAGAAATTCAAATTCAACTGTTGAAAACAGTAGCTAATGCAAAATCATTAAATGTTATTTCAAACTAAGCGAGCAGTCGAAATAAACATAGCGTTCTTTACTTCGCAGGTTGTAAAAGAGGAGGCACTGTGAAGATCAATGCGGGGGTGTCTGCAATTCATGATCAAAGTTAGCAATTTACATAAAGTGACTGAGTAATGGGAAGAGACTGCACAAAGAATTGGACAGATTGAGTGAATGGTAAATAAGGTGGATTACGGAGTACAATGTTATGAAGTGGAAGAAGTTTACTTTGGTACTGAGCTGAAAAGGCATAACATTTGTAAATGTTGATATCTCACAATACTTGCCTGTCCTTATACACGGAATGCTGGATATTAGTGTATAGGTGTAGCAGGCAATCAGCAAGGAACATTGCATTAGAAAGGGAATGGAGTCCAAGTTCGAAGAAGTCCTTTTATAATTGTACAAGGCTGTAGTGAGATTACACCTGGCTAGTTTTGTGCAGTTTTGTGTCCATATTTATGGAAAGATGAACTTGTTTTTTTAAGTGTCTGGAAATCTGGTTCTTCTCTTTGTCAGTAATTAAGAAAAGAACCATTGAGAGAGATCCACATGGAATTATACATTATTGTTTCATAGCTGCAGTCACGGTTGAACATTTAAATAAAAACTGAAAGAACTGCGGTGCTGTAAATCAGGAACAAAAACAGAAGTTGCTGGTTCTGAGGAAGGATCACCGGACCCAAAACGTTGACTCTAATATTTTCCTTCACAGATGCTGCCAGAACTGCTGAGCTTCCAGCAACTTCTGTTTTTGCTTAAACATTTAAATGGGTTTCATGTGGTAGTGTGTCTCATGTGATAATAGCTTTCTTTGTTATTTTTAGCTTGGCAAGGTAAAAAATATTGACTCCAACATTCATGTTTGGGTCGCTACCAATTGGACTTTAGTTATGCTGCCACTGTTTCATATATTGCTATATTTCGATAGGATGAAATTAACAGATTTCAAAGTGGAGTTTGTGTTAAAGATGTAAACTGTACTCCGAGTTTGTTTAACCTCATATTTTCCAGAATATTTCTATTTGATGAATGATGGTAATAACACCAGAGTAAGGGGAGGGGAGGTCATGCCTGACAAACCTGTTAGAATTCTTTGAAGAGGTAACAAGTATGTTAGACCAGGGGAACCCGGTAGATGTTATCTATCTAGACTTCCAAAAGGCCTTTGATACGGTGCCTCACGGGAGGCTGCTGAGCAAGGTGAGGGCACATGCTGTTTGAGGTGAGCTACTGGCTTGGATTGAGGATTGGCTGTCTGACAGAAGGCAGAGAGTTGGGATAAAAGGCTCTTTTTCGGAATGGCAACCAGTGACGAGTGGTGTACCACAGGGTTAAGTGTTGGGGCCGCAGCTGTTCATCTTATATATTAATGATCTGGATGAAGGGACTGGGGGCATTCTGGTGAAGTTTGCCGATGATACAAAGATAGGTGGACAGGCAGGTAGTACTGAGGAGGTGGGGAAGCTGCAGAAAGGTTTAGACATTTTAGGAGAGTGGTCCAGGAAATGGCTGATGAAATTCAATGTGAGGTTTTGCACTTTGGAAAAAAGAATACAGGCATGGACTATTTTCTAAATGGTGAGAAAATTCACAATGCAGAAGTACAAAGGGATCTGAGACTGTTGGTCCAGGATTCTCTAAAAGTTAGCTTGCAGGTGGAGTCCGTAATTAAGAAAGTGAATGTAATGTTGTTGTTTATCTCAAGAGGGTTGGAATATAACAGCAGCGATGTGCTTCTGAGGCTTTATAAAGCTCTAGTTAGGCCCCATTTAGAATATTGTGTCCAATTTTGGGCCCCATACCTCAGGAAGGACATACTAGCCCTGGAGCGTGTCCAGCGGAGATTCACACGGATGATCCCTGGAATGGTAGGTTTAACGTATGATGAACGGCTAAGGATCCTGGGATTGTACTCATTAGAGTTTAGAAGGTTGAGGGGAGATCTAATAGAAACTTACAAGATGATGTATGGTTTAGAAGGGGTGGACGCTAGGAAGTTGTTTCCGTTAGGTGGGGAGACTAGGACCCGTGGGCACAGCCTTAAAATTAGAGGGGGTAAATTTAAAACTGAAATGAGACGACATTTCTTCAGCCAGAGAGTGGTGGGCTTGTGGAATTCATTGCCACGGAGTGCGGTGGAGGCCGGGACGTTGGATGCCTTCAAGGCAGAGATCGACAAATTCTTGATCCTTGAAGGAATCAAAGGCTACGGGGAGAGTGCAGGGAAGTGGAGTTGAAATGCCCATCAGCCATGATTTAAATGGCGGAGTGGACTTGATGGGCCGAATGGCCTTACTTCCACTCCTATGTCTTATGGTCTTATAGTACAACATGGAAATAGGCTTTTGCATGCTACTACCTCATTCGAGTGCCTAGTACTCCACAAGAGCCTGTTCTCACATGTCGAGCATACTCTTCTCCATGTGTTTAGCTGCCCCTTAAATGTATCAATGCAATGTAAATGCTATATGACTCAAAAAATCTTTGTGGCAGTGAGTTCCATGTTCTAATCACTCTCTAGATAAAGATGTTTACTATTGCCTATCCTATATTCCTGGCCCCTTGTTTTCGTTGTCCTCAAAAATGAAAACAACTTTACATTGTCTGTACCATCAAGACCTTTCATAGTTTTTAAAAACCTCTTTATCAGTTGTCCTTCAGTCTTTTCCTTTCCAGAGAAAGTAACCCCAGCATTTTCCATCTTTCTGGATGGGTTAAATCTTTTAGTTCTGATAACAATTCTGGTAGTTATTTATTTGGGAGAATGGGTTTTGATGGGTGATGGGAGGCAACACATGATTTTGAGCAGTTGTTTTCTGGACATCCAGTAAACATTAATCCATTACAAAAGGGAAAGAAGAAAATCAAAAGATGAGTGTCGCCCTCCTTCAGTCTAGCGAGATGCAGAATCTTTCTGAAATTATAATACATGGGATAGCACCATGAAAATTGCTATAAACCTTCAGCTCAATTTTCTGATCCCCACTTTCTAATGAAAACTGAAATTTGGTGGGCAGTTTCATTATTGGCAGAATTGAGCCTGACTCTTGAGTTCCGGAGTATCTTTACACAGTAATCGATTTCCCTACCAACAAAAACACATGACTAGACTTGAAGTAAGCTGAAGATATAGGTAGACCCAAATATTTGTATCTATCTTAATATTATTTAAGTATGTGGCAAGATCTGTGGCAGTCATAATGATGGATTGAATTTGTAAGATGTAATACTCACTCTATGGAGCTTAACAGTCTGCCTCTGGCCAGGAGAAGGCAACGCAGTTTTACAAGTTAAACCCTATCAAGAAACAATTCTTCCAAGTAATCTGTGCTTGCAACTGTTTTCTTCCTTCGACAGAGAAGTAATCCAGTTAAGCTTTTCTTTACCTTTCTTGACTGAACATTTTCTTCAATCTTGGCTTCAAAAATCAGCAAAATATTTGCAAGTGAACTTAGCAACGAAAAGCGTAACCATTTAATCTGTCTGCGTACTTCATTCTGATTCTGATATTTTATTAAAAGGCTTGATACTGAGGATCGTGTCTGGGTTCTTGTTAATGAGATTAGAATACGCTATTACTTTACAACAATGTCTCTGCTTATCTGCGAGATCCTGTTCACAGCCGAATGAACATAGTCCAATAAACTGCCAGTTGTCAGAGTTTCACTACAGAAGCTTAGTTTGTTTCAGGAAACATTTAGAATTTCCTTTTCACAATACAATTATAAACTAAGGCTGTCACTTTCAGGAGTGATGGCTGTTGCAGTTTTGTAGAAATCTTAGTTATATTGCCCATTTGGAGGGAGCTGCAAACATTTTCATCTGTCTTGTGCAACAAGAGCAGAGTGATGGAATGTAGATGTGGACAGAAATTGTATGTAGGTTGACAGTTGAAATTTACAAAAAAGGACTATTAAATAAAAAAAATTAATGAGTATGCTCTAAAATGAATTGTTTTGGAAAAATCATGTCAGGAAACTTGAAAACTTGAGTGAAATTTATTGTAAGTGTTTGCTAGTATCCATTCATTTGTTATTGTTATTTGTTATCAGGGATAGCATAGGGAACTTGTGTGTGGAGCCTGAGGAGGTAGGGGAAGCCCTAAATGAGTTTTTTGCTTCTGTCTTTACGAAAGAATCGAACTGTGTAGTGAATGAAACCTTTGAAGAGCAGGTGTGCATGCTGGAATGGATAGAGATAGAGGAAGCTGATGTACTGAAAATTTTGTCAAACATTAAGATTGACAAGTCGCCAGGCCCGGATCAGATTTGTCCTCGGCTGCTTTGGGAAGCGAGAAATGCAATTGCTTCGCCACTTGCGAAGATCTTTGCATCCTCGCTCTCCACTGGAGTCGTACCTGAGGACTGGAGAGAGGCAAATGTAATTCCTCTCTTCAAGAAAGGAAATAGGGAAATCCCCGGCAATTATAGACCGGTAAGTCTCACGTCTGTCGTCTGCAAGGTGTTAGAAAGGATTCTGAGGGATAAGATTTATGACCATCTGGAAGAGCATGGCTTGATCAAATACAGTCAACACGGCTTTGTGAGGGGTAGGTCATGCCTTACAAACCTTATCGAGTTTTTTGAGGATGTGACTAGTAAGGTTGATGAGGGTCGAGCTGTGGATGTGGTGTATATGGACTTTAGTAAGGCATTTGATAAGGTTCCCCATGGAAGGCTCATTCAGAAGGTCAGGAGGAATGGGATACAGGGGAACTTAGCTGCTTGGATACAGAATTGGCTGGCCAACAGAAGACAGCGTGTGGTAGTAGAAGGAAAATATTCTGCCTGGAAGTCAGTGGTGAGTGGGGTTCCACAGGGCTCTGTCCTTGGGCCTCTACTGTTTGTAATTTTTATTAATGACTTGGACGAGGGAATTGAAGGATGGGTCAGCAAGTTTGCAGACGACACAAAGGTCGGAGGTGTCGTTGACAGTGTAGAGGGCTGTTGTAGGCTGCAGCGGGACATTGACAGGATGCAGAGATGGGCTGAGAGGTGGCAGATGGAGTTCAACCTGGATAAATGCGAGGTGATGCATTTTGGAAGGTCGAATTTGAAAGCTGAGTACAGGATTAAGGATAGGATTCTTGGCAGCGTGGAGGAACAGAGGGATCTTGGTGTGCAGATACATAGATCCCTTAAAATGGCCACCCAAGTGGACAGGGTTGTTAAGAAAGCATATGGTGTTTTGGCTTTCATTAACAGGGGGATTGAGTTTAAGAGTCGTGAGATCTTGTTGCAGCTGTATAAAACTTTGGTTAGACCGCACTTGGAATACTGCGTCCAGTTCTGGGCGCCCTATTATAGGAAAGATGTGGATGCTTTGGAGAGGGTTCAGAGGAGGTTTACCAGGATGCTGCCTGGACTGGAGGGCTTATCTTATGAAGAGAGGTTGACTGAGCTCGGTCTCTTTTCATTGGAGAAAAGGAGGAGGAGAGGGGACCTAATTGAGGTATACAAGATAATGAGAGGCATAGATAGAGTCGATAGCCAGAGACTATTTCCCAGGGCAGAAATGGCTAGCACGAGGGGTCATAGTTTTAAGCTGGTTGGTGGAAAGTATAGAGGGGATGTCAGAGGCAGGTTCTTTACGCAGAGAGTTGTGAGAGCATGGAATGCGTTGCCAGCAGCAGTTGTGGAAGCAAGGTCATTGGGGTCATTTAAGAGACTGCTGGACATGCATATGGTCACAGAAATTTGAGGGTGCATCCATGAGGATCAATGGTCGGCACAACATTGTGGGCTGAAGGGCCTGTTCTGTGCTGTACTGTTCTATGTTCTATGTTCTATGTTCTATGTCTATTGTCACAAATACGTAAATTTGCTTTTGACAGTTTAAAATATTGTTCGGATGGTCACTGATTTAAATAACTAATGGTTGCATGATGGGAGTAGCAGACTATCCTTCTGAAAGTAATGAATTCATCGTGTTTATTTGTAATTCTGAAAATAGATGAAGTTTTTCTGATGAAATTGTATGTTTTCTTTTAAGTACTGTTCGAAATTTTATGTTTAGCTGTATTTTGGAACTATAAAATGGATTAATTTTTTTTTCTTGGAGACCAATCTATATACATATGAAATGAATCTCGGATGTAAAACGATTAACATAATTCATTGTATGCATGTGTTGGAAATGATGTGGAAGTGCCAGTGTTCAACTAGAGTGGACAAAGACAGAAGTCCAACTGGTTTATTTGGAATCGTGCAAACTGTTGGAGCTGGCCCCTTTGTCAGGTGCAATGAGAGAGTAGGGTACACAGACACAGAGTTTACAGGCAGAGAGATCAAAAGCTCATGCAACTAGTGTGAGTGGAGTGTCAGACTGTCCAGGTGACAGAGTATTCGATGGTGTGTAAAGTGTTTCTAAAGTCAATGTTAGTTTTGTGCTGTTGCAACATTCAGGCAGAGCCATAGGGAATATACAAAAGGTGAAGTCTCAGGTCAGACACTGAATTGTAGGTGTGAGGCTTTGTTCAGAATCTGTCTCAGAGTTTTAATCTGAAATCAGGCTGGTTTTATTTTGAACGCTGGAATTTTTAAGATGCCACACTGACTGGGACTGCATAGAACGTTTCAGTCTCATGCTGCTTATGGAACTGGTTATTAATCCTTTATTGGAACATAGTATTGGAATACAGGTTTTTTGCATTTGACTGGCCCCTTTTAAGTTAATAGACAGAGGGAAAGAACGTGCTCTAAGCCATTTATGGATGGTGTCATGAGACTGTACCACTTAAATCTTGAAGATAGGGTTTTTAAAACTTTCAAATGGTTGAAACCATTGTAAGTTTGACTGAGACAAGGCAAATTGCTTAAAATGCAAAGCCACCTTAAGCTGGAAGTGAGAGAACAAACTAATTGCTGGGAGCTTTGGGGTAGGAGTTATGGTTGTTTAGGGGAGGGTGGGAGAGTTCCATGTGTCAGAGGCTCATGACTAACATTAGCACACCCATTCTAAAAAACTTCTACATACTACACACTAGAACTTGTATTTCGTGGGAGGTTGTAAGGGCTTTTAAGAGATTATAGAAAGGTAAGCTGTTTCTATACTTGTCTGTCTCAAAAAAGTACTGGCCTACACCCACAGAAACAATCACAGAAAATATGCAAGCAAGAAACCAACCAACAAAGTACCAGGGAGCTAAGAATGTTACAGTAATTGCAATATTTGTTACTGGTGACTGCATCTAAGGAGGAAATCAACCAACCTTTGTCTCAGGTTAAAGCCTTGTGCCTCAAGAACGGCCAAAGCACGCTGAACTGTATATTCTTTTATCTTTCTTTGTTCAGGGACACTAACCCCTTTTAACTTGGTTAGCTATGTGTGTGTGTGAGGTCCCAAGTAACTGCCCAAAGAATGCTTGAGATTATGGCTTTATTGTTTTTCTGTGTTTTTAGCAGGCATTTAATTTTGTTCTTTAATGCAGCAAAACTGTGATTGGTTCATTATTAGTTACCCTCATAATTAACAACAATTTAATTGGAGAAAGGTATAACTTGTTTTGAAAGACACTTACTTTGTTTTAAGGTACTTGAACCTTTCTTGTGACCAACTGAGTGGATTGAACCAGGGGCAGTCAGCTGACCCCTTAGCTGCCCTTAACTGGGGTTCAATCATCAAGTCAAGCCAGTTCCTTAACAGCAAAGTCCAAACCATGCTTACGCATGTTTCTTCACTCTTCCCCTGCCAGATATAATGATTTTGTTTGTGATCTACTCCCTGACCTGTTATCATGAGGCTGTTAGATTTCAGCCTGTTTATTTCCATGTTAATTGACACTGTCTTGCATGCGTTATCCACCAGCTACAAGTTACCTGTTAATCCTGCGTACATTTTAACGACCAGTTGAAGAGTTGGCTTATTTTTGTGTATTTTCTTGGTGCAGTGGATTCTATACACCTGTTAAGTAAAGATGGTGAGCTCTAGGCACCCCTTGAAGCATGTGGACTGTGATGGGTCAGCACCTTCATAGGTGTAAGTGGCAGACCTGAGTTGGGTGGTAACTTAACTACTCATCATTTAAACCAATCTGTAGCCGATCAAATTAGACATCATTTGTAAATACTGTGTCTTGTTTTATGCTTAATGGTTTGCAGTGAAACTAGAATGTCCTCTCCACATGACAGGCCTGGGAAAAATTTACAGAAATCTTAGGTGCCGCTCTTGATCTGCCGAGTTGAGAACATAGAACAGTACAGCACAGAACAGGCCCTTCAGCCCACGATGTTGTGCCGACCATTGATCCTCATGTATGCACCCTCAAATTTCTGTGACCATATGCATGTCCAGTAGTCTCTTAAATGACCCCAATGACCTTGCTTCCACAACTGCTGCTGGCAACGCATTCCATGCTCTCACAACTCTCTCTGTGTAAAGAACCCGCCACTGACATCCCCTCTATACTTTCCTCCAACCAGCTTAAAACTATGTGTTAGCCTTTTCTGCCCTGGGAAATAGTCTCTGGCTATCAACTCTATCTATGCCTCTCATTATCTTGTATACCTCAATTAGGTCCCCTCTCCTCCTCCTTTTCTCCAATGAAATAAGTCCGAGCTCAGCCAACCTCTCTTCATAAGATAAGTCCTCCAGTCCAGGCAGCATCCTGGTAAACCTCCTCTGAACCCTGTCCAAAGCATCCACATCTTTGCTATAATAGGGCGACCAGAACTGGACGCAGTATTCCAAGTGTGGCCTAACCAAAGTTTTATAGAGCTGCAACAAGATCTCACGACTCTTAAACTCAATCCCCCTGTTAATGAAAGCCAAAACACCATATGCTTTCTTAACAACCCTGTCCACTTGGGTGGCCATTTTAAGGGATCTATGTATCTGCACACCAAGATCCCTCTGTTCGTCCACACTGCCAAGAATCCTATCCTTAATCCTGTACTCAGCTTTCAAATTCGACCTTCCAAAATGCATCACCTCGCATTTATCCAGGTTGAACTCCATCTGCCACCTCTCAGCCCATCTCTGCATCCTGTCAATGTCCCGCTGCAGCCTACAACAGCCCTCTACACTGTCAATGACACCTCCAACCCTCGTGTCGTCTGCAAACTTGCTGACCCATCCTTCAATCCCCTCATCCAAGTCATTAATAAAAATTACAAACAGTAGAGGCCCAAGGACAGAACCCTGTGGAACTCCACTCACTACTGACTTCCAGGCAGAATATTTTCCTTCTACTACCACTCGCTGCCTTCTGTTGGCCAGCCAATTCTGTATCCAGACAGCTAAGTTCCCCTGTATCCCATTCCTCCTGACCTTCTGAATGAGCCTACCATGGGGAACCTTATCAAATGCCTTGCTGAAGTCCATATACACCACATCCACAGCTCGACCCTCATCAACTTTTCTAGTTACATCCTCAAAGAACTCGATAAGGTTTGTGAGGCATGACCTGCCCCTCACAAAGCAGTGTTGACTGCATTTAATCAAGCCATGCTCTTCCAGATGGACATAAATCCTATCCCTCAGAATCCTTTCTAACTCCTTGCAGACGACAGACGTGAGACTTACTGGTCTGTAATTGCCAGGGATTTCCCTATTTCCTTCCTTGAAGAGAGGAATTACATTTGCCTCTCTCCAGTTCTCAGATACGACTCCAGTGGAGAGCGAGGTTGCAAAGATCCTCGCAAGTGGCAAAGCAATTGCATTTCTCGCTTCCCAAAGCAGCCAAGGACAAATCTGATCCGGGCCTGGCGACTTTCAGCACATCAGCTTCCTCTATCTCTATCCATTCCAGCATGCACACCTGCTCTTCAAAGTTGAGTCCAAAGAAAAGCACAGGACTATATTTGATATGGGTTTGGTTGAAGGAATTTCTAGAGAGGTGATGTATGTAGGCACCAGTCCATTTTTGAGCACCACTTGATATCTTGGGTCAGAATCTACTCATTTGGCCTTCAGATCTCCTGATGTATCCACAAAGCAGAGTCATTCACTGGGTGTTTGCTTCATTAGAGTGAGGATGTAGCAACATGCCACTTAACCTGCACACTGCATGCCTGACGACTGAACTTGCCGAGAGTCACTCTGATTAACCTGTGACTGCAAGAGACTCAGTTTACTAGAATTTTTGGAGGGCTTGTCTTATGAGGAGTGGTTGACTGAGTTTGGACTTTTCTCTCTGGAGAGAAGGAGATAGAGTGGTGACCTGATCGAGATGTACAAGGCAATGAGAGGCATGGATAGAGTCGATAGCTAGAGACCTTTCCCCAGGTCAGGATTGACTGTCACGAGGGGTCATAATTTTAAGGTGTTAGGAGGAAGGTAGAGAGGAGACATCAGAGGGAGGGTCTTCACCCAGAGAATTGTGAGCACATGGAATGCTTTGCCAGTGGTAGTCATGGAAGCAGAGTCATTAGTTGCATTTAAGTGACTGCTGGACATGCACATGGACAGCAGTGAATTGAGGGGAATGTAGGTTAGGTTATTTTATTTTTGGATTAGGATTATTCCACGGCACAACATTGTGGGCTGAAGGGCCTGTACTGTACTGTACTTTTTCTGTGTTCTATGTTCAATGTTCTAACTTCCATGAGAAGGCACAGCTGAGGACTTGCTGTGTAGAGGCTGTATGCTGACGATGAGAGATTAACACACTTGACTGTTTTTTTCTTTGCATTACTAGTAACCAGTAGTGTAGTCCAAAAATGAGAAGCAAACTATTATGCAAAAACATGAAGCATGCTGACTGTCTTCACCCACACTCTAGATTTATCACATGAACCTGTTGGTACTACATTTGTACTTGAATATTTATCCACTATGTACTTTATAATTCCTCTGGATTGCTATTTTAGTTTCTTTAACTTTCTCTAAGCTTCACTGTCAAAGACCTGCAAAAATTATGTTAAGCCTGGCACACAGTTCCTTCAAATAATTCATTCACGATCCACAAATTAAGATATTTTTCTCGTCCATTGATCAGAAACTGAACTGGATTAGCCATATAAATACTTTTGCCACAAGAACAGTTCCCAGGCTGGGAATGCTATAGTGTGTAACTCATCTCCTGACTCCCCAAAGCCTGTTAATCATCTAAAAGGCACATGTCAGTGGAATACTCGCCACTTGCCTGGATAGCGCAGCTTCTACAACGCTCATGAAACTTGATACCATCCAGGGCAAGTAAGTCTGTTTGATTGGCATCATGCCCTCGTACATTCACTTTGTCCACCACCGATGCACACTTGTACAATAAATTTTGAAGAAAAGCAAGAAACAAGGTCTGAATTTTAAATAAATAAGCAAAGTGCAGAGTAACAATAATTCCCGCCACTGAAAGTTGGAGCCCAAGTTCTGTGATTGGTTGGAGAAGTGACTGGGTAGTTCGTCATTGTTTAGGTGTCAGTCAAAAGGAAGTATGTCCATGCCACAAGACATCCTTAAATCTTCTGGAAGGGTGAGCACTCCTTAGATTGCAATTGGAAATGATATTAGGTGTTGCAATTCTCTCTGGAGAAGCACAGTTCAAGCTTCCTGGGTTCATGAGTATGTCTAGGGTTCCAACGGTGGCTAGATTCTGTGTCAGTTAAGTCGAAGTTAGCTGAAGAACAGGATGTGTCAGAACGACAGATGTCTCTGCCTGCATTAATTGTAACAAACAAAAGCAAAAGTTATTAGATTTCTGGATTTTGACATAACATTTGATTACCCCTACAGGACGTTGTTAATGCAGTTGATACTCCTGAAATAATTTTTTCCGCATGCTGTTATTTTGTCTCAAAGGCAATACTGCGTGTCTTATGAGATTTTTAAAAATCTCTTCTAAACTTGTGACCTAGTTAGCATTTTGCAAAACCACAGAGGCTTTTGTTGATAAAGCAGTATGAAATTCAAGCCCTGTTATTCAGTAGTCCTCGTAATAATGTATTTTTCATTATGGATCTGTGCGCGTGTACATGTCACAATCTTTTGTATTAATTTGCCTCTTTAGTGTTACCTTTTCTCTTGTGTGTTGATATTTCTTTCAAGCTTTTGTACTGCACAGCCCTATGAGACTTAAAATTATTCTGAAATTACACAGTGTTATATGAGATTAGAGAAAAGGCACATTAAATTGTATTCCTCAGTGGCTGATAAATTGCAAATACAAATGTCAATAATTAGAGATGTATACATGAGGTAGACAGGCTAAGATTTTATTGCTCATGTAAAAGACAGCATATTTCTATTTTAAAATATTTTTCTGATTAACATCACTGGTCGCCACCTCAGTGTTTAACCCCCATATGAGAGTTGGTCATGATACATATTCCCCACTGTTTCCATGTGCTGTCTTCCCCTTTGCTTCAACCACTGATTTAACCTATTGGGACAGAATGATTAAGTGAGTCATTCAATACCTAGAGTCACCTTCCAGATTCAAAGAGTTTATTCATGTTACACTGATAGGAAGAAAATATTTGGATTCAGAAGCTTCTCCACTGAACAAAGCAAAGACACAAAGCTTTAGACATTTGTTTTTGGCCCTTCAGTGTTTAAGCATCAATTGCAAATGGATGATGTTATTGATTGAATACACACATCCAATCAGGTCAATCATGTACCTTGTGATCAGTTGATTGACAGTTGTTACAGAATTGCCATGATCTCATGATGTTTACCAGATACCCTTATCACCTATCCTTGGGTTTCTGCAATGCATCTCATTCAATCACATTAAAGTCCTGCTGACTTCTGCACCTGTTATTCAATCCTCTCTGCTAATTGGTTGGGAGCTTCTCCCTACCATCCAAGGCCGCTTGTCCACAGGACAGTTAAATGCCTTAATGTCTCCAACATTTAAAACTCCAATATTTACATATGTGTGTCACTGTAATCACATATTGTAATACACACTCAGCTGAAGGATCTTAACCTAATGTGAATCAAGCCTTTCCCCTTCTCACCCATCTTAAATAGCAAACTTTGAGTTAGTTTGCAAGATGAGCTTCTATCAGCGCTTCTCAAGGACATCCCTTATCAAAACTGCCTTTGTGTGAACAATGGCTCATCTTTGCTTCTTCCTAATAAGATCCCGAGTGATTTTTGTGCAACACTTTATCTTGTCTGGATGTCTAGTGCAAAGATCATTTTTCTGACTGTGTAAATTACTGTTTTGGCTAACAACCTTCATTGCCCATTTTTATGTCAACCAAAAACCACGGACAGGTATTTTATGTTATCCAACCACTTGTAAAGGGAAGAGAAGAATTAGCCTCAGTAATGAGGGAAACATTTATGTCTGGGAGGAATGTAAAGTGGCTGTTGTAAACCTTTAGAATGACGATAGTCTCCTTATTTGAATTTATTCCTCTGAGTTTTTATTTCATCTTTGCCCTAACGTAACCTATTCTTAAAAGTTTATATGATGTCTGCTGTGGCCATCTAGTGCAAAGAAAGGTTTCTGCTGTTCTCTGTTGTTATCCTACTTTTAATGTGATAACCATGACCTCTCGACTGACCCCTTTACCGCTGGAATCAGGTCCCATCAAGTCTTGTCTACTTTATCCCATCCCTTCATAGTTTGTAACTCCTCTATTAAACATGCTCTTTTTTTATTCACTCGCATAATGTGGGCATCACTGACTGGGTCAGCATTTATTGCCCATCCCTAATAGTGCAGAGGGCAGTTATGAATCACCCATATTGCTGTGGGTCCGGAGTCACGTGTAGGCCAGGACAGGTTCAGGATGCCACATTTCCTTTCCTAAAGGACATTAGTGAACCAGATGGGTTTTTTTCTGACAATTGGCAATGGATTCATGGTCATCATTAGACTTTTTAATTCCAGATTCTTTTTTTATTGAATTCAGATTGCACCATCTGCTGTGGTGGGATTTGAATTCAGGTCCCCAGAACATTAGCTAAATTTCTGGATTAATAGTCTAGCAATAATGCCACTAGGTCATTGCCTGCCCTTCATCGCTACTATTTTAACAAAAGCAGACCTACATTTTCAAGTCTTCATATTTGTATTTCTTCATACCAAATGGCATTTTGGTGAACCTGCACTGTACCCTCTGTGATGCCATTGAAATATTTCATGCGTTATGATTTCTGTACTTCATAATGCGTGAAATATCTCAACTGGAGTGTTATAAGTATTTCCATTTATTGATCTTACTGCAGGAAATGCTTTTATTGCTTTGTTAATGTGAATTCCAAAACTTTCTGTTCTTGTTCCATTCAAAGCTGTTTTGTTTTAACATCATAGTGTCTAGTCTTTCATGAATTGATGCTAAATTCTGTTTGACTTTTCTTTTCCAAATCTATGTTCATGCATCCTTGGAGTTCCTTTGGCACTTGAAAATATTTATGCTGTCTCATATTTTAATGATTTCTGCAAATTTGGTTACCCTTCTTTCTACCCAATGTCTCTATCATTGGTTTGTGCGGAGAGCAGAAATGGCCACTAGTGGAGTACTGCTACCTGCTGCCAGTCACATTGAGGACCTGCCCTTCTAATCTCTGTCTCTTACTTCTAACTTGTTTTAATGTAATTTTTTACTCTACTCCACAATCTATACTTCAATGTGTGCAACTCTTCAGACCCCAATGAGAAAACCTTTCAAAGCCATGAACTCAAATTACACTGCATTTCCCTCTGTCCAGAATAAGACATTTTGAGTATTTGGCTTTTATTTTCCCAAGGTAGTTTTCTTTTCGTTTACTTTGTTTTTGAAAATATGCATTTACCTCAGCCTCTTTGCAGTCCTCCAGTACACATTCACTCTCTCAGACTTTTGAAAGATAATCGAGATGTGAAATATCAGTATTTCTGGCTGAATAACTTGTGACAAGTGAAAAAATTATTCTTGTATCGGTTATATTCTCAGTACGCTTGTTAACATAAGGTTTACTTCTTCAGATGAATTACGTCAAGCCATTGTGGCCATGATGAACAGAAAAGATGAATTGGAAGAGCAAAACAGGTATTGTTTGAACTTCATGCAGTACATTAAGAACATATTGATGGGTCAAAGCCTAGGTTTTCTGTAATTACTGACTTTTATAAAAGAACTGAAACACTAGAGTCTTTGATAAGATATTAAAATTCATTTCTGATCACTGTGTGTTCATAAAACTATACATCCTGCTTTGAGAGAAATTGCAAAATATTGATTTTGTGCTCGGTTTAAATCATGTTCGCTAAGGATTTGCAAAGTTACGTTACCAAATTATACAATTTTGCTTAATACAAGAGCACAGAACATTAGCAGGAGTGGATCATGTGGCCCATTGAGCTTGCCTTGCCATTGAGTACAATCATAAATGATCCTGATCTGTAACTCTGCCTTTTTGCCGCACTCCCCATGTTCATTGATTTCTTGAAAAACCTGTCGATACTAGCTTGAAATGTACTCAACCATAGAGTATCTACAACACTCTGAGGCAGGGAATTTCAAACTCTCAGCCCTTTAAGTGAAGTCATTTCTCAATTCGGTCCTAAATGGTTGGCAAATAGTGAAATTTTAGGTCAAAAGCTATCCTAACGACAACAAAGTAAGTGTATTCTTCCCTTGTAAGCTCACACTTTCAGTTTGCAGACTTTCACTCCCAGTCGGCTTCTGTCTCTCTTGAATTCCCTCCCTTCCCCCTGTCTGTCTTCCCGCCTGTGGGCAAAATGGAAACTTGCATGACCCAAAATAAGTTTTCTTTTAATAGGGCTTACTGAACAGAAATTGAACTGGACCACTTGCTGCCTTTTTTTACCCTGGTTTTGTTTTTGCCTATGTTCTTCGATTCAATGAGGACAATTGAATTGCCCACTGCCGTTTCAGATGAGATTATCCAACTTAGTGCAGATAAAGGTTCAAACCTGCGACTTCCGTAGTTTATGTGGACCTTTGCTACATTTTAACAGGAATGTGTTTACCACTGAAGACATTGATGGACTTTGAACTGAAACAGATCAACAATTACAAGAGTCTAATTGTAAAAGGGAACTGGTGAGAGTTAGTACCTAAGCAAGAGTTTTGCCCTACTTAATGTGGAATTTACCTTTGAGACAGCTGCTGAGTATTCAGAGCCTCTGCAATGTGATAAAATCACCTAATTATTTGTGTAATTTGCAAATGTCAGAAAAATGTTAAATCTTTTCTTCCTGGATTGCATGCAACTTTTGTTATGGATTTGGCACTGCTTCCTCGCTTGACATATTTGGTTTTTCTTTGTAAAATCTTATTTATTACACTTCTACACTTCAGAAAGTAAAATTTGCAGCTAATTTCTGTTATTCACTTTCAGTTGTGTACTTTGACAGTAACTAGGAGATGGAATCTTTGTTTATATTTATGTTTGCTTAATGCTTGCTCACTGCTTTGGTGTGGCATTTGTGGTAGGAGAGAGCTTTGCCTCCATTATATGATTAATTTAAATTCAGTGGCAGTCGGCTGATGCCACCTCCGTTCCCTG